>NC_041381.1:222700593-222720769 GCF_002162155.2 Triticum dicoccoides | reverse complement strand
CGGGAGCGCCGATGGTGGTCTTGGCAGCGGCTCCTCCTCGCGCGGCGGTTCTCGCCGGCGGCGAGGTGCTCCTCCGCCCGCGCGCGTTTGGCAAGGCGTCCTCGGGGCGCACCCTCCAGCGGGCCCGGCGGTTGCTACCCGCCAGCGCATGGCCCGCCAGCGCGTCAGCCAGCCTGAGGCTGCGGACGTCAGCGGGGCCCTCACACTTTCGGCTTTAATTTGAACTCCCGCGCGCCCTTCCTCGCCGGTCTTCTCGCCCCGCCAATCGGCGGTCTTGACCCCACCCGGGCCCCTTCTCCTGTGTGCTGCGACCGGTCGCACCAACCAGGAGGCCCCAGATCCTTCGGCGAATATTCCCCTCGGATCTCCTCCCCGTCCGGTCGACAACTGCCAACCCGCTCCTCCTGGCGTGGATCACGTGGTGCCCCACCAACCCGCGGCCAATCTTCGCTTGTGTCATCGCCCCCCGATCCATCTGCTGCGCCAATCCCAGAGCGTGCCATCGTGTCGGTGCCTCGTGGGGCCAGCCCCTCCTCGCCACAACGTGCCTGCTCCCCATTGGCCCTTGATGTGACCGCCCCATGCAGCGCCCCTTCGGCTGCCCTGGCTAGTTTCACGTCACTAATTCAGGCACCCACAGCTCCTCTCCTGCCTGCCCCTGCTCCACATCACCGGAACATGGTGCCGCCGAACTTCACCCCCCGGCGTAGCAACCGGTTGGCACGCGTTGACCAAGGCCTTGACTCCGAGTCTAAGGCACGGCGTGTCCTTCTCCCCGCCTTGGTCTCCTTAGCGACGACAAGCCTCTTTCTGCAGACATCTTGGCTAAATACTCCAGACTCTTCGAGGAACCCCTTGTGGCCCAGACCGTGCAGGCTCTCGCCGACTTCTATGGCTGGAATGTGCCCTCTAGTTTCTTGCTTGGGTCCGTGACGCCGGTCACCTTGCCTAGCCGGCTCATTGCCGCCTAGTCGTGTTGTGTCTTTTTTACTATGTCTTGCTGGTTTTATTATGGATTGTACTCTCCGTATCATGTTCTGGAACACTCGTGGCCTCAACTGTCCTGCGAAGCGGAGCGCTGTCCGCTCGGTCGTGTGTGCTGCTCGCCCCACCATGGTCTGCCTGCAAGAGACGAAGCTCGCAGACGTCACCCCCTTGTTGGTCGCCAATTCTCTTGGGAGCGAGTTCTCTAATTTCTTTAACCTCCCTGCTTGGCGCCCATCCGAGATCTCCCTGACCAACCCCTTCATCGGGGCTCATTTCATCGCGGCCTGCGCCACCACCCCAGGCTTCGACTCTCACTGGTGGATCACGGGAGTCTACGGCCCCCAGGACGAGGCGGGAAAAGCCTCCATGCTCGCTGACCTCTCCGACTTCCGCGCCGCTCGGATTGGCCCTTGGATCGTCGGCGGCGATTTCAACATGATCACGTCCGCGGCTGATAAAAACAATGACCGGCTCAACCAGCGCTCCATGCGGCGTTTCCATCGCTTCATGGCTGACGCTGAGCTCCGTAAGCTATACCTGCATGGCAGACGGTACACCTGGTCCAGTGAGCAGGACCCTCCTACTCTCGTGCGCATCGATCGTGTTCTTTGCTCGCCAAGTTGGGAAGTGGCCCATCCCCACTGCCTCCTCCGATGCCTTTCCTCCGCCGCCTCGGATCATGTGTCGTTGCTCGTCGATTGTTCCCCCCCCCCCTTCCTCCCTGGCCACAAGCGGTTTCACTTCGAGCGGTTCTGGCCCAAGCTTGAGGGTTTCCACCAGAGGGTCGCCACCGCTTGGCATGAGCCGGCACGCGACTCAGACCCGTTTCGCCGCATCTTCGCCAGCCTCAAATGCACCGCTCGTCGCCTGCAAAGCTGGAGCACTCGGAGGATAGGTCACGTTGTGCTTCAACTGTCCATCTCCCGTGAGCTCATCGCGTGCCTCGACGCGGCTCAAGACTTCGGCCCCTCTCACCGGCGGAATCCTGGCTTCATCACAAGTTGAAGAGAACCTACCTTGGTCTCGCCTCCCTGGACGGATCTATCGCTCGTCAATGGGTCCGTCTTTCCTGGTTGCGCGCCGGCGACACTGACATTGCCTTCCTCCGCCTTCGGGCTGCCCATCACAGACAGCGGAACTGCATCCACGAGCTCCGCGTGGGCGACGACGTCGTCACCGATCCCGCGACCATGGCCGAAGCCGCCTTCTCCCACTTCTCTGGCCTGCTCGGCACTGCTGGTCACCGCGACCACACCATCGCCCTCGATGAGATTGATGATCGGCACTTTGACTTGTCTACGCTCGACCAACCCTTCTCCGCCGATGAGATCTAGTCCGCCGTTCGCCAGTTGCCCCGTGGCAAGGCGCCCGGGCCTGATGGCTTCACAGTCGAATTCCTGATCGTTGCATGGGATATCATCCGCGAGGACTTCGTCAAGGCCTTCGGCAAACTCTACAGCCTCAATGGCCGCTGTTTCCACAAACTGAATGAAGCTCTCCTCACCCTTCTTCCCAAGCGTCCGGAAGCCTCCTCGCTTTCCGAGTATAGACCGATCAGCCTCATACACCTGTTCGCCAAGTTGTTCGCCAAGGTACTCTCCCTTCGGCTTGCGCCGCGTCTCGGGGAGCTCATTTCCACCAACCAGAGTGCTTTCATTGCCGGTCGGAGCATCCACGACAACTTCATGCTCGTCGAACAGACCGCCAGGCAATTGCACTCCCTCCATCTGCCGCGCGTCCTCCTCAAGTTGGACATCGTCCGCGCTTTCGACTCTGTCTCCTGGCCGTTCCTCCTCGAGGTGCTCCAGCACCTGGTCTTCGGTCCACGCTGGCGCAACTGGATTTCCATCCTCCTCTCCATGGCCAGCACCAAGGTGCTCCTCAACGGGCTCCCGGGGCCTCCAATCCGGCACTGCAAGGGGCTTCGCCAGGGCGACCCCGTGTCCCCCATGCTCTTTGTGATTGTCATCGACGTCCTCAACCGCCTCTTCTAGTGCGCCACCTCCCTGGGGCTCCTACACTGTCTCACTGACCGCCATATGGCCTCCAGCATCTCCCTCTACGTGGACGACATCGTGCTATTCTGCCATCCCGACGAACGCGACCTATCCGCGGTGCGCCGCATTCTTGAGCTGTTCGGCACCGCCTCCGGCCTCCATACCAACCTCGCCAAAAGCACGGCTATTGCCATCCGGTGCCCTCCTGAGCTCCATGGGTCTATCTCCGACCACTTCCCATGCACAATCGGCGAGTTCCCCGCCAAATACCTCGGCCTCCCGCTTTCCATCCGGAAGATCACTGCCTCCTCCTTCCAACCCTTCGTCGAAAAGCTGGAGAAAAAACTCTCCCCATGGTGGGCGTCCTTGCTCTCCCGCGGCGAGCGTTTGGCCCTCATCCGTCATGTGTTCTGCGCGATGCCCACGCACATCCTGATTGCCTTGTCTCTGCACCCCTCCATCCTTCGACAAGTGAATCGCCTCCTCCGCGCATTTCTCTGGCAAGGGCGGAAGACCGCCAATGGAGGCCACTGCCTTGTCACCTGGGCCAAGGTTTGCCGCCCCTTGGCATGCGGCGGCCTTGGCATTCCCGACTTGCAGTGTTCCGCTCACGCCCTGCAAGCCCGATGGCTTTGGCTGCACAAAACAGACCCCACCCTCCCCTGGCAGCATCTTCACATTCCTTGCAGCCCGGTCGTCAAGGCCATTTTTCGAGCTTCTACCTCCTGGACGATCGGCGATGGCGCCACCTGCCTATTCTGGGAGGACCACTGGATCGACAGGCTCTCCATCGCGGAGCTGGCTCCCCTTCTCCACGCCCTCGTCCCTCATCGACATCGCAGAGTCTGCACCGTGGCCGCGGGTCTTGCCTCCCGTGCCTGGATTCACGACGTACATGGCCATCTTTCCCCCAAGGCGCTCGTCCAATACGTCCTCCTCTGGATGCGGCTCCATCGGGTCACGCTCTCCGCCTCACCAGACGCCCTCACATGGCGTTGGACCCCGACGGAGTTTACTCCGCCAAATCCTGCTACAAAGCCTTGTTCGTCGGCTCTACTATCGAGCCCTCCTGGAGCCTCACCTGGAAATCCTTGGCACCCCTATGCATCAAGATCTTCATCTGGCTCGCCTTCCAGGGACGATGCTGGACCGCCGACCGGCTTGCTCACCGCGGCCTCACCCACGCCCCTCTTTGCCTCCTTTGCGACAAGGAGCCCGAGACCATGGCGCACTTGCTCGCGGGCTGTGTCTTCTCCAGGCAAACCCGGCACTAAGTCCTTTCTTGGATCCGGGTCCCCAACATGCCACTCCCATCCCCTGGGCTGTATTTTCGCGACAGGTTTGCCTAGTCCATGGAGGACGCCCCCACCGCCCTTCACCGAGGTCTAGCCTCGCTCATCTTGCTCACCGCATGGCGTATCTGGAAGGCAAGAAACGCATGCGTCTTCAACGGAGCAACCCCATCTATTCCGCTCCTCGTGCACGACATCAAGGAAGACGCCCGCAACTGGGCCGCCGCCGGAGCCAAGGGGCTCAGTAACTTGCTCCCGCCTGCGTAGTTTCTTTTATAGAGGACGCGCAACCCCCTTCTCTGTGTTTGCGCCCTTGAAGCTCTCGCTCACGCCCTTGGCGTACGTGCTTGTGAGGCCTACCATGTAACTGCTTCTGTTCCTTCCTTCTATCAATGCAATGATACGCAAAGCTTTTGCGTATTCGCGAAAAAAAATCAAGTGTCCTTTTATTCTATCTAGAAATTTTATATCATTTCCAATCAATAATATGTCATCTACATATAGTATTTAGAAATGCTACAGAGCTCCCACTCACTTTCTTGTAAAAATACGGGCTTCTCCAAAAGTCTGTATAAAACCGAGAGGCTTGCACCAGTCCATAGATGGATCACTGGAGCTTGCACACTTTGTTAGCACCTTTCGGATCTACAAAACCTTCTAGTTGCATCATATACAACTCTTCTTTAATAAATCCATTAAGGAATGCAGTTTTGACATCCATTTGCCAGATTTCATAAAATGTGGCAATTGCTAACATGATTCGGACAGACTTAAGCATCGATACGAGTGAGAAAATCTCATTGTATTCAACACCTTGAACTTGTCGAAAAACCTTTTGCGACAAGTCGAGCTTTGTAGATAGTAACACTACTATCAACGTCTGTCTTCCTCTTGAAGATCCATTTATTTTCTATGGCTTGTCGATCATGGGGCAAGTCCACCAAAGTCCACACTTTGTTCTCATACATGGATCTCATCTCAGATTTCATGGCCTTCAAGCCACTTCACAGAATCTGGGCTCATCATCACTTCCTCATAGTTCATAGGTTTATCATGGTCTAGTAACATGACTTCCAGAATAGGATTATCATACCACTCTGGTGCAGTATGTGCTCTGGAAGACCTACGAGGTTCTGTAGTAACTTGATCTGAAGTTTCATGATCATCATCATTAGCTTCCTCACTAATTGGTCTAGGAATCACTGGAACTGATTTCTGTGATGAACTACTTTCCAATTCGGGAGAAGGTACAATTACCTCATCAAGTTCTACTTTCCTCCCACTCACTTCTTTCAAGAGAAACTCCTTCTCTAGAAAGGATCCATTCTTAGCAACGAATATCTTGCCTTCGGATCTGTGATAGAAGGTGTACCCAACAGTTACTTTTGGGTATCCTATGATGACGCACTTCTCCGATTTGGGTTTGAGCTTATCAGGATGAAACTTTTTCACATAAGCATCGCAACCCCAAACTTTAAGAAATGACAGCTTAGGTTTCTTGCTTAAACCACAGTTCATACGGTATCGTCTCAACGGATTTAGATGGTGCCCTTTTTAACGTGAATGCAGCTGTCTCTAATGCATAACTCCAAAAGGATAGTGGTAAATCGGTAAGAGACATCATAGATCGCACCATATCCAGTAAAGTACGATTACGACGTTCGGACACACCATAACGTTGTGGTGTTCCAGGTGGCGTGAGCTGTGAAACTATTTCAGATTGTTTCAAATGAAGACCAAACTCGTAACTTAGATATTTGTCTCCACGATCAGATCGTAGAAACTTTATTTTCTTGCTATGATGATTTTCCACTTCACTCTGAAATTCTTTGAATTTTTCAAATGTTTCAGACTTATGTTTCATCAAGTAGATATACTCATATCTGCTCAAATCATCTGTGAAGGTCAGAAAATAACGATAACCGCCATGAGCATCAACACTCATTGGACCGTATACATCGGTATGTATTATTTCCAACAAGTCAGTAGCTCGTTCCATTGTTCCGAAGAACGGAGTTTTAGTCATCTTGCCCAAAAGGCACGGTTCACAAGCATCAAATGATTCATAACCAAGTGATTCCAAAAGTCCATCTTTATGGAGTTTCTTCATGCTCTTCACACCGATATGACCCAAACGGCAGTGCCAGAAATAAGTTGCACTATCATTATCAACTTTGCATCTTTTGGCATCAATATTATGAATATGTGTATCACTACGATCGAGATCCAACAAAATATTTTCATTGGGTGTATGACCATTGAAGGTTTTATTCATGTAAACAGAACAACAATTATTCTCTGACTTTAAATGAATAACCATATTGCAATAAACATGATCAAATCATATTCATGCTCAACGCAAACGCCAAATAACATTTATTTAGGTTTAATACTAATCCCGAAAGTATAGGGAGTGTGCGATGATGATCATATCAATCTTGGAACGACTTCCAACACACATCGTCACTTCACCCTCAACTAGTCTCTGTTTATTCTGTAACTCCTGTTTCGAGTTACTAATCTTAGCAACTGAACAAGTATCAAATACCCAGGGGCTACTATAAACACTAGTAAGGTACACATCAATAACCTGTATATCAAATATACCCTTGTTCACTTTGCCATCCTTCTTATCTACCAAATATTCAGGGCATTTCCGCTTCCAGTGACCATTTCCTTTGCAGTATAAGCACTCAGTTTCAGGCTTTGGTCCTGCTTTGGGCTTCTTCACGGGAGTGACAACTTGCTTGTCATTCTACTTGAAGTTCCCTTTCTTTCCCTTTGCCCTTTTCTTGAAACTAGTGGTCTTGTCAATCATCAACACTTGATGCTCTTACTTGATTTCTACCTTCGTCGGTTTCAGCATCACGAAGAACTCGGGAATCGTTTTCGTCATCCCTTGCATATTATAGTTCATCATGAAGTTCTAGTAACTTGATGACGGTGACTAGAGAACTCTGTCAATCACTATCTTATCTGGAATATTAACTCCCACTTGATTCAAGCGATTGTAGTACCAGACAATCTGAGCACATGCTCACTAGTTGAGCAATTCTCCTCCATCTTTTAGCTATAGAACTTGTTGGAGACTTCACATCTCTCAAGTTGGGTATTTGCTTGAAATATTAACTTCAACTCCTGGAACATCTCATATGGTCCATGATGTTCAAAACGTCTTTGAAGTCCCGATTCTAAGACGTTAAGCATGGTGCACTAAACTATCAAGTAGTCATCATTGAGCTAGCCAAACATTCATAACGTCTGCATCTGCTCTTGCAATAGGTCTGTCACCTAGCGGTGCATCAAGGACATAATTCTTCTGTGCAGCAATGAGGATAAACCTCAGATCACGGACCCAGTCCGCATTATTGCTACTATCATCTTTCAATTTAGTTTTCTCTAGGAACACATATGAAACATGGGAAGCAACAATGCGAGCTATTGATCCACAACATTATTTGCAAAATACTATCAGGACTAAGTTCATGATAAATTAAAGTTCAATTAATCATATTACTTAAGAACTCCCACTTAGATAGACATCCCTCTAATCATCTAATTGATCACGTGATCCAAATCAACTAAACCATGTCCGATCATCACATGAGATGGAGTAGTTTTCAATGGTGAACATCACTATGTTGATCATATCTACTATATGATTCACGCTCGACCTTTCGGTCTCAGTGTTCCGAGGCCATATCTGTATATGCTAGGCTCATCAAATTTAACCTAAGTATTCCGCGTGTGCAACTGTTTTGCACCCGTTGTATTTGAACGTAGAGCCTATCACACCCGATCATCACGTGGTGTCTCAGCACGAAGAACTTTCACAACGGTGCATACTCAGGGAGAACACTTATACCTTGAAATTTAGTGAGAGATCATCATATAATGCTACCATCAATCAAAGCAAAATAAGATGCATAAAGGATAAACATCACATGCAATCAATATAAGTGACATGATATGACATCATCATCTTGTGCTTGTGATCACCATCTCCGAAGCACCGTCATGATCACCATCGTCACCAGTGCGACACCTTGATCTTCATCGTAGCATCGTTATCGTTTCGCCACCTATTGCTTCTACGACTATCGCTACCACTTAGAGATAAAGTAAAGCAATTACAGGGCGATTGCATTGCATACAATAAAGCAACAACCATATGTCTCCTGCCAGTTGCCGATAACTTTGTTTACAAAACATGATCATCTCATACAATAAAATTTAGCATCATGTCTTGACCATATCACATCACAACATGCCCTGCAAAAACAAGTTAGACGTCCTCTACTTCATTGTTGCAAGTTTTACGTGGCTGCTATGGGCTGAGCAAGAACCGTTCTTACCTACGCATCAAAACCACAACGATAGTTCGTCAAGTTAGTGATGTTTTAACCTTCTCAAGGACCGGGCGTAGCCACACTCGGTTCAACTAAAGTTGGAGAAACTGACACCCGCCAGCCACCTATGTGCAAAGCACGTCGGTAGAACTAGTCTCGCGTAAGCGTACGCGTAATGTCGGTCCGGGCCGCTTCATCCAACAATACCGCCGAACCAAAGTATGACATGCTGGTAAGCAGTATGACTTGTATCGCCCACAACTCACTTGTGTTCTACTCGTGCATATAACATCTACACATAAAACTGGCTCGGATGCCACTGTTGGGAAATGTAGTAACTTCAAAAAAAATCCTACGCACACGCAAGATCATGGTGATGCATAGCAACGAGAGGGGAGAGTGTTGTCCACGTACCCTCATAGATCGAAAGCGGAAGCGTTAGCACAACGCGGTTGACGTAGTCGTACGTCTTCACGATCAGACCGATCAAGTATCAAACGTATGACACCTCCGAGTTCAGCACACGTTCAGCTCGATGACGTCCCACGAACTCCGATCCAGCAGAGCTTTGCGGGAGAGTTCCGTCAGCACGACGGTGTGATGACGGTGTTGATGATGCTACCGACACAGGGCTTCGCCTAAGCACCGCTATGATATTACCGAGGTGGAATATGGTGGAGGGGGGCACCGCACACAGCTAAAAGATCAAGAGATCAATTGTTGTCTCTAGAGGTGCCCCCCTGCCCCCGTATATAAAGGAGGGAGGGAGAGGCCGGCCCTAGAGGAGGGCGCGCCAAGTGTGGGGAGTCCTACTAGGACTCCCAAGTCCTTGTAGGATTCCCTTTTCCTTTCCGGAGTAGGAGAGAAGGAAAGAGGGGGAGAGGGAGAAGGAAAAGGGGGCTGCACCCCTTGTCCAATTCGGACAAGAGGGGGGCACGCACCTCCTTCCTTTTGGCCTCTCTCCTCTATTCCTGTATGGCCCAATAAGACCCATATACTCTCCAACGAATTCCAGTAACTCTCCGGTACTCCGAAAAATACCCGAATCACTCGGAACCTTTTCGAAGACCGAATATAGTCGTCCAATATATCGATCTTTACGTCTCGACCATTTCGAGACTCCTCATCATGTTCCCGATCTCATCCGGAACTCCTAACTACCTTCGGTACATCAAAACACATAAACTCATAACACCGATCATCACCAAACTTTAAGCGTGCGGACCCTACGGGTTCAAGAACTATGTAGACATGACCGAGACACGTCTCCGGTCAATAACCAATAGCGGAACCTGGATGCTAATATTGGCTCCCACATATTCTACGAAGATCTTTATCGGTCAAACCGCATAACACCATACGTTGTTCCTGTCATCGGTATGTTGCTTGCCCGAGATTCGGTCGTCGATATCTCAATACCTAGTTCAATCTCGTTACTGGCAAGTCTCTTTACTCGTTATGTAATGCATCATCCCGCAACTAACTCATTAGCTACATTGCTTGCAAGGCTTATAGTGATGTGCATTACCGAGAGGGCCCAGAGATACCTCTCCGACAATCGAAGTGAGAAATCCTAATCTCGAAATACGCCAACTCAACATGTACCTTCGGAGACACCTGTAGAGCTCCTTTATAATTACTCAGTTACGTTGTGACGTTTGGTAGCACACAAAGTGTTCCTCCGGTAAACGGGAGTTGCATAATCTCATAGTCATAGGAACATGTATAAGTCATGAAAAAAGCAATAGCAACATACTAAACGATCAAGTGATAAGCTAACGAAATGGGTCAAGTCAATCACATCATTCTCCTAATGATGTGATCCCGTTAATCAAATGATAACTCATGTCTATGGCTAGGAAACACAACCATCTTTGATTAACGAGCTAGTCAAGTAGAGGCATACTAGTGACACTATGTTTGTCTATGTATTCACACATGTTTTATGTTTCCGGTTAATACAATTCTAGCATGAATAATAAACATTTATCATGAAATAAGGAAATAAATAATAACTTTATTATTGCCTCTAGGGCATATTTCCTTCAGAAAAAGACACATCCGTGACATTTTGGTCCAAATAAAAATATTTTATGTCATGGAAGTGACACCTGCATGGCGATAATAGTGACAAAAACACGTATATAAATGGCGTGGTGTGCACCTACTTGTATGGCAAAAAATTATGATAGAAAGTGTAATTTTCATCCTGGGCGAAGCTGGCAACGCACCTGCATGACCTTCTTTGGGCCTTCCTTGACGTAAAAGATAGTGGTAGAAGTGTGGCCGAGAATTTTTCGGGGTTTGGCGAAGCTGGCAACGCACCTGCATGACCTTCTTTGAGCCTTCCTTGACGTAAAAGATAGTGGTAGAAGTGTGGCCGAGAATTTTTCACGGTTTCTTCACCTCGCACGGTATACGGTGGGTGTCAGGCTCGAGCAATGAATGGGGTGGTTTGCACGTTTCCTTCGTGCACATGTGTGTGTGACCGGGCCCTTCGCATTATTGAACCCAAGCGAGCCCTTCGCACTCTAAACCCGATCGATTCCTCGCATTACTGACCCGACCAACCGAAGGGAGACTTGATGATCGATCGTTTCTTGTGCGCATATGTAGTTTGCTAGCACAATCAATCGATGTGAGTCTCTCGCTAGCCTCTGTGGCTGGTGTGTGTGGTGCAAGAATCTTGCATGGGCGAGTTGTTGCGACCGTGCACGGTAGTGTAGGAGGCCCTGATCGATCATCTGCGGTAGTGTAGGAGGCCATGTTCTTCTTATGCGTGAGTCTGTAGTCGCGATACATAGAGTCAAGACCATCCGGTTGTCGCATAGAGCCCCTACCGCGATACATAGAGTTAACCCAGTCGGTGTTGGCTCTCGATGTACAGTCCCCGTGCTATTGCATGTGTGTATGCCCCAGCCCATTCGGAGGGGATCGATGAACTGGACCCCTTGGAGATCGTTGGCAGTTGGCGCTAGATGAATAGGACCCCGAGATGGGCGTTCCGTGGTACGCCACACCCCAACTGGTTGGGGTCGATGGACGGGACCCCATTCCGGCCATAGGTGATTGGCGCTGGATGAACATGACCCCGTGGAGGCCATTCCTCGGTATGCCACACCCCAGCCGGTTAGGGTTCGATGAAGAGGACCACGTTGTGGCCGTAGGTGGTTGATGGATGAACAAGACCCCGCGGAAATCGTTCCCCGGTACGCCACACCCTAGCCAGTGGAGGGGTCGATGAACACGACCCCATTTTGGTCGTTTCGTGGCACGCCACACCCCAGTCCGTTGGCTACCATTGAACAGGACCCCGTTTCAGCCGTCCCACCCAGCCAGTTGGCATTGGATGAACAAGGCCCCATCGCAACCGTAGGCCATTCGCTCTCGCCGTTACGGCCATCTCATCTCATCCTGTTGACGCTCGATGAACAGAACCCAATTGTTGTGTACCCCCACCATCATGTGCACCCATCTGTTGCATGTGCCCCATTGCTACTTATGTTGCCTCAATGTACAGGAGCCCTACATGTATGTGCGAGTACACGTTCGAGACCCGTGTCGTATGTATGTACTGTGTATTTAGCCATATTTTTTGCAGTGTGATTGTATGTATGTACGTGTACACGATTTAAACGGGACTTCGTGACCTGCTACGTTCGGGGCCAAATTTCCTAGTACGACATATGTTGCTCCTTACTCTGGCACAATTGAACATTGAAGAAAGACCGGTATATACGTACATGTTTGCGACCGAACAGATAACGCTACGTATATGCTTCAACCTGATGGGTCCCAACTGTTAGAGGGAGAAATCTTTCTTTTTGCGCGTAATAAGGAGGCACTTGCTTCCGAGCAGCCGTGGATCAAATGGGTCCCTACTGTCAGCCTCTCTAAGTACGCTCTTCTTCTGATGGCTATTGCTTGTTGACCACGTTAACAATGCCACACCGAGCGCATCAAGGAAGTGGACAACGGCGAGGCTTCAGAAGGGAACAACTCGGAGCCGGACAAGAGGCTATAGTGGCAGAGTGAAATACAAGGATTGACTAGTTCGGGTGCGGGCGTGCAGCTACCATCAGCGAAGAATAACAATAGCTGTGAGAAGGTAGAGGGATGGTCTGGCCGGCGGTTTAGAATAGGGTGGGGCAACGAGGCATGTTTGGCGGTGTCGCCAGCCGCTGGAGGCACGAGCAGGATGTCCGGCAATGCTTTCTTGTTTGAGCGGCTAAAAAAAGAAGACGAGAGAGTGAAGACATCCAACGGTTACCGCTGTCAAAATTGTTTGTTGACTAAATTGATAACACCTTGAGCAAGCTTAAACCTCATGAGTCCCATTTGCCAGCACTATGGCAGACATGCAGGCCCCCCTTATTTTAAGAATTTATAGTTTATTTGTCAGGCTGGCTAAAAATAAGACTTAAAGTTACTTCGAGGCCTCAATTAATACCTCCTCTTGAAAGTTTTAAAGTTGCGCTGGGCTGAAAAACAATGTTGGGTTTGCCGAGTATTTTATTAAAACAATAAGTTAGGCTGGGTACGCTCCATGAAAAAAAAGCCTTGCTCAATCTAAAGAAAAAAATAGTAGCTGATCAGATGGTGTGTCCAGATGTCAGAGTGGTACTATTGTACTATCAGTCATTCTGAGCGAAAATTGATGCCTTAAGCATCGGAACTGAGGCTCCAGGTGGGAGTGGGAATAAGTGGGATTAGCCATCATATCCCACTTAAACTGTTCTAATGGGTTCTCATTGGACAAGAAGAAAATTAGGTGGGCTAGCCCTATTAGTCCATTGGAGTCCCACTTTACACTTAATCCCGGCGCTAATGGCAGTGATCAGCAACAGCTTCTCGTCTTCTCAAAAAAAAAAGCAACAGCTTCTCAGCGCCAATGGCAGCTGCGATCTCCCCCGCAGCAGTGTCGACGTTGATGTTGTAGGCCTACCCAGTCTCATCGGCGGCCACGGTGGCGATGACTAGGATCTGGCAGGACGCAATGATCGGGTGGAGCATGGAGAGGTGTACGCGCGTTACCTCGCCGACGAACCCGAGGGCTACAGTGTCAGGAGAAGGGCGCGCAGTGAGGAGGTGCGTCCTTGCCACAGAGGCCGACGGCGGTGGCACCGGTGAGGCTGATGAGGGAGACGAGTTGCCTGTTGATGTTGACCTTGCTGACCAGCACCATCTCGACGACCTCAACGGTGAGAGCGTCGATCACGCAGAGGCCTTTGCGGAACTGCAGCTCGACACCGATGTGCTACAGCTAGGAGTTGATCTCCGGACCACCGCCGTGCACAAGCACGGGGCGCAGGCCGACACAGGAGAGGTGGACAAGGTTGCGTATCATCGACGCCTGCAGCTCCGGCGACTTAATGGCCGCGCAGCCGTACTTCACCACCACCGTCTTGCTCTTGAACCATTGAATGAAGGCGAGCACCTCCGACAGGACGTCCACGCACTTCAGCACCACAGCCAACGCGCGCCGCGCTAGCACAGCACAGGAAGGAGGCCGAGACTATACCTGGCCAAACCTCAGGTCGGGCCGGACCTAGCCAAGCCCGAGGCAAAAAACCTAGGCCCGGGCTGGGCCGGGCCCGGCCATCGGGCCTATTTTTTGGGCCCAAGCCCGGCCCAAACGCGTAAAAGCCCACCAGGCCTTAGGCCAGGCCCCCTTTAGAAAAGCGCAAAAACAACGGGCCTAAGCCCGGCCCGGCCAAGCCATCGGGCTCAAACTCTAGGCCCAAGCCCGGCCCGGGAGCAGCGTCGGGCCAGGCCGGGTCAGGCTTTTTCAGGCCAGGCCGGGCCGGCCCATGGCCAGGACTAGCCGAGACGCATTGTAGTTGTTGTTTTGAATACGTCTTGCGTTTGTATTTTTTTAGTGGAATCCCACTTCAACCTGCTTAATCCATGTGGGTTACCCAATATTTCCCACCAATTCATAGTGGGATCAGGTGGACTGAGGTGGGATGCCTGAATCAGAACGGAGGGAGTAGTAGGATTTACATCGGAAGCTAAAGCATAGGAACGCAACTGAGTGAACAAAAGTAGAATAGCACACATCAGCATACACCTACGAAGATAGTGACCAGCTCCATCCAAGAATAGCACACATCAGCATACACCTGATAATCACTAGTGACCAGCTCCATCCAAGAATGAGCTCATCATACTCGCAATCGAACACATCCTGAGACATCACAGGAGATCACAGAAACTGCAATGCAGTAGAGTCCGGCCACCCAGGCACAGCTAAGTTTGTACAATTTTGCTGCCTACCTCAAGGGCAAAATATCTAATTTGAACTATATGCATGATGGGCTACATTTAGATCACACCAATTTTTTACATTCTATGGACAAGAGAATACAACAACAAATCACCACAACATACACTCTTATATAACCTATGTAAACAGAAAACATAGCAGCTTTGCCATCTATGATCTATCAACTCTATTAATTATGGGTGAATTAGGAATACCATTGCCCTTCAAAACTCCATCATCTAATCGCAAACCTGAAAGTCGTTAAATAAACTCTACATGCTAGCCAAACAAAATGGAACTTATGATACCGTTCTTCCATAACAAATGGAGGCCAAGTAGAGATTTTTTGCCCATTTCTCCTGCAACAATATGAATCAATAGTTGGTCAAGAACAGCTAAAACACGGATATCAGATAAAAGGGAGGGTATATTAGATCACCTTCACATGCTGGCTCGGGAAAGCAGATGTTCTTAGGGTTTCCTGCGTTTCATCAGCAGGCTTTCTTCTGGGGATGCTCAAGATAAGTGCTGTCTGGTCCCATGTAGCAGCAGTAGCCGTGATGCGATAACCATTATCCCAACGCCGGTGAACTCCCTCACTTGGATACAAGAAGTCAAGCTCCACAACCTACAACAGAAAATAGTTTAAAACACAAAGCGCAGGCATTAAACTGTATCCTCATAATTTTTATAGCATATGCCCCATCAAACACTGAGATTCAGCAAAGCACAGACACACCTGATCTACAAAGCCAGCATTCCGGGACACCACCACTGCCCATCGGCTTCCTGCAGTGGCCATAGCTGTGACGTAAAACCCCTCCTTCCACTTCTTGTTTATCCACTTGAAGGGAAACGAGTCACTTACTTTGTAGGATTGTTGTGCATATTGTGTTCCTGGAGGCTCAAAGTCAGTTCCAATCTTTTAAACATATGTATTCACAAGAACACTGATATTTAGGACCTCCAACTTCAAAAGCATTTTGTAAGGAAGATCTGCCAATGCTTATCCACACTAATGTTGAACAGATCAATCCTACACTATCTGGAAGAAGAGGCAAGATTCGAGAGAAACCACAGTACTAGGACACAACATGATCAGAGTCTTGGTACTGCCAGTGCAAGTGTAGTTATTAAAGTCAGACCGGTAATCAAACAGGCAAGGTCCCCCACTTCACCGGCCCATCTGGCAATTCGCTGGTTCGAGCACCAGCCTGTAAATATTAGTTTCCCACGCACTAGTACCACTACCAAGACAACATATAATGCAATTCCAAGATAAACATACACATACACATCCCACTAGAGCATGAAACCCAACGAGCACAATCCCCACCTACGCAGCATGAGATCCATTGACTGAGTTATCCCTGGCAAGTATCTACTCGCTGTCACCTGGGATGACATGTTCAATCAAGCTGCTACCCCTGCTACTTGCCCAGCTTGCTAGCTAACACTGCCCTAACAGAGGCTGGATGACAACCATGGCGCTTTTATCAAATCGAAAGTAGATGATTTCACATGAGATTGAGGCTCTGTATAGTGAATGGCAATGCATGGCCGAACAGAGGGAGAAGACAGAAATTAGACTAGAAAAGAAAAACATAGTGAGAATGAGGCAGAGGGACGAGAAAAACCCTAGAGTATCTTGTGAAGATACACAGCAGAACAGGCCAATTAAACCAGGAAGGCCCAAGACAATGTCCTCATTACTATCCGATTCATTAATTTTCACCAAATACAAAAAGAAAAAAAGAACAGTTTTCACAAAAAGATGCCTGGTTTGTCTTTGTTTTTCCGTTTATTGCATGGTTAGTTTTTTAAGGAAACCAGACAGCTAACGTCTCTGTTCTGATTGACTAACGTTCTTCAGCAGACATCATTGCAATTACCTCTAGACATGACCACCAGAGAACTACCATTGTTTGCACCTGCTAACGCAGTGATATAGAAGTTCTTCTCCCACTGCTCCATTATCCATTCCTAAGAGCAAGAAAAGCAAATATATTGAAATAAATTGCTCCATTGATACGCTGTAGAAACGAAAGAGAAAGAAAGATGTGCAATGCAAAAGAAGTCAGCATGACTAACCTTGTGAAGAAAATATGGAGAAAGTTCATAGACTTGAGAAGTAAAGCCAGTGCCAGCATCCATTATTAGAGCCCACAAATTTGAGCAAGAGGCAACTGAGCTTATAAACAAGCCATCTTCATTTCCTTTTGAAATATGTTGTGCTAACCTACCATCTGCAACATTATAGTGGTACCTGCAAAAGAAGTGTGGTTGGAATGGAATTGTTTACTTTCCATCTAAAGCTAGCTTACCTCTATGGGATTCATACCTCTGCTTCATAGGGCGCCTCGCATTGTAAACACTAACCCATTGTGTTGCAGGCATCCCCATCCTGATCTTCTTCTTGGGTTGGTCATCGTCATCCTCCTCCATCATGAGGCGACCTCTCTTCTGGCCAACCTGGTATATAAGCTGGTAGAAATTCAACAAATTATTAGTATGCTAACTCACATTGCACAGCTGAAATGATATGAAGTCAAATTCCCCGGTAAGCATTAAACCATGACGCCCAAGAACTTCCTGCAGAAGGTTAGCTAGGAACAATCTAATTACACAGTTACATAGTTTTAGCATCTGAGCATGGTCATCACTCATAACACGTTATGAATTAGTGAGAAGTAACAAGGCACGACATGCAGTACCTTCTGAGCACCATCAGTGTTGATTGGTCTTATGTCTGGATTGGGGCCAACAATTCCATCAAAAAGAGAGATGCACTTTGCATAATTTGGTTCTTCATCAAACTTTAAGTTCACGACATACTCAACAAACTGTCGGAAAGGTTGTGGACAAAAGCAACACAAAGATTCTGGAGAGGTCGCCATCTTTTTCTTGCAAACAAGGAAACCTTTATTTTCTCCCTACAATTATTCCACAAAAGTCTTGGGTAAGGAAAAGAACCAAATGCAAAATGAAAATTTTACTCCCAACCAAACTTCACCTGATATCCTTGCCAAGGAAGGCGACCACGCAGAAGAAAAACAAGTGTGTAGGCAAGGGATTCAAGGTCATCTCTCCTGCTTCCAGTTCTTCCCAAGTGCGCGTGCACACTAGCATACCGAACGGTTCCTCTGTAGGAAAAACAAGTAGAAAAAATGTCAGTGTAGTAACTAATAAACTAATAAGAAAAAGAAGGCTTTAGGGCTTAGTATTTCTCCTGCAAACCTGAAGACATCAGGCCTCTGATCATACTCAACTAGTTCTCCTGTACCAGTGTCTTTCCATTTAGTAGCTGCAGAGAGAAAGTAATGTTAGCACCCCACTGGACACAGTAGACACTGGAAAATCATTATCGACAGAACAGTGAAATAAGATTACCTAATCCAAGGTCAACAAGAAAAAGCTTCTTCTCTTGCAGTGTGCCTGGGGGTCCAAGCAGAAAGTTCTCAGGTTTTACATCACCATGGACATACCTATGATAAACAAGAGTTGTTAGCTATGTTTTTATATGCCAAAACAATAAAACAAAGCTCCATTGCCAAGATACAAATAAATACCCTTTCGAGTGCATCTTCTCCAGTATGGAAATGGCTTCTATAGCAATACAAGCAACCATTTCAACAGACATTCTGTAACAGAAAGACAAAACTCAAATTAACTGGGCAAACCAGCGATGAACATTAAGGAATACATACAAAGGGAAATGACTAATTAGATACTTACGAGTGGGAATTATTATTCCATACATCCCACAGGCTTGGTCCCAACATGTCCATAATCTGAATACATATATATATATAGGTTACATTAGAAAAAAAACATCCTAGTTTTGCAATGGAACAAGCAATCAAAAAGATGTGGGAACATCTTGGCGCTAAAATTGTCCAAAAGTTGGCTTGGTAGATGTGGTGTGATGCACTGGTTATAATTGCATTTCCAACAATATATCGTTACTTATTTCAACTCACTTCATTCTCTCTCCTCTCCGATCTGTTCTCTTATTTATTTTTCTCACTGGACCCACATGCCATACTCTTTTCTCCATCTACTTCTCTCTTCCCATATTCTTTCCTCTGCAACAAATGGACCTCACACACTCCAATACTTCTCTCAACCACATCAGATCCGATTGATTGTCGGAGATACCCTAAACAAAAGAACTAGACTTTCAGACTTACCTAGAAAAATTGTGATTTTTACTAAACAGTACTCCCTCATCTATGCACATATATTCTTGGCCATTGATGTTAATCTGATGCTAACGAAACAAGTCTTCTGATCCAACTGAAGTTTTGAGCACGTTTAGGATCAACAGTGACACTGAAATTCACTCAAGAAGGTGAAAGACTACTATATATATATATTACTATGTGGAAATAAAGTTCAAAACCAACAGTGAACAGCTATATAAACAAAAGCAGAGTGCTTCAGAAGCAATGAAAGGTTAATGATTTTCGAATTTATATGAACTTTCACGCCCTAACTGGTTTCTAGTATTTATTAAATTATTTACACACTTGATTAAGACTTTCTACCTCAAATCATTACGTCTTCATCAAATTCAATCTACTTTATTCAATAGGTACATTTAATCAGTTAAACGAACTTAACAAGCATGGAGCATGCCAGCAATCATATGTGGTGGCTTGGCCAATGGCTACATCTACATGCAGCGCAAAGTGGTACTCCTAAGAAAATGTGGTCATCAGCAACAGGATTGTGGATACAATTTATTTATTTTGGTAAGTTTTGTACTCCCTCCGATCCAAAATAAGTGTCAGTGTTTTGAACTAAGGTTAGTTCAATCTTAGTTCAAAACTGCGACAGGATCCAAAATAAGTGTCGCAGTTTTGAACTAAGGTTAGTTCAATCTTAGTTCAAAACTGCGACACTTATTATGGATCGGAGGGAGTAGTGATCAAACATAAAATTTAAATATTTCTCATAAGAGTTACAAGCCCTTATTTTCGTAAACAAGAAATATGCTACTGCATTCTGTCTTCTGAGCCGTTTACAAAACTTTAATTCCATAATCCCACCAACATACCAAAGAAGACAGGAACTTTTGTACTCGGTATGCCTACAGTCTACACCATTGGAAGAACAACTTTCGTCATTAGTCTCATCAGTTACAGGGCAGAGCACCAATGGAAGATGATCAAGGGCATTCTATGTTGTTTACTGATAAAGGAAACACAAAAAGGGGAAATTCAGTGTTATACTGTATGTCATAAAGGTAGCGAGTGAGAAGGTAATCAAACAAGCTAGCAAGCA
>NC_041381.1:222653964-222700450 GCF_002162155.2 Triticum dicoccoides | reverse complement strand
GATGGTAAAACCAGAAATCAACTACTAAGTGTCTATGCACTCAGAATCACCACATATAAAAAAACTGAGTTGGTGATGATGGTGTGCCTGCCATCCTGCAATATAGACCGTCCGATCTATACCTGACGGATAGAAAGCAAACTACGGCAATTTTGCAAAAAGATACCCGCACCCCTCTCCACATTTGCCGATAAGGCCTTCCCTCGTTCATCTTTGTCTCCCACAAGATAAACAACTCGTATAAATGCATCTTGATGTTCCGTGCAACGCATGGGCCTCTTGCAAGTCACCACATAAAAGGAGGCAAAGGGTACATGCTCCATTACCATGATATAGTACTCCGATTGCTTCCCTTTGTAGTGTACTCTTGGCACACCATGAATCCCGCTAAGAGTGCTGCCAGATGGATGTTTTACGCAAACAAAGTTAATATGCATTCTAGAAATGCCAATTGCAATCACAATTAGTACAGAAAAGCAAGACCAAAAAGGAAATTGTCAAAATGTAAATAAGTTGCAAGAACAAGAAAAAATAGAACAGACTGAACACTTACTTGTAAACCTGCCACTCATAAGGAGCTCCATAATTGCAGCCTTTACTGGTTCGGTGTTCAAATTTGATTGCAACCTAACATAAACAGAAACATGATATAAATATAATGCAATTATTAAAATACAAAGAGGCATCCAAATAAGACAAATTGACCTCCAAAGCATTTGCACCAGGTGTCCTGTCACTGAGACTAGGAGTGGAAATACGGCGACCAACGTATACTTGCCCAAATCCTCCCTTTCCAAGCTTTCTGTCAAGTTTGTAGGTAGGTGAATTGCCAATCTGGATCTGTTCCACCTCAATGAAAAAGAATATGAGTCACGCAATCACCAAAACGATGCAACCATGCTACACCCGTCTTGAAAACCAGATATTCCTACTGCGCAACCAGGTATTCCTACTACGCGGCTACGCCTACTGCTGAGACTAATGAAAAAAGTTAGGTTCCTGCACATCAAATGCTAAAGATTCTTGGGCAGTGAATAAACTCAGTGAATCTTGCACAGCTGGATGAACAAAGGCTCATCCCGTGTCAGGAGAAAAACATTAATAACTTCTACCTGCAAGAACTCTTGACTGTTGGGGCTATTACCTACTATAATTTTTCCATTGGGTAGTAATTTCCAAAGATTATAATAGGAGGCATATGCCTGCACTGTCCTATTAAGTACATCAATCATCATTTTTAGAGCTAGTGCTGTGGTTACAACTGCTAAAAGTTATATTATGCTCCATGTATAGCCTGTATATTTTCCCTGTTGTATGAGGGGTTTCCTGCATACTTACAACTTTTTTTGGCAGCCACCGCCGCGTCCTTCTCACGGCTGCTGCTGCCTGCTGTTCACGTCGCCACCTGCCCTCGGATGATGATTCTACACTTGTCAACGCCCTGCTGGATCACGATTCCAAGACGCAGGTCTACATCGCCCAGCCAACACCGCCAGTCTCCTGTAGCTGATGTCGCCCCGTCTCCACTACCTGCAAATCGTCCTAGATCGGCATCGCCCCACCGGATCCATGCTGCCACCTCCATTTCCGCCCGGCCACTGGCTCGTTGCTCTGCACCTCCACCGCCGCCAACCCGGCTCCATGATTCCGCCACCCAGCTCTGCACCTCCGAGCACTCGCCGCTGCAATTCTCATGCACCCTGGCCTGCTGCTCACTCCCCATGCGCCCGCTGCTGCTACCCGTGTCTCATGTGTGAGCACTTTTGCTGTTGCCCTGCCTCTGCTTGCACGTGCCTGTGTTTTGCTTGTTTCGGGCTGCTCCGCCGGTACTTCTGATCAAGGCTCTTCTTTTATGTCTCATCAATTTCGTGAATTTGCCTAATCTTTTAGAATTAAATTGTTAAATTTGTCGCCTTATTATGTTCAAGCTTATGGACAGGCCGAATCTAGCAATACAACTTTAATTAAGCTTATAAAGAAGAAAATTAAGGAGCATCCGAGAAGGCGGCATGAAGTGCTCTTGAAAGCTTTATGGGATCATCAGATATCTAAGCACGGAGTGACTCAAGTGACACCATATGAGGTAGTGTATGGGCAGGAAGCAGTACTGCCCGTGGAGATTAATTTGCAAGCTCTTAAGAGTAGCCAGACAAAATGATTTGTCGCCTGTGGATTACAATAATTTAATGATGGATAGGATAGATGATATTTCAGAGGAAAGGTTGAGAGCCTTGCAAAAGATTGAAAAAAAGAAATTACGAGTGGCAAAGGCTTATAATAAAAAGGAAAGGGGAAAATTGTTTCAAATTGGAGAATTAGTGTGGAAAACGATTTTTCCTATTGGAACTAGAAATAATAAATTCGGCAAATGGTCGCCGAGTTGGGAAGGTCCGCATAAGGTTGTAGAGATTGTTCCTGGAAATTCATATTTTCTACAATCTTTGCAGGGTGAGAAATTGCCTAAGTGGAAAATATTTGAAGAAGTACTATCCGCATGTGGCAAGAAGCTTGATGGCACTATGGGCGATATTATCTAAGATGTCGCCCTAAGCAAAACATGGTCGATATGATTTCAGATAGCCCCCTAAGCAAAATTTTGCCAGTGTGTTATTTGTACATCGCCTAAGCAATTGATATGGCCGGTGAAGTGGTTGAAATCATCCCAAGATATTGCCATGGTGTTTTTGATAAATAAAATTGCACCAAAAACAGGGGGGCGTGTGTTGAGAGTCTAATTTGGATCCAGCTTGAATGGTCACCCAAATTATTTAATTTTGGTGGTTAAGCTAATTGGTTGATGCATTGTTTGAGAATGGCCACATGATTGCAAGTACAGAGGATAGGTGCAGCAGGCTGGATGCAACAGAATTGTGTGCTGGAGCTCACGCATGAAGAGAAAGAAGGAAAGTGATCTGGTCTAGAATGCTTGATATAGAAAAGATTTTGCATGATCAGCTATTCGGCCAGAGCGGAGCTAATATGGAAGGTGTACTATTATTGGGCTCAGGTTGGTGATTTTACAGGTCTAACCAAATTAATTAAAGATCAGGAATTTGGCTTGTATGCCAAGAAAACAGTACGTGACTAGTCAGGAGTCCTATTCCAAATTGCCAAAGGCCAAGCATGCCCTAATATATATGGGTACATGGCCGATTGAAAAGCTACAATCAATCGATCCTTTTGCAACTCTGCGTTACTTTTTTCTCCTAAGTTTTCTCCTTCCAGCACCTAGGTCATAGCTTCTGCCCACTTGCCCAGCCCTAGCAGCCCTACGGTTCGGCTCATCTTTACCGTTTTGCATAAAAAACGGTCGGTTTACCTCCACGTAAGCGAGGAATCTGTGGTGCTGTGCGGATCAATTTCCCGCGGCAACAGGGTGAGTTATATTATGTTCCATGTATAGCCTGTATATTTCCCCCATTGTATGAAGGGTTTCCTACAAATTTACCACCGTAGATGTACATATATACTGGCCATTGGCCCCCAGGAAGTACAAATTGCATATTTCCTACTATTTCCTAACAAGAACAATTCCAGGCTCCCACACATCTTTGAATTTCGTTATATAACACCCTGACCAAAATAAGTAGTAATACCACATATAAAACATGAAGCAAAGGACATTTTGAGCTTTGCAGCATGTAGGCATCCAGATGTTTATTCTGGAATGCCACCAACTGGCAGTCTAAAAAGTATATGTGATCAAAACTACTAGTCTATTGGAGATGCTAATATCCATTTGAATAGTAGTTATTTTGACATTTTGTACCATAAATGGCATGCACGGGTCAAAAAGGAACACAAAATCAGCACTGAAGAAGGTTTTGTCTTACCAAGACAAAAGCATAGTGCAACTCAGTTCACAGCCCTAGAAATCATACACAATTTGTTCTGTAAAAAAAACAGTACGCACTTGCACAGCATATTCCGACCAACCTATGCGGCTGCATTCCCACATTTCCTTTTCCAAATTTAGAAATCTCAGTTAGGCACTGCTTGTTGCATTAACTAGCTCCTATGGTTCCATAACAACTACAGTAGCATATTCAAACTCGCGCATCTACTTCCTGCTATGTTAAAGAAGCATATTTACTCCATTTGTGCCGTGAAAAACACGAGTATAGTAGGTTAAGAACAAAGACCTGCACGCCATCCATAACACTAGGAACTTCTCGGACAGCATGCTCATGTCACATTTTTATACCTCTGCGGGTCCTGCCATTCAATTGCGACCATTCATGCCATATCAGACGTAAGAACATACCGAATTCATGTCTACTCGCGTTTCTAGCATGGAACCTATAGTCCTAAACAAGATATCTCCATCCCCAGCTCTTGGAACCCTGCGGCCGCACGAGATTGTGCCATTCCAAGCACGAATCGCTCAACTCCGAGCGATACCGCACCAATAAAGACGTTCCATCACGCGGATGAAAACCAAACAGCGGACAATTCGAAACAAACACCCGGTGCTTGCATAATAGAGGAGATCCTCACCGTCTCAGGGAGCGGCGTGGAGCTCCCGTCGTCGCCCGGGGGGGCATCGTCCTTGTCTGCGCTCCGAGCGACGCTGTCGCCGTCGTCCATCCCTGCCACGCTCGTGTTCAGCACACAGCTCTGAATCTCCTGCGTCCGCTACTGCTGCTACAGCGGTGGCGGTGGAGGCGGCGGGAGGTGGGCGCTTGCTTCCTCCTTACGCCTTAGTCGTGGCTAGAGATAGGTCTGGGGGAGATGTTGGTGGGGATGCGCGGAAGGTGGAGGAGGCGGTCCCGTCGGCGACGGCGAGCCGGGAGGAATGGGGGCGAGGAGAACAAACGGGAAAGTGAGAGGAGAGGGGATCGAAACTTCTGGACTAGTATGTCGTGCGATCTCCCGGAGCCGGAGGTAGAGGCTCGTATGTAATTTGGCCATCTCGATGCTCCAAAAAATTTAGATTGCCCCAATCTTAAAGCACCTCTCAACCAGACCGGTTAGGAATGGCTCAGGCTGCATGTGGGATTTTAGTTTGGAGTCCCACCACCAATCCACCAGGTCCCAACACAGTTTGATGCTCAGAAAGTGGGCACCCCATCAAAACTAACATGGATTAAGTGGGAATAAGTGGGATTCCCACTTAACACAATAGAGCAGCACGCGAGGAACTTCAAGCTCGGCCTCGACCGCTCCCACGCTCGACGAGCCGGAGGCGTTCGACTACAACACACTGATGCGCGGCCATGTCGCTCTGTGGCTGTACGTCGGCATGCTGCACAACGGCGTCAAGCCCGACGGCTAAACGTTCCCGTTCGTTCTCAAGTCGTGCGTGCAGCTCGCGGCATTGCGGCAAGGGAGGCAGCTGCAGGGACGACTTGAGAACTCGGGTTCCTCAAGCACGACGAGCACACGCAGAACAACCTCATCAGCTTCTACGGCAAGTGCGGTGAGCTGGAGCTAGCGCGCCAAGCGTTCGAGCAGATGGTGGCCAGGGAGAGGACGGCGGCGTCCTGGAGCGCGCTGCTCGCGGCGTACACGAAGGCCGGGCGGTGGACGGATTGCCTCGACTCGTTCGACGCGATGGTGCGGGACGGGTGGAGGCCCGACGAGAGCTCCATGGTGAGCGCGCTCTCAGCGTGCGCGCACCTCGGCGCCTACGACGTCGGCTGGAGCGTCCATTGGGCACTGTTGTACGTTCATGGAGACGTCCCCGGTGGATATGTACGCCAAGTGTGGCTGCATCAAGAAGGCGCTGGCGGTGTTCGACAGCATGGACGGCAAGAAGAACGAGTAAGCGTACAACGCCATGGTGTCCGGTGATGACCCACAAGTGTAGGGTATCTATCGTAGTCCTTTCGATAAGTAAGAGTGTCGAACCCAACGAGGAGCAGAAGGAAATGATAAGCGGTTTTCAGTAAGGTTTTCTCTGCAAGCACTGAAATTGTAGGTAACAGATAGTTTTGTGATAAGATAAATTGTAACGAGTAACGAGTAAATAAAGTAAATAAAGTGCACCAAGGTGACCCAATCCTTTTTGTAGCAAAGGATAAGCCTGGACAATTTCTTATAATGAGAAAAGAGCTCCTGAGGACACATGGGAATTATCGTCAAGCTAGTTTTCATCACGCTCATATGATTCGCGTTCGGTACTTTGATAATTTGATATATGGGTGGACCGGTGCTTGGGTACTGTCATTACTTGGACAAGCATCTCACTTATAATTAACCCCTATTGCAAGCATCCACAACTACAAAAGAAGTATTAAGGTAAACCTAACCACAACATTAAACATATGGATCCAAATCAGCCCCTTACGAAGCAACGTATAAACTAGGATTTAATCTTCTGTAACTCTAGCAAC
This sequence comes from Triticum dicoccoides, assembly GCF_002162155.2. Classification (NCBI taxonomy): domain Eukaryota; kingdom Viridiplantae; phylum Streptophyta; class Magnoliopsida; order Poales; family Poaceae; genus Triticum; species Triticum dicoccoides. The sequence goes on along the minus strand of NC_041381.1, from coordinate 222,694,115 downwards.
CCATCATCTACTTATTACTTTCCAATGCCTTTTTCTAGGCCTAAATAATGGTGAAGTGTCATGTAGTCGACGTTCACATAACACCACTAGAGGAAAAGACAACATGCATCTCATCAAAATATGAACGAATACCAAATTCACATGACTACTAATAGCAAGACTTCACCCATGTCCTCAGGAACGAACGTAACTACTCACAAAGCATATTCATGTTCATAATCAGAGGAGTAATAATATGCATTAAGGATCTGAAAATATGATCTTCCACCAAGTAAACCAATTAGCATCAACTACAAGGAGTAATCAACACTACTAGCAGCCCACAGGTACCAATTTGTGGTTTTGATACAAGATTGGATACAAGAGATGAACTAGGGTTATGAGAGGAGATGATGCTGGTGAAGATGTTGATAGAGATTGACCCCCTCCCGATGAGAGGATCGTTGGTGATGACGATGGTGATGATTTCCCCCTCCCGGAGGGAAGTTTCCCCGGCAGAATAGCTCCGCCGGAGCCCTAGATTGGTTCCGCCAAGGTTCCGCCTTGTGGTGGCGAAGTTTCGTCCCGTAAGCTTGCCCATATTTTTTTTCCAGGGTAAAAGCCTTCATATAGCAAAAGATGGACACCGGAGGGCCACCAGGGGGCCCGGGAGACAGGGGACGCCCAGTAGGGGTGGGCGCGCCCCCCCACCCTCCTGGCCAGGGTGTGGGCCCCCTGAGGTGTTTCTTCCGCTCAATAATTCTTATTAATTTCAAAAATAAGTTTCGTGGAGTTTCCGGATTTTTGGAGCTATGCAGAATAGGTTTCCAATGTTTGTTCCTTTTCCAGCCAGAATTCCAGCTGCCGACATTCCCCCTCTTCATGGTAAACCTTGTAAAATAAGAGAGAATAGACATAAGTATTGAGATATAATGTGTAATAACAATCCATAATGCAATAAATATTGATATAAAAGCATGATGCAAAATGGGCGTATCAACTCCCCCAAGCTTAGACCTCGCTTGTCCTCAAGCGAAAGCCGAAATCAAAAAATATGTCCACGTGTTTAGAGATAGAGGTGTCGATAAAAATAAAATACGAACATGAGGGCATCATGATCATTCTTATAACAGCAACATAAATAGATTTTATCATATGATTTCTTATGCTCAAGTAACAACCAATTCACAATGTCAAGCATGGTTCAGAAACTTCATTGGGAACTAACAAACTATAATCTCAGTCATTGAAGCAATTGCAATTTATCATAACATCAGAAAGAGTCAAGAATAGAGCTTTTCAGCAAGTCCACACACTCAACTATCATGTAGTCTTCTACAATTGCTAACACTCACGAGGTACTTGTGGTTATAGAGTTTCAACCGGACATTAAGAAAGATAGGGGCTTATTGTGTTGCGTCCCAACGTATTCACCTTTTGGTGGTGTCAACAATAATAGTCCATGCTAACTTACATCCAATTGGATATATATATCATGATCTTTCAAACACGAGGAGCTTGCCAAAGGATAAAATAAAAAGAGAAATGTGAAGATCACCTTGACTCAAGCATAAAGTAAAAACATAAAGTAAAAGATAGGCCCTTCACAGAGGGAAGCAGAGGTTGTCATGTGCGTTTAGGGTTGGATGCATGAAATCTTAATGCAAAAGAACGTCACTTTATATTGCCACTTGTATGTGGACCTTTATTATGCAGTCTGTCGCTTTTATTGCTTCCACAATAAGATCGTATAAAGCTTATTTTATCTGTACTAATAAGTCATACATATTTAGAGGGCAATTTTTATTGCCTACAGCATGACAACTTACTTGAAGGATCTTACTCAATTCATAGGTAGGTATGGTGGACTCTCATGGCAAAACTGAGTTTAAGGATATTTGGAAGCACAAGTAGTATCTCTACTTGGTGCAAGGAATTTGGCTAGCATGATGGAGAAAGGAAAGCTCAACTTGTTTGGAAGGTCAATGACAATATACTTTAACTGAGATGTGAGAAAACATAAACCATTACATTGTCTTCCTTGTCCAACATCAACTCTTTTAGCATGTCATACTTAATGAGTGCTTCACAATCATAAAAGATGTCCAAGATGATATATTTGTATGTGAAACCTCTCTTTCCTTATTACTTCCTATTAATTGCAACGATGACCAAAACTACATTTATCAACTCTCAACAACTTTTATGCCTCATACTTTCTATGTGTGAAGTCATTACTATCCATAAGATCAATATGAACTATTTTATTCTTTCTGCTTCCTCAAGATCATAGCAATATAGCAAAGCCCTTGACTCAACACTAATCTTTATTATAGATAGCTCACAGACTCGATTACATAAAGAGATCACAAAGCAAAACTCAAAACTACTTGATATCAAAACTTCAATCTACTAGATAAAGATACTACTAAAAGGATCGAACTAAATAAAATGGTAAAGAAAGGAGTGTGATGGTGATACGATACCGGGGCACCTCCCCCAAGCTTGGCAGTTGCCAAGGGGAGTGCCCATACCCATCTAATTATGTCCTCGGAGGTGGTGAAGTAGGAGTTGTTGATGATGTAGGCTTGTCGTCCATATTCCAAGGCATAGGCTCACCATCGTAGAAGGATGATCGAGTCTCCGAGATCCTCAAATCTGCAGCCAAACTCATCCTCTTGAATCTATATTCATACTCACAGTTTTGGTTTTGTAGGTCATAGATCTGGGCTTGGAGGTGCTCAATTTTCTCTTGAAGCTTGAAGATGGTCTCCCCAATGACTTTGGCATCTAGCTTGTGGTTGTTGGTGAACTCCGTGATCATCATCTGGTTGGTGTTGAGGCCACGCTCCATGATCAGTAAACCGTTCCAAAGGGGTTAAGCTAGGATTCGAATACGATCATGTAGCCCCCAGTGGCTTTGGCGTTGCGCCGATCAAGAGGGTACTGACATCTATGTTCTCTTTGGTTCGAATACGACCTATGTTTGAACAGGAAGCCCCAAATGACCTTGAGAGTTTTTTAACGACTCTGATTTGAATACGATCAAAGTCGGATCCAAAAGAGGTTAAGCTATGATTTGAATACGATCAAGAAGCCCCCTCGTGAGTTTAGCATTGTGCCGATCAAGAGGGTACCGACATCTATGTTCTCTTTGGTTCGAATAGGACCTATGTTTGAACAGGAAGCCCCCAAGTGATCTTATAAGTTTTGGCATTACGCCGATCAAGAGGGTACCGACAGCTATGCTCGATGAACAGGAAGCCCCCAAGTGACCATAATAAGATAAACTGTAAGGTAGGATACCCATATTTGAACCACGCATCATGGCAGCAAGTTCTCTTTGGCAACCTTTAATTTTTCTAAGAACTCAAACTTGCGAGAGATTAATTCTTTTTGAACCGGAACTTTAAACCGGATTTGAAAGCTTCAAAACTTTGTGGGAGACAGATTGTCCTTAAGACGGATTGTGAACCGGATATTGAGAGCTTCAAAGCTTTATGGTAAATAAGTTTCCCTTGAACTGGATTTTGAACCAGAATCCTCATTTTGAGCCGGAAATCTTCTGACGGCTTTTAAATTTTTACCAATATGGTGGTAGCCTCCAGGACCGGGTTATCTTCCCTCCAATGATCCAGAGTCCTTGAACTCATTGAAACTGGCCAATTCCGCCGAGTCATGTCATCGTAGCCCCCGAGTCTTAAGACGACTCGAGGAGTTGTCTCGAGATTCTCCATATTTGACCGTAATATAAACCGACATATACTTGAACAGCAGATTGTTGAAATATGTTGAATCCCGACGGGTTATAAATGATCCCGTATGAGCCATGTCAGCAACTCGGCCAATGGTTCCTTCCAACTGGCTGTTTGAAGTTAACCAAACTGTAGTGGCGGCAACTTGTGCGCATGCCCATTGAGCCATCCAGTGCAGACAACGGATGATAATACATGATAATTTGCCTCCAATCTGTTGGAAGAAAACCGGGCTACCCAAGCAGTTACTTGCTCATACTCAATAAACAACTCATGCAAACAGGTGCGACCCGGTCTGTTGACATAGACCAGGCCGTGAGAGATGGATAGAAAAGACGACCGCAACATCAGAGGCGGCTCAGACAAATGAATCAGCCGCGGTATTGTAAACCGGCGCGGGCGGGAGAGTCAGCCATGGGCGCGGTAATCCGTGCAGATGAACAAGTTAGCCGCATCGTGTTGATGTAAATTGAGCCGCAGAGGCGGTGGCTGACACATATATTCGTCAAGCATCTCGTTCGACTATCACTCTTGCAATGAACAACTGTCCTGCATAAACAATATTGCAGACCAAGGCAAAGAGAAACTGCTCTTTGACAAAAATAATATGTGTTAATAAAACAAACTTGGATGAATATCACCTGATTCGCCCGGACAATAGATGAATCGGCTGCGGCACTATAAACCGGTGCGGATGGGCGAGTTAATCGCAGGCGCAGTAAGCCGCGTGGATAGTCGAGTCAATCGCAGGCGTGGTCAGCCTCGCAGACGGGCAAAGTTGATGTAGTAGGGGTGGCAAATTGTGCAGGACGAGCGCTAGTGCAAAAAATAATATTTGCTCACGCCCCTTTTGCGACACCTTTTTGTAGGAATAATGGTCCTGCAGAAAAATATCATAGACCAAGTAATTGTTCTTTGATAAAAACAATATGTTAATAAAATAAATTTGGATGGACATCACCTGGTATTTTTCATCCGATGATCATCGATACCAGGGATCAAAACCATAATCTGACGTGACCCTAGCGGGTCACCTCCTTGCCAAAACACCGTCACTGGTCGCAGCTTTACCTCGCTGGTCGAAAACATCTCCATTCACTGTGCCCGTGAGTGATTGTTGCTCCAGTATTTGTCCCTTGGTAATGTAGTCATGTGAATAACTGATGAAAAGCATTGTTGGCCCTTTGTTTAATGGCCTCCCAGAACTAATCACGTTGGAAATGGAGGCACTTTGGCGGCTCTCAACGAGCCCGCGGCAGCAACTTTGGTGGCAACAAAAGCAGTTTGCCAATGCAGACAAGGCCACGGCGACAACGAGTCAGGGCGCTCCACAACGGGTTAATAGGTCGGCACGACAGGAGGAGCAGTATCTTGGCGCGGAGGCGCCCGGCGACGTTCAGTCGACTCGGCGTGCGACAGCAAGACTCGGCGGGGGCACCAAAATGTGACGAAGCCAGTGGGCGGCTCAGCGCAAGAGTGATGCGAGGCCATGGCGGCTCAAAGCTGGGACTTTGTGCGGTAGAAGGTAAATGCGAGGCCGTCCACGAAGGCAGCGGCTCCAGTGATCAACAGAGCTGGATGTGGCGTAGTCTAAACCAGTCAAAACGCATACTGCTGACCCCGCATATTAAATCCACTTATGGCTTCGTGTTCTAGTAGTTCATGATTTGATGTCTTCTGGTTCGCTTTGGTCAACATGCAACACACGTTAATCTTTTCTCTGTGATCTTGATGGGTGTGCTCGAACGAGCGATGGCTCGGAGTTGAGACCGGGGCGGCCTGGCAACAAGGACAATGGCGACTCAGGTTAGATCCGTGGCGGAGCCACCCAGCAATTCAGGAGACGGGCACGCGGCCGGCAAGTCCGAGTCCGGATCAATCTCGAGCGGCCGTCAGAGGCGCGCCTGATTATGGCGGCTTAGGAATGAAGACAGAGACAAAAACCAAGTCTGTGGCCTCAACTACTCCCGCTTTGTGCAGTACATCCTTGTAGCATGCATACTTGTTCTCAGATGGATCCAATATGTGTGTTTGTAGCGGAACAAACTTGATGACCCACAAGTATAGGGGATCTATCGTAGTCCTTTCGAAAAGTAAGAGTGTCGAACCCAACGAGGAGCAGAAGGAAATGATAAGCGGTTTTCAGCAAGGTATTCTCTGCAAGTACTGAAATAAGTGGTAACAGATAGTTTTGTGATAGGATAAATTGTGACGAGCAACAAGTAACAAAAGTAAATAAAGTGCAGCAAGGTGGCCCAATCCTTTTTGTAGCAAAGGACAAGCCTGGACAAACTCTTATAATAGGAAAAGCGCTCCCGAGGACACATGGGAATATCGTCAAGCTAGTTTTCATCACGCTCATATGATTCGCGTTCGGTACTTTGATAATTTGATATGTGGGTGGACCGGTGCTTGGGTGTTGTTCTTACTTGAACAAGCATCCCACTTATGATTAACCTCTATTGCAAGCATCCGCAACTACAACAAAAGTATTAAGGTAAACCTAACCATAGCATGAAACATATGGATCCAAATCAGCTCCTCACGAAGCAACGCATAAACTAGGGTTTAAGCTTCTGTCACTCTAGCAACCCATCATCTACATATTACTTCCCAATGCCTTCCTCTAGGCCCAAATAATGGTGAAGTGTTATGTAGTCGACGTTCACATAACACCACTAGAGGCTAGACAACATACATCTTATCAAAATATCGAACGAATACCAAATTCACATGACTAGTAATAGCAAGACTTCTCCCTTGTCCTCGGGAACAAATGTAACTACTCACAAAGCATATTCATGTTCATAATCAGAGGAGTAATAATGTGCATAAAGGATCTGAACATATGATCTTCCACCAAATAAACCAACTAGCATCAACTACAAGGAGTAATCAACACTACTAGCACCAATCCCGGACTTGGAGACAAGAATTGGATACAAGAGATGAACTAGGGTTTGGAGATGAGATGGTGCTGGTGAAGATGTTGATGGAGATTGCCCTCTCCCGATGAGAGGAGCGTTGGTGATGACGATGGTGATGATTTCCCCCTACCGGAGGGAAGTGTCCCCGGCAGAACAGCTCTGTCGGAGCCCTGGATTGGTTCCGCCAAGGTTCCGCCTTGTGGCGGCGGAGTCTCGTCCCGAAAGGTTGCCTTTTATTTTTTCTTATCGAAAGACTTCATATAGGAGAAGATGAGCGTCGGAGAGCCACCAGGGGGCCCACGAGGTAGGGGGCGCGCCCCACCCTCGTGAGCAGGGTGTGGGCCCCTTGGCCTTCATCTTTGGTGACGATTTTTCTTTATTTATTTTAAGACATTCCGTGGAGTTTTAGGACTTTTGGAGTTGCGCAGAATAGGCCTCCAATATTTGCTCCTTTTCAGCCCAGAATTTCAGCTGCCGGCATTCTCCCTCTTCATGTAAACCTTGTAAAATAAGAGAGAATAGCCTTAAGTATTGTGACATAACATGGAATGACAGCCCATTATGCAATAAATATTGATATAAAAGCATGATGTAAAATGGACGTATCAACTCCCCCAAGCTTAGACCTCGCTTGTCTTCAAGCGAAAAGCCGATAACAATAAATATGTCCTCATGTTTAGAGGTAGAGGCGTCGATAAAAATAAAATACGGACATGAAGGCATCATGATTATTTCCATAACAGCAACATAAATAGATTTTGTCTTATGATTACTCATGTTCCAGTGATGATCTTTTCACAAAGCCAAAGCATGAATCAGAAACCTTATTGAGCACCAACAAATTATACCTTTGGTCATTGAAGCAATTGCAATTTATCATAACATCGGAAAGAGTCTATGTTAGAGCTTAAAAGCAAGTCCACATACTCAACTATCACTTAGTCCTTCATAATTGCTAATACTCACGCAATACTTGTGGTTACGGAGTTTTAGTCGGACACAGAGAAAGATAGGGGCTTATAGTTTTGCCCCACAACCTTTTACCTCAAGGGTAATGTCAACAATAATAATTCATGCTCCCCTATCCAAATATATATATATATATATATATATATATATATATATATATATATATATATATATCATGTTCTTTCCAACATGCTGAGCTTGCCAAAGGATAAAATAAAAAGGGAAAGGTGAAGATCACCGTGACTCTTGCATAAGGTAGAGGATAATAATAAAAGATGGGCCCTTTGCAGAGGGAAGCAGAGGTTGTCATGCGTGTTTAGGGTTGATGCACAAAATCTTAATGCAAAAGAACGTCACTTTATATTGCCCCTTATATGTGGACCTTTATTATGCAGTCCGTCGCTTTTATTGCGTCCACAACAAGTTCGTACAAAGCTTATTTCTCTGAACTAATAAGTCATGTATATTTAGAGAGCAATTTTTATTGCTTGCACCGATGACAACTTACTTGAAGGATCTTACTCAATCCATAGGTAGGTATGGTGGACTCTCATGGCAAAACTGGTTTAAGGGTATTTGGAAGCACAAGTAGTATTTCTACTTAGTGCTAAGAATTTGGCTAGCATGAGGGGGAAAGGAAAGCTCAACACGGTAGAGGATCCATGACAACATACTTTATCTCGGATGTAAGAAAACATAACTCATTATGTTGTCTTCCTTGTCCAACCTCAACTCTTTAGCATGTCATATTTTAATGAGTGCTCCCAATCATAAAAGATGTCAATGATAATATATCTATATGTGAAACCTCTCTTTCCTTATTACTTCCTATTAATTGCAACGATGACCAAAGCTATATTTGCCAACTCCCAACAACTTTTAATCATCATAGTCTTTCTATGTGGAGTCATAACTTTCACTAAGATCAATATGAACTCTTTGATTCTTTTTGTTCTTTTTCTTCTAATCACCCAAGATCATGGCAAAATACTCAAGCCCTTGACTCAAAACTAATCTTTATTATATAGCTCACGGACTTGATTACAAAGAAGGATCATAAAGCAAAACTCAAAACTAGATCATGCCATGACTTTATTCTACTAAATCAAGATACTACTAATAGGATCGAACTAAGAAAAACGGTGAAGATAGGAGTTGTGATGGTGATACGATACCAGGGCACCTCCCCCAAGCTTAGCAGTTGCCAAGGGGAGTGCCCATACCCATGTGATTATGTCTCCTTCTTTGTTGTTGGCGGTGGAGGTGTTGTTGATGATGCAAGCTTGTCGTCCACCTTCCATGGCATAGGCTCACCATCATAGAAGGATGATCGAGTCCCCGGAATCCTCAAATCTGCAGCCAAACTCATCCTTTTGAATCTATATTCATACTCACAGTTTTGGTTTTGCAGATCATAGATTTGGGCTTGGATGTGCTCGATCTTCTCATGTAGCTTGAAGATGGCCTCCTCGGTCTTCTTGGCATCCGGCTCGTAGTTGTTGGTGAACTCCGCGAGCATCTTATGGGTAGCGTTGATTCCACGCTCCACCATCTCCTGACACTTGAGAACTTGTTGCTCCATTGCTTCGAGCCTCGACTCCACGCTTCTGGTTCCCTTTGGTCCCTCAACATCGCGGATGTGCAGCAACCCATCACGCATCTCAATGGTTTGAGGGTGTCGCAGCACCTCCGCGAGGTAAGGGTTGATTACCTTCTCGAAGAACTTGTCGTTGGAAGCACTTGGGGTCGTCATGATGATCTAGACCTGTCAGAAAAATAGCTCGAAACAAGAACATGGGAGATTTGCATGATACGAGAGTCAAAACCTTCGGGAGTATATATAATGATTTTTTACCGACCAAAATACGTATCGTGCAAGGAAACGGAGTCCGGAGGGCACACGAGGTGCTCACGAGGTAGGGGGGCGCGCCCTCCACCCTCGTGGAGGCCTCGTGTCCTCCCCGGACTGCTACTTATTTTTCTATTTTTCTAAATATTCCAAAACGGAGAAATATTGCCTTAAAAATTGTTTTGGAGTCGGTTTACTTACTGTACCACATACCTATTCCTTTTCGGAGTCTGGAACGTTCTGGAAAGTGTCCCTTATGTATTCCTCCGGGGTTACGGTTTCAATAATATTAGTTTCAACATTTATAGGATTACCTGAGATATAGTGTTTGATCCTTTGACCGTTTACCACCTTCGGATTTGTGCCTTCAAAGTTGTTAATTTTTATGGCACCGGAACGATAGACCTCCTCGATAACGTAAGGACCTTCCCATTTGGAGAGAAGTTTTCCTGCAAAAAATCTCAAACGAGAGTTGTATAGCAATACATAATCACCTACATTAAACTCACGCTTTTGTATCCTTTTGTCATGCCATCTTTTCACCTTTTCTTTAAACAACTTGGCATTTTCATAAGCTTGGGTTCTCCATTCATCAAGTGATATAATATCAAATAACCTCTTCTCACCGGCAAGTTTGAAATCATAGTTGAGCTCTTTAATAGCCCAATATGCCTTATGTTCTAGTTCGAGAGGTAAGTGACATGCTTTTCCATAAACCATTTTATACGGAGACATACCCGTAGGATTTTTGTATGCAGTTCTATAGGCCCATAATGTGTCATTCAGTTTCTTGGACCAATTCTTTCTAGACCTATTGACAGTCTTTTGCAAGATTAATTTGAGCTCTCTATTGCTCAATTCTACCTGACCACTAGACTGCGGGTGATATGGAGATGCAATTCTATGATTAACGTCATATTTAGCAAGCATCTTACGGAAAGCACCATGAATAAAGTGTGAACCACCATCAGTCATTAAATATCTAGGGACTCCAAACCTCGGAAAAATAACTTCCTTAAGCATTTTGATAGAAGTGTTATGATCAACACTACTAGTTGGAATAGCTTCTACCCACTTAGTAACGTAATCAACAGCAACTAAAATATGAGTATATCCATTAGAGGCAGGAAAAGGTCCCATATAATCAAAGCCCCAAACATCAAATGGTTCAATAACAAGTGAATAATTCATAGGCATTTCTTGACGTCTACTAATATTACCAATTCTTTGACATTCATTGCACGACAAAACAAACTTACGGGCATCCTTGAAGAGAGTAGGCCAATAAAAACCGGATTGCAATACCTTATGTGCAGTTCTATCTCCAGCGTGGTGTCCTCCATAAGCTTCAGAGTGACACTTGCATAGGATCTGTTCCTGTTCATGCTCAGGTACACAACGTCTAATAACACCATCTACTCCTTCTTTATAAAGATGTGGGTCATCCCAAAAGTAATGTCGCAAGTCATAGAAACACTTTTTCTTTTGTTGGTATGTGAAGCTAGGTGGTATAAATTTAGCAACAATATAATTAGCATAATCAGCATACCATGGAGTGCTACGGGAAGTGCTTATGACATTTAATTGTTCATCAGGAAAGCTATCATCAATAGGTAGTGGGTCATCAAGAACATTCTCTAACCTAGATAAGTTGTCTGCAACGGGGTTCTCAGCTCCTTTTCTATCAACAATATGTAAATCAAATTCTTGCAGCAGGAGAACCCATTTAATAAGTCTAGGTTTTGCATCTTTCTTTTCCATAAGATATTTAATAGCAGCATTATCTGTGTGAATATTTACTTTAGAAACAACAATATAGGGTCTGAATTTATCACAAGCAAATACAACTACTAAAAGTTCCTTTTCGGTAGTAGCATAATTTCTTTGAGCATTGTCTAGAGTCTTACTAGCATAATGGATAACATTTAATTTATTATCAACTCTTTGCCCTAGAACAGCACCTACATCATAATCACTAGCATCACACATAATTTCAAAGGGTAAATTCCAATCAGGTGGCTGAACAACAGGTGCAGAGACTAATGCTTTCTTAAGTATTTCAAATGCTTCTACACAATCATCATCAAAGACAAATGGTACATCTCTTTGTAATAAATTAGTCAGAGGCTGAGAGATTTTTGAGAAGTCCTTAATGAACCTCCTATAAAATCCGGCGTGACCAAGGAAACTTCTTATACCTTTGATGTCCTTGGGACATGGCATCTTTTCAATAGCATCAACCTTGGCTTTATCAACTTCAATACCTCTTTCAGAAACTTTGTGCCCCAAGACAATACCTTCATTAACCATAAAGTGTCACTTTTCCCAATTCAAGACAAGATTAGTTTCTTCACATCTCTGCAAAACTCGAGCAAGATTGCACAAGCAATCATCAAAAGAGGAACCATAGACGGAAAAGTCGTCCATGAAAACCTCACAAATTTTCTCACAAAAGCCAGAGAATATAGCCATCATGCATCTTTGAAAGGTAGCAGGTGCATTACATAAACCGAAAGGCATACGTCTATAAGCAAAAGTACCAAAAGGGCATGTAAAAGTAGTCTTTGATTGATCTTTAGCCGACACAGGTATTTGAGAAAAACCGGAATAACCATCTAAAAAGCAATAATGTGTATGTTTGCATAATCTTTCTAGCATTTGATAAATAAAAGGTAAGGGGCAATGATCTTTCTTAGTAGCCTTATTTAATTTACGGAAATCAATTACCATCCTATAACCTGTGATAATTCTTTGTGGAATCAATTCATCTTTGTCATTGGGGACAACAGTAATACCTCCCTTCTTAGGGACACAATGGACAGGACTTACCCACTGACTATCAGCAACAGGATAAATTATACCTGCCTCCAGAAGCTTGAGTATTTCCTTTCTTACCACTTCTTTCATTTTAGGATTCAAACGTCGTTGAGGATCACAAACTGGTTTGGCATCAACTTCCAAATTTATTTTATGTTGACATAGAGTGGGACTAATGCCCTTAAGATCATCTAGAGTATATCCAATAGTGGCACGGTGCTTCTTCAGAGTTTTCAATAATCTTTCTTCTTCATGCTCTGAAAGGTTAGCGCTAATAATGACAAGATATATTTTATTTTCATCAAGATAAGCATATTTAAGATTATCAGGCAACGGTTTAAGCTCAAACACGGGATCACCCTTGGGTGGAGGAGGATCCCCTAGGATTTCAACAGGCAAACTGTGTTGCAGAATAGGTTCCTGTTTAAAGAATACTTCATCTATTTCCCTTCTTTCTTTCATGAACATATCATTTTCATGGTCTAGCAAATAGTGTTCTAAAGGATCACTAGGAGGTACGGCAATAGAAGCAAGACCAATAATTTCGTCCTTACTAGGCAATTCTTCCTCACGATGCTGTTTACTAAATTTAGAGAAATTAAACTCATGAACCATATCATCCAAGCCAACAGTAACAACATTCTTTTTGCAGTCTATCTTAGCATTAACAGTATTCAAGAAGGGTCTACCAAATATAATGGGACAAAAGCTATCTTGTGGAGAACCAAGAACAAGAAAATCAGCGGGATATTTGTTTTTTCCACACAAGACTTCAACATCTCTAACAATTCCCACTGCAGATATAGTATCTCTATTGGCAAGTTTAATTGTAACATCAATATCTTCTAACTCAGCAGGTGCAATATCATGCATAATTTCTTTGTATAAGTCAACGGGTATAACACTAGCACTAGCACCCATATCACACAAGCCATGATAACAATGATCTCCTATTTTAACAGAAATAACAGGCACGCCTACCACATGTCTATGTTTATCTCTATCACAAGGTTTAGCAATTCTGGCAGTTTCACCACAGAATTGAATAACATGCCCATCAATATTATCAGACAAGAGATCTTTAACAATAGCAATATTAGGTTCTACTTTGACTTGATCAGGAGGTGTATAAGTTCTAATATTGCTTTTACAAACAACAGTTGAAGTTTTAGCATGATCCTTCATTCTAACAGGGAAAGGTGGTTTCTCAACATAAGAAGTGGGAACAATAGGATCATTATAAGTGACAATCTTTTCTTCAACTTTAATAGGTGTAGCTACTTTTACTTCTATGGGACGATGATATTTAAACCACTTCTCCTTGGGGAGATCAACATAAGTAGCAAAAGATTCACAGAAAGAAGCTACTATCTCAGAGTCAAGTCCATATTTAATGCTAAACTTACGGAAAATATCGGTATCCATAAAAGATTTAACACAATCAAACTTAGGTGTCATACCTGACTCCTTACGTTCGTCGAGGTCCCAATCTTCAGAGTTGCATTTAATTCTATCCAATAAATTCCATCTAAATTCAATAGTCTTCATCATAAAAGAGCCAGCACAAGAAGAGCGTGGTGCAATTGTTATCAGAAAGCCGAGCATAAAAACTTTGCATAATCACTTCTCTTGCGAGCTCATGATTGGGGCATGAATATAACATTGATTTAAGCCTCCCCCAAGCTTGAGTGATGCTTTCTCCTTCGCGAGGCCAAAAATTATATATATAATTGCGATCACGATGAACAAGATGCATAGGGTAATACTTTTGATGAAATTGCAATTTCAATCTTTTATAGTTCCATGATCTCATATCATCACATAGCCTATACCATGTCAATGTGTCTCCCTTTAAAGATAAAGGGAAGGCCTTCTTCTTAACAACATCATCGGGTATACCTGCAAGCTTAAATAGTCCACAAACATCATCCACATAGCGTAAATGTTCATCACGATGCTTTGTTCCATCTCCTGTAAAAGTGTTAGCTAGCAGTTTTTCCATCATACCCGAAGGAATCTCAAAAGGAGTTTCATTTTCAATAGGTTCAGTAGGTTGAGTAGGTTGAGGAGCAACTCTTTGCTCTACTGTACGGGGTGAAGATACCTCGAACAATCCCCTCAGACAATTACTTTCCATAGTAACAAGTGACAGAAAATTTCAGCACACTAAATAATTTTTTCCTTACAAAATTCCACCTACCAAAGGCGCTTCACTCCCCGACAACGGCGCCAGAAAAGTGTCTTGATGACCCACTATAGGGGATCTATCGTAGTCCTTTCGATAAGTAAGAGTGTCGAACCCAATGAGGAGCAGAAGGAAATGATAAGCGGTTTTCAGCAAGGTATTCTCTGCAAGTACTGAAATAAGTGGTAACAGATAATTTTGTGATAGGATAAATTGTGACGAGCAACAAGTAACAAAAGTAAATAAAGTGCAGCAAGGTGGCCCAATCCTTTTTTTAGCAAAGGACAAGCCTGGACAAACTCTTATAATAGGAAAAGTGCTCCCGAGGACACATGGGAATATCGTCAAGCTAGTTTTCATCACGCTCATATGATTCGCGTTCGGTACTTTGATAATTTGATATGTGGGTGGACCGGTACTTGGGTGATGTTTTTACTTGAACAAGCATCCCACTTATGATTAACCTCTATTGCAAGCATCCGCAACTACAACAAAAGTATTAAGGTAAACCTAACCATAGCATGAAACATATGGATCCAAATCAGCTCCTTACGAAGCAACGCATAAACTAGGGTTTAAGCTTCTGTCACTCTAGCAACCCATCATCAACTTATTACTTCCCAATGCCTTCCTCTAGGCCCAAATAATGGTGAAGTGTTATGTAGTCGATGTTCACATAACACCACTAGAGGCTAGACAACATACATCTTATCAAAATATCGAACGAATACCAAATTCACATGACTACTAATAGCAAGACTTCTCCCTTGTCCTCAGGAACAAACGTAACTACTCACAAAGCATATTCATGTTCATAATCAACTAGCATCAACTACAAGGAGTAATCAACACTACTAGCAACCTACTAGCACCAATCCCGGACTTGGAGACAAGAATTGGATACAAGAGATGAACTAGGGTTTGGAGATGAGATGGTGCTGGTGAAGATGTTGATGGATATTGCCCTCTCCCGATGAGAGGAGCGTTGGTGATGACGATGGTGATGATTTCCCCCTCCCGGAGGGAAGTGTCCCCGACAGAACAGCTCTACCGGAGCCCTAAATTGGTTCCGCCAAGGTTCCGCCTCGTGGCGGCGGAGTCTCGTCCCGAAAGGTTGCCTTCTATTTTTTCTCATTGGAAGACTTCATGTAGGAGAAGATGGGCGTCGGAGAGCCACCAGGGGGCCCACAAGGTAGGGGCGCGCCCAGGGGGGCGCCCCCACCCTCGTGAGCAGGGTGTGGGCCCCCTGGCCTTCATCTTTGGCGACAATGTTTCTTTATTTATTTTAAGACATTCCGTGGAGTTTCAGGACTTTTGGAGTTGCGCAGAATAGGCCTCCAATATTTGCTCCTTTTCTAGCCCAGAATTCCAGCTGCCGGCATTCTCCCTCTTCATGTAAACCTTGTAAAATAAGAGAGAATAGCCTTAAGTATTGTGACATAACATGGAATGACAACCCATAATGCAATAAATATTGATATAAAAGCATGATGCAAAATGGACGTATCAAAACTCGGCGGACTCCATTGACTACTGCAGTAGGTTGACTACGGCAGAAAAAATCGATCGATCTTGGTGGAATAGAGGACCGCAACTGCTGGTGACTTGAAGCTCTGGCGGAGATGACTTGATGTTGGGACTGCAGATGGGTGACTTGGGAGCGGAGACGAGGCCGCTGAAGCCGCAGGCCGCTCGGAGGTGGGTCTGCGCAAGCACCGATGGCAGAGCCCAGGACCCAGGTCGTGGTCGGATCTTTTTTTTCAACGTCTAGCCTAATTGCTCGATGAATCAGGCAATTGGATGAGAGAATAAAACCGATCCACTAGTACTAAATAGTGCTAATCTTCATTACGTATTAGTGGAAGTACTTTGGAGTTGATTTGACCTTCACGCCCAAAGTAGTAGGAGCAACCATTGATTCCCTTGGGACTTTGTATTTTGGGACTTCTCTATGCAGATTGGTCCATTGCTTGTAGATGCAGTAGTAATAGGACCCGGTTACCAATCCTCCAATGGAAACCGCTGTCAGCTTGGGTTGACTGCTGCGGTAGTTTGGCATCGGCCAAAAAAATCTCCTCTTGATTTCGGCGAGTTATGGCGATGGCAGTGATACAACCCCGATTTTGTTTTGACCGTAAATCTTGAATATGCCGTTTTGGATGTTTGTCGAAGATGTGAACTTTTGTGCCAGCTCTTTTTCATCTGGCATCTCGCGAGCTTCTCGAACCCTAAAGAGATCCCTACAAGAACTCAACACCACCGTGCGTAGCCCCAAGATGGGCGCCAACTGTCGTGGAATTGTCACGTCAGATGTCCTTAGTGTCAGGACTTAGTCGCGAGGCCAACACATCTATGCAGTAGCTTGAGAGGGGTTGGGCAGAATTGAGAGATGCAACACAAGACAAGAATTTAGACAGCTTCGGGCCCCGGGAAACATCATCCGGTAATAACCCTACATGCTGTTTGTGGCTAGGTCTCATTATGATCATGAGGGAGTTGCCGGTCAACCGGCTCTTTGTGTCTAGCCCTAGAAATTGTTTCTTGTTGCTTGTCCCTCTTGGGGTGTCCTGCCCCTCCTTATAAAAGTTGAAGGGGCGGGTTACATGTGGAGTCCTATTAAGATTAGGACTAGTCTATTACAAGTGGAGTCCTAGTCTTGCTTCCTTGGTAGGAAAACATTCCTTGTGCTTTCCTTATAAACCGGCCCACCGTAACATGATCCGGCCTTCCCTAAACCACCTTCTGGGCCACCGAGTCTTGTCGTTCCTCTGACCCGCTCGCCGGGTCACCCATGAGTTGCCAGGCTCGGGCGGGTCACTTAGTGAGTCGTCTAGTCAGGGCAGGTCATTAGTGAGTCGCCAAGTCCGGGCGGGTTACGCCGTGGGGTATATCCCCGACAGAACACTGTTGGGGAACGTTGCAGAAAATAAAAAAATTCTACACTTCACCAAGATCAATATATGGAGTCATCTAGCAACGAGAGAGAGGAGTGCATCTACATACCCTTGTAGATCATGCACGGAAGTGTTCAAGAGAACGGGGTTGAGGGAGTCGTACTCGCCGTGATCCAAATCACCGAAGATCCTAGTGCCGAACGGACGGCACCTCTGCGTTCAACACACGTACGGTTGGGAAGACGTCTCCTCCTTCTTGATCCAGCAAGGGGAAGGGAGAGGTTGATGGATATCTAGCAGCACGAGGGCGTGGTGGTGGAAGTAGCGGTGATCTCGGCAGGGCTTCGCCAAGCTCTACGAGAGGGAGAGGTGTTGCAGAGGGGAGAGGGAGGCGCCAGGGACTAGGGTGTGGCTGCCCTCCCTCCCCCCTCTTTATATAGGGGACCTATGGGGTGCTCCGCCCCCCTAGAGATCCCATCTCAAGGGGGGGGGGGGCTAGGGGGGGGGGACTTGCCCCCCAAGTCAAGTGGGGCGCCCCCCACCCCTAGGGTTTCCAACCCTAGGCGCAGGGGAGGCCCAAGGGGGGCGCACCAGCCCACCAAGGGCTGGTTCCCTTCCCCACTTCAGCCCATGGGGCCCTCCGGGATAGGTGGCCCCACCCGGTGGACCCCCGGGACCCTTCCGGTGGTCCCGGTACAATACCGGTGACCCCCGAAACTTTCCCGATGGCCGAAACTGGACTTCCTATATACAATTCTTCAACTCCGGACCATTCCGGAACTCCTCGTGATGTCCGGAATCTCATCTAGGACTCCGAACAACTTTCGGGTTACCACATACTAGTATCTCTACAACCCTAGCGTCACAGAACCTTAAGTGTGTAGACCCTACGGGTTCGGGAGACATGCAGACATGACCGAGACGACTCTCCGGCCAATAACCAACAGCGGGATCTGATACCCATGTTGGCTCCCACATGATCCTCAATGATCTCATCGGATGAACCACAATGTCAAGGATTCAAGTAATACCATATACAATTCCCTTTCTCAATCGATACGTTACTTGCCCGAGATTCGATCGTCGGTATCCCCATACCTCATTCAATCTCGTTACCGACAAGTCACTTTACTTGTACCGTAATGCATGATCCCATGACCAAACACTTGGTCACATTGAGCTCATTATGATGATGCATTGCCGAGTGGGCCCAGAGATACCTCTTTGTCATACGGAGTGGCAAATCCCAGTCTCGATCCGTGTCAACCCAACAGACACTTTCGAAGATACCTGTAGTATACCTTTATAGTCACCCAGTTACGTTATGACGTTTGGTACACCCAAAGCACTCCTACGGCATCCGGGAGTTACATGATCTCATGGTTTAAGGAAATGATACTTGGCATTGGAAAAGCTCTAGCAAACGAATTATACGATCTTGTGCTATGCTTAGGATTGGGTCTTGTCCATCACATCATTCTCCCAATGATGTGATCCCGTTATCAATGACATCCAATGTCCATGGTCAGGAAACCGTGACCATCTATTGATAAACGAGCTAGTCAACTAGAGGCTCACTAGGGACATGTTGTGGTCTATGTATTCACACATGTATTACGATTTCCGGATAACACAATTGTAGCATGAATAAAAGACAATTATCATGAACGAGGAAATATAATAATAACCATTTTATTATTGCCTCTAGGGCATATTTCCAACAGTCTCCCACTTGCACTAGAGTCAATAATCTAGTTAAATTGTGATGAATCAAACACCCATAGAGTTCTGGTGTTGATCATGTTTTGCTCGCGGAAGAGGTTTAGTCAACGGATCTGCGACATTCAGATCCGCATGCACTTTGCAAATATCTATGTCTCCATCTTGAACATTTTCACGAATGGAGTTGAAGCGACGCTTGATGTGCCTGGTCTTCTTGCGAAACCTGGGCTCCTTGGCAAGGGCAATAGCTCCAGTGTTGTCACAGAAGAGTGTGATCGGCCCTGACGCATTAGGTATGACTCCTAGGTCGGTGATGAACTCCTTCACCCAGATTGCTTCATGCGCTGCCTCCGAGGCTGCCATGTACTCCGCTTCACATGTAGATCCTGCCACGATGCTCTGCTTGCAACTGCAGCAGCTTACTGCCCCACCATTCAAAATATACATGTATCTGGTTTGTGACTTAGAGTCATCCAGATCTGTGTCGAAGCTAGCGTCGACGTAACTCTTTACGATGAGCTCTTTGTCACCTCCATATACGAGAAACATGTCCTTAGTCCTTTTCAGGTACTTCAGGATATTCTTGACCGTTGCCCAGTGTTCCATGCCGGGATTACTTTGGTACCTTCCTACCAAACTTACGGCAAGGTTTACATCAGGTCTGGTACACAGCATGGCATACATGATAGACCCTATGGCCGAGGCATAGGGGAGAACACTCATCTTTTCTCTATCTTCTGCCATGGTCGGACATTGAGCCGAGCTCAATTTCACACCTTGCAACACAGGCAAGAACCCCTTCTTGGACTGATCCATATTGAACTTTTTCAATATCTTATCAAGGTATGTGCTTTGTGAAAGATCTATGAGGCGTCTCGATCTATCTCTATAGATCTTGATGCCTAATATGTAAGCAGCTTCTCCAAGGTCCTTCATTGAAAAACACTTATTCAAGTAGGCCTTAACGCTGACCAAAAGTTCTATATCATTTCCCATCAAAAGTATGTCATCCACATATAATATGAGAAATGCTACAGAGCTCCCACTCACTTTCTTGTAAACGCAGGCTTCTCCATAAGTCTGCATAAACCCAAACACTTTGATCATTTCATTAAAGCGAATGTTCCAACTCCGAGATGCTTGCACCAGCCCATAGATGGAGCGCTGGAGCTTGCATACCTTGTTAGCATTCTTAGGATCGAAAAAACCTTCCGGTTGCATCATATATAGTTCTTCCTTAAGATGGACGTTAAGGAATGCCGTTTTGACATCCATTTGCCATATCTCATAATCATAGTATGTGGCAATTGCTAACATGATTCGGACGGACTTCAGCTTCGCTACGGGAGAGAAAGTCTCATCATAGTCAACCCCTTGAATTTGTCGATAACCCTTAGCGACAAGTCGAGCTTTATAGATGGTAACATTACCATCCGCGTCTGTCTTCTTCTTAAAGATCCATTTGTTTTCTATCGCTCGCCGATCATCGGGCAAGTCTGTCAAAGTCCATACTTTGTTTTCATACATGGATCCTATCTCGGATTGCATGGCTTCAAGCCATTTGTTGGAATCTGGGCCCGCCATTGCTTCTTCATAGTTCGAAGGTTCACCGTTGTCTAACAACATGATTTCCAGGACAGGGTTGCCATACCACTCTGGTGTGGAACGTGTCCTCGTGGACCTTCGAAGTTCAGTAGTAACTTGATCTGAAGTACCTTGATCATCATCATTAGTTTCCTCTCTAGTCAGTGCAGGCACCACAGGAACATCTTCCTATGCTGCGCTACTTTCAAGAGGTAGTACTTCATCAAGTTCCACTTTCCTCCCACTTACTTCTTTTGAGAGAAACTCTTTCTCCAGAAAGGACCCGTTCTTGGCAACAAAGATCTTGCCTTCGGATCTGAGGTATAAGGTATACCCAATGGTTTCCTTAGGGTATCCTATGAAGACGCATTTTTCCGACTTGGGTTCGAGCTTTTCAGGTTGAAGTTTCTTGACATAAGCATCGCATCCCCAAACTTTTAGAAACGACAGCTTAGGTTTCTTCCCAAACCATAATTCATACGGTGTCGTCTCAACGGATTTAGACGGTGCCCTATTTAAAGTGAATGTAGCTGTCTCTAGAGCGTGTCCCCAAAATGATAGCGGTAAATCGGTGAGTGACATCATAGATCACACCATATCCAATAGAGTGCGATTATGATGTTCGGACACACCGTTACGCTGAGGTGTTCCAGGCGGCGTGAGTTGTGAAACGATTCCACATTTCCTTAAGTGCGTACCAAATTCATGACTTAAATATTCTCCCACACGATCTGATCGTAAGAACTTTATCTTTCGGTCACGTTGATTCTCTACCTCATTCTGAAATTCCTTGAACTTTTCAAAGGTCTCAGACTTGTGTTTCATCAAGTAGACATAGCCATATCTACTCAAGTCGTCAGTGAGAGTGAGAACATAACGATATCCTCCACGAGCCTCAATGCTCATTGGACCGCACACATCAGTATGTATGATTTCCAATAAGTTGGTTGCTCGCTCCATTGTTCCGAAGAATGGAGTCTTGGTCATTTTGCCCATAAGGCATGGTTCGCACGTGTCAAATGATTCATAATCAAGAGACTCCAAAAGTCCATCGGCATGGAGCTTCTTCATGCGTTTGACACCAATGTGATGAAGGTGGCAGTGCCACAAGTATGTGGGACTATCGTTATCAACTTTACGTCTTTTGGTATTCACACTATGAATGTGTGTAACATCACGTTCGAGATTCATTAAGAATAAACCATTGACCAGCGGGGCATGACCATAAAACATATCTCTCATATAAATAAAACAACCATTATTCTCGGATTTAAATGAGTAGCCATCTCACATTAAACGAGATCCAGATACAATGTTCATGCTCAAAGCTGGCACTAAATAACAATTATTGAGGTTTAAAACTAATCCCGTAGGTAAATGTAGAGGTAGCGTGCCGACGGCGATCACATCGACCTTGGAACCATTCCCGATGCGCATCGTCACCTCGTCCTTCGCCAGTCTCCGCTTATTCCACAGCTCCTGTTTTGAGTTACAAATATGAGCAACCGCACCGGTATCAAATACCCAGGAGCTACTATTAGTACTTGTAAGGTACACATCAATTACATGTATATCACATATACCTTTGGTGTTGCCGGCCTTCTTGTCCGCTAAGTATTTGGGACAGTTCCGTTTCCAGTGTCCCTTTCCCTTGCAATAAAAGCACCCAGTCTCAGGTTTGGGTCCATTCTTTGGCTTCTTCCCGGCAACTGGCTTACCGGGCGCGACAACTCCCTTGCCGTCCTTCTTGAAGTTCTTCTTACCCTTGCCTTTCTTGAAACTAGTGGTTTTATTGACCATCAACACTTGATGTTCCTTTTTGATTTCCACCTATGCTGATTTCAACATTGAAAATACTTCAGGAATAGTTTCCACCATCCCCTGCATATTGTAGTTCATCACAAAGCTCTTGTAGCTAGGTGGGAGCGACTGAAGGATTCTGTCAATGACCACCTTGTCCGGGAGGTTAATCTCCAGCTGGGACAAGCGGTTGTGCAACCCAGACATTTTGAGTATGTGCTCACTGACAGAACTATTTTCCTCCATCTTACAACTATAGAACTTGTCGGAGACTTCATATATCTCGACCCGGGCATGAGCTTGGAAAACCATTTTGAGCTCTTCGAACATCTCATATGCTCCATGTTGCTCAAAACGCTTTTGGATCCCCGGTTCTAAGCTGTAAAGCATGCCGCACTGAACGAGGGAGTAATCATCAGCACGTGACTGCCAAGCGTTCATAACGTCTTGGTTCTGTGGGATGGGTGCTTCACCTAGCGGTCCTTCTAGGACATATGCTTTCTTGGCAGCTATGAGGATGATCCTCAGGTTCCGGACCCAGTCCAAATAGTTGTTGCCATCATCTTTCAGCTTGGTTTTCTCTAGGAACGCGTTGAAGTTGAGGTTGACATGAGCGTTGGCCATTTGATCTACAAGACATTTTGCAAAGGTTTTTAGACTAAGTTCATGATAATTAAGTTCATCTAATCAAATTATTTAATGAACTCCCACTCAGATTAGACATCCCTCTAGTCATCTAAGTGATACATGATCCGACTCAACTAGACCGTGTCCGATCATCACGTGAGACGGACTAGTCATCATTGCTGAACATCTCCATGTTGATCGTATCTTCCATATGACTTATGTTCGACCTTTCGGTCTTTTGTGTTCCGAGGCCATGTCTGTACATGCTAGGCTCGTCAAGTCAACCTAAGTGTTTTGCATGTGTAAATCTATCTTACACCCGTTGTATGTGAACGTTAGAATCTATCACACCCGATCATCACGTGGTGCTTCGAAACAACGAACTTTCGCAACGGCGCACAATTAGGGGGAACACTTTCTTGAAATTATTATAAGGGATCATCTTATTTACTACCGTCGTACTAAGCAAATAAGAAGTAAAACATGATAAACATCACATGCAATCAAATAGTGACATGATATGGCCAATATCATATTGCTCCTTTGATCTCCATCTTCGGGGCGCCATGATCATCTTCGTCACCGGCATGACACCATGATCTCCATCATCGTGTCTTCATGAAGTTGTCACGCCAACGATTACTTCTACTTCTATGTCTAACGTGTTTAGCAATAAAGTAAAGTAATTTACATGGCGTTATTCAATGACACGCAGGTCATACAAAAAATAAAGACAACTTCTATGGCTCCTGCTAGTTATCATACTCATCGACATGAAAGTCGTGATTCCTATTACAAGAACATGATCAATCTCATACATCACATCCTTTTGGCCATATCACATCACAAGGCATATGCTACAAAAACAAGTTAGATGTCCTCTAATTGTTGTTGCATGTTTTTTACATGGCTTCTATATGTTTCTAGCAAGAACGTTTCTTACCTACGTAAAACCACAACGTGATATGCCAATTTCTATTTACCCTTCATAAGGACCCTTTTCATCGAATCCGATCCGACTAAAGTGGGAGAGACAGACACCCGCTAGCCACCTTATGCAACTAGTGCATGTCAGTTGGTGGAACCTATCTCACGTAAGCGTACGTGTAAGGTTGGTCCGGGACGCTTCATCGCACTATGCCGTCGAAACAAGATAAGACTAGTAGTGGCAAGAAAATTGACAACATCTACGCCCACAACAAGTTTGTGTTCTACTCGTGCATAGAAACTACGCATAGACCTAGCTCATGATGCCACTGTTGGGGAACGTTGCAGAAAATAAAAAAAATTCTATGCGTCACCAAGATCAATATATGGAGTCATCTAGCAACGAGAGAGAGGAGTGCATCTACATACCCTTGTAGATCACGCGCGGAAGCGTTCAAGAGAACGGGGTTGAGGGAGTCGTACTCGTCGTGATCCAAATCACCAAAGATCCTAGTGCCGAACGGATGGCACCTCCGCGTTCAACACACATATGGTTGGGAAGACGTCTCCTCCTTCTTGATCCAGCAAGGGGGAGGGAGAGTTTGATGGAGATCTAGCAGCACGACGGCATGGTGGTGGAAGTAGCGGCAATCTTGACAGGGCTTCGCCAAGCTCTACGAGAGGGAGAGGTGTTGCAGAGGGGAGAGGGAGGCACCAAGGACTAGGGTGCGGCTGCCCTCCCTCCCCCCTCTTTATATAGGGGGCCTAGGGGGTGCACCGGCCCCCTAGAGATCCCATCTCAAGGGGGGCGGCGGCCTAGGGGGGGGGCTTTCCCCCCAAGTCAAGTGGGGCGCCCCCCACCCCTAGGGTTTCCACCCCTAGGCGCTGGGGAGGACCAAGGGGGGCGCACCAGACCACCAGGGGCTGGTTCCCTTCCCCACTTAAGCCCATGGGACCCTCCGAGATAGGTGGCCCCATCCGGTGGACCCCCGGGACCCTTCCGATGGTCCCGGTACAATACCGGTGACCCCCGAAACTTTCCCGATGGCCGAAACTGGACTTCCTATATATAATTCTTCACCTCCGGACCATTCTGGAACTCCTTGTGATGTCCGGGATCTCATCTGGGACTCCGAACAACTTTCAGGTTACCGCATACTAGTATCTCTACAACCCTAGCGTCACTGAACCTTAAGTGTGTAGACCCTATAGGTTCGGGAGACATGCAGACATGACCGAGACGACTCTACGGCCAATAACCAACATCAAGATCTGGATACCCATGTTGGCTCCCACATGCTCCTCGATGATCTCATCAGATGAACCACGATGTCGAGGATTCAAGTAATCCCGTATACAAGTCCCTTTGTCAATCGGTACGTTACTTGCCCGAGATTCGATCGTCGGTATCCCAATACCTCGTTCAATCTCGTTACTGACAAGTCACTTTACTCGTACCATAATGCATGATCCCATGACCAAACACTTGGTCACATTGAGCTCATTATGATGATGCATTACCGAGTGGGCCCAGAGATACCTCTCCATCATACGGAGTGACAAATCCCAGTCTCGATCCGTGTCAACCCAACAGACATTTTTGGAGATACCTGTAGTATACCTTTATAGTCACCCAGTTACGTTGTGACGTTTGGTACACCCAAAGCACTCCTACGGCATCCGGGAGTTACACGATCTCATGGTCTAAGGAAATGATACTTGACATTGGAAAAGCTCTAGCAAACGAATTATATGATCTTGTGCTATGCTTAGGATTGGGTCTTGTCCATCACATCATTCTCCCAATGATGTGATCTCGTTATCAATGACATCCAATGTCCATGGTCAGGAGACCGTGACCACCTATTGATAAACGAGCTAGTCAACTAGAGGCTTAGTAGGGACATGTTGTGGTTTATGTATTCACACATGTATTACGATTTCAGGATAACACAATTATAGGATGAATAAAAGACAATTATCATGAACGAGGAAATATAATAATAACCATTTTATTATTGCCTCTAGGGCATATTTCCAGCAAACACTTCATCTATTTCCCTTCTTTCCTTCATAAACATATTGTTTTCATTATCAAGCAAATATTGTTCTAACGGATCAATAGGAGACATGGCAATGGAAGCAAGACCCATAATCTCATCCTTACTAGGTAATTCTCTATCACGAGGTTGTCTACGGAACTTAGCAAAATTAAACTCATGAGACATACCCTCTAAGCCAATTGTAATAGTATCCTTTTCACAATCAATCCTAGCATTAACTGTATTTAAGAAGGGTCTACCAAAAATAATGGGACAAAAGTCATCTTGTGGGGAACTAAGAACAAGAAAATCAGCAGGGTATTTAACCTTCCCACACAAGACTTCAACATCTCTAACAATCCCAACTGGTGAAATAGTATCTCTATTGGCAAGTTTGATGGTAACATCAATACCTTCCAATTCAACGGGTGCAATGTCATGCATAATTTATTTGTATAAATCATAGGGTATTACACTAGCACTAGCACCCATATCACATAAGCCATGATAACAATGATCTCCTATTTTAACAGAAATAACAGGCATGCCTACCACAGGTCTATGTATCTTAGTATCTGGTCTAACAATATTAGCAGTCTCACCACAGAAATAAATAACATGCCCATCTAAATCATCATCCAGGAGATCTTTAACCATAGCAATACTAGGTTCAACTTTAATTTGCTCAGGAGGTGTATAAGTCCTAGTATTACTCTTACGAACAACAGTCGAAGTTTTAGCATGATCCTTTATCCTAACAGGAAAAGGAGGTTTATCAACATAAGTAGTAGGAACAATAGGATCACTATAAGTGACAGTCTTTTCTTCAACTGTAATAGGTGAAACTAGTTTTACTTCAATGGGAGGATTATATTTAAGCCACTTCTCCTTAGGGAGATCAACGTGAGTAGCAAAATATTCACAGAAAGAAGCTACTATCTCAGAGTCAAGTCCATATTTAGCGCTAAATCCACGGAAAACATCAGTATCCATAAAAGATTTAACACAATCAAACTTAGGTGTCATACCTGACTCCTTACCATCGTTGGAACCCCAATCTTTAGAGTTGCGTTTAATTCTTTCCAATAAGTCCCATTTGAATTCAATAGTCTTCAGCATATAAGAACCAGCACAGGGAGTATCGAGCATGTTGCGATCATTGAGAGAAAGACGAGCATAAATTTTTTGGATAATCATTTCTCTGGAGAGCTCATGATTGGGGCATGAATATAACATTGACTTAAGCCTCCCCCAAGCTTGAGCGATGCTTTCTCCTTCGCGAGGCCAGGAATTATATATGTAATTATGATCACGATGAACAAGATGCATAGGATAGAACTTCTGGTGAAATTCCAACTTCAATCGTTTATAATTCCAAGATCTCGTATCATCACATAGCCTATACCATGTCAATGCATCTACCTTCAGAGATAAAGGGAAGACCTTCCTTTTGAAAACATCATCGGGAATACCTGCAAGCTTAAATAATCCACAAACTTCATCCACAAAGATAAGGTGTAAATCGGTATGCAATGTTCCATCTCCTGCAAATGGATTAGCTAGTCGTTTCTCTATCATACCCGAAGGAATATCAACGTAAATATTTTCAAAAAGTTCAGTAGGTTGAGGAGCAACTCTTTGCTCTTCTGGTTGGGGTGAAGATACCCCGAACAAGCCCCTCAAAGGATTAGTTTCCATAGTGACAAGTAACAGAAAATTTCATCACACTATATGAATGTTTCCTTACCAAGTTCCACTCACCAAGAGCGCTACACTCCCCGGCAACGGCGCCAGAAAAGAGTCTTGATGACCCACAAGTGTAGGGGATCTATCATAGTCCTTCCGATAAGTAAGAGTGTCGAACCCAACGAGGAGCAGAAGGAAATGATAAGCAATTTTCAGTAAGGTTTTATCTGCAAGCACTGGAATTGTAGGTAACAGATAGTTTTGTGATAAGATAAATTGTAACGAGTAACGAGTAAATAAAGTAAATAAAGTGCACCAAGGTGGCCCAATCCTTTTTGTAGCAAAGGATAAGCCTGGACAATTTCTTATAATGAGAAAAGAGCTCCCGAGGACACATGGGAATTATCGTCAAGCTAGTTTTCATCACGCTCATATGATTCACGTTCGGTACTTTGATAATTTGATATGTGGGTGGACCGGTGCTTGGGTACTGCCATTACTTGGACAAACATCTAACTTATGATTAACCCCTATTGCAAGCATCCGCAACTACAAAATAAGTATTAAGGTAAACCTAACCACATCATTAAACATATGGATCCAAATCAGCCCCTTACGAAGCAACGCATAAACTAGGGTTTAAGCTTCTGTCATTCTAGCAACCCATCATATACTTATTACTTCCCAATGCCTTCCTCTAGGCCCAAATAATGGTGAAGTGTCATGTAGTCGACGTTCACATAACACCACTAGAGGAAAAGACAACATGCATCTCATCAAAATATCGAACGAATACCAAATTCACATGACTACTAATAGCAAGACTTCACCCATGTCCTCAGGAACAAACGTAACTACTCACAAAGCATATTCATGTTCATAATCAGAGGAGTAATAATATGAATTAAGGATCTGAACATATGATCTTCCACCAAGTAAACCAATTAGCATCAACTACAAGGAGTAATCAACACTACTAGCAACCCACAGGTACCAATTTGTGGTTTTGATACAAGATTGGATACAAGAGATGAACTAGGGTTTTGAGAGGAGATGGTGCTGGTGAAGATGTTGATGGAGATTGACCCCCTCCCGATGAGAGGATCGTTGGTGATGACGATGGTGATGATTTCCCCCTCCCGGAGGGAAGTTTCCCCGGCAAAACAGCCCCGTCAGAGCCCTAGATTGGTTCCGCCAAGGTTCCACCTTGTGGCGGCGGAGTTTCGTCCCGTAAGCTTGCCCACGATTTTTCCAGGGTAAAAGCCTTCATATAGCAGAAGATGGACACCGTAGGGCCACCAGGGGGCCCAGGAGACAGGGGACATGCCCAGTAGGGGTGGGCGCGCCCCCCACCCTCCTGGACAGGGTGTGGGCCCCCTGTGGTGTTTCTTACGCTCAATAATTCTTATTAATTCCAAAAATAAGTTTCGTGGAGTTTCAGGATTTTTGGAGCTGTGCAGAATAGGTTTCCAATGTTTGCTCCTTTTCCAGCCAGAATTCCAGCTGCCGGCATTCCCCCTCTTCATGGTAAACCTTGTAAAATAAGAGAGAATAGCCATAAGTATTGAGATATAATGTGTAATAACAGCCCATAATGCAATAAATATTGATATAAAAGCATGATGCAAAATGGACGTATCATCCGGCTTGGCGTTGCACGGGGACGGGCATAAGGCGCTGCAGGTGTTCGACGCGATGATCAGGGAGGGACACCAACCCGACGACGCCCTTGGCATGCATGACACAGCCACGACTAGCTTCCATGCCCCGACCTGCTCCGGCGCCCAGATCCCCGGCATCCGTGAACGACGACGGTTTCTCGTCCTGCCACGCTCTTGCGAGGCAAGCGGCCTCGCTGATGGGGAGGCCACTGGGGGTGGCGCGGCGTAAGGAGGAAGAAGCAGGGACGTGATGGCGGGCTGGCGGCGACGGGAGCACGCAGCGGCACTGGCCTCACTCTACTTGTTCGGGAACGACGTTATCTAAGTGGGCGTCCAACGGGATCCAATGGGACAAGTGGGCTAGCCCAATTATTATTATTATTATTTTCCAATGGGACCCCACTAAAGAATATTAAGTGGGATGGGCTAATTAGTCCCACTTAATCCCATCTCCACGTGCAACCTGAGAAATGGCCAAATTGATCGATTTTAAGCAGTCAATCTCTTCGCGTACACGAAAGAGGAACATGGCTCCGAGCTCGTGCGAGCAGGGAGATAGCGCGAGCTCGCCCGCATCCTCGAAAAATCAGTGAGAGCAATTCGGTAACCTCCCATTGACGGTGTCCCATCTAAGGGACCTCTCACCATGTCGACTCTCGTCTGGTGGGCCGGACTGAGAACCCCTTCTCGGTTTTGACCTAGGCCACATCGGAAGGCCCATGGCGTATAATAAGGTTCCAGAAGACTTGTCGTACACAACAAGGTGTTGGATCTATGAAGGACTCTGCATCCTCATAATTAGCCGTCTTGGATCTTGTACCCTAAGAACCATGTACCTATATAAACTGAGGGGCCTGGCCCATAGACAACAATAAGAAATCTCTTAGTAGAAACATGTGCTTTGTACTCACTCCAACGCAATAAACACAAGGAACACATAGGGTATTATCTCCTCGGAGAGTCCGAACCTGGGTAAAATCCATGTATCTCTGTTGCCCTCGTTACAAGACATCTTGCTTAGGATCCCCTACCTCGAGATTTGCCGGTTTAGGCTTCGTCAATGGTGGCCCATGCAGACCTGCTAGGTGATCGTCATAGATCAATGGGAGTCGAGATCAACGGGCAGATCAGTTTCGAGGAGATCTTTGTGCCGGGGCAAATGTTCATCTTTGATGGTGTCACCCTTGTTGCCAACTCAACTGGCCACCTCGGCCCAGTCAAATCCTTTGCTCCAGGCTGGACCGTCAGTTCGGCAACCTGGAGTATACCGCAAATTTCCACGAAGAGTTGATCTTCACGAGCTTGGTGTCGTGCCTAGTCGAGGAGCATCATGAACCACATGTCTCGGGCCCGATGTCAGATCAGGTTCAGGATGAGCGTGAGAATCCTATTATGTGGTCAATCCTAGATCAGACCGCGATGCTGCTCATTGTGACCCCTGTATGGGTTGAATCCTGTGGATCTCAAGTAGGGGGGTCCCGACTTGCTAATCTTAACTTGATGGTAACAGGACAAAGAGGGACACGGTGTTTTACCCTGGTTCGGGCCATCTCGAAGAGGTAAAATCCTATGTCATGCTTCTGTTGTATTGATTGTGGATGGGGTACAAAGTACACGATGATCTACCTTGAGATCGTATGTGTATGTCTCTAACTTAACCCTATGGACTAAACCCCTTGTCTTATATAGGCACCGGGGGTACTTAGGTTACATGTAGGTCGGTTACATTTAGGGATAAACATGCTGATGATTCAAATGTGTCTTGAAGTGTGTGCCAAGTCTTCAGAGGATTCCATCTTGAGTACGTTGTGGGTCATGGCAAACATGGCCCATTCTTTGGTTGTCTGGGGGTTCTTGGTCTGGCCCATGACTGGCAGGCTGACGTGGTAAGCACCCCCTAGTCTAGGACACCGTTAGGAGCCCTTGAACTAGTCTTCAAGCCGAGGATATTGATTGATTCCTCACAGTCCTGGCTTCTTCGGTCATTGGCTTCGTAGGCGAGTTCAACAATCTTGACATTCCAGTCTTCCGAATTAATCCCTTGTCCGAGGACATTGGACTTGAGGCCTTCTGTGCCAAAGTAGGTGTCTTATGAGCTAAGTGAGCTTCTCTCGAGGACCAAGCGCGAATCACATCTGGTTGTTCTCTAGGTATCGCCATCCGAGGCCCCACTATTGACATGTCCAATCAAGAAAGTTATAGTGGGCCCGAGTTTTACTTTAGCAACATTATTAACGCCTGCCCTCGATTGGCGTGCGCACATAAGGCACGACGCCTGGGAAACACACGGATTTACTGCTGCGGGACTCAAGCATCCTGCTATCTCACGACCAAGATTTTCCATATAAAGTAAAGGAGATATACGAGAGATTTCACATCCCTTCCACCTCTTCTCTTGCCTCCGCGCGGATATCATCCTCTTCCTTACCTCCATTGTTGCTTTGAGAGCTCAACACTATGGAAAATGTCCCAGACTCATCTACCCGCCCTGGCGGGCCCCTCGAAGGAGAGTAGAAGAGTTGTTCGGTTGCTCAAGGGCAATTGAATCGTCTTGCCACACAAGGGTATCTCCCTGATTTGGAGTTCACGCAGATTCACCCAGGGTTGGTTTCTTTGGATGGCGGTGTTCTCAGTAACAACTTTTTGATGCGGCAAGGCGACGAGCAGGTATGCTTTGTCCCCTTCCTTCTCTGGGGGTTAGGCTTCCCTATCCACCCCTTCCTCAAGGGCCTTCTGAAATTCTACGGGATCCAACTCCACCACCTTACGCCCAACTCGATCCTTCACATAGCCGGCTACGTTACTTTATGTGAGGCCTTGCTCGGCTGTGAGGTCCACTTTGACCTGTGGTGCAGATATTTCTTCCTGGTCCTGTGCATCCGGGGCAACAATCTTTTTGAGGTTGGAGGGGTCGAGGTGTGCAGAATCGCCGGAGCTGGATACCTTGCTAGCACCCCCAAGGAGGACAGGGAGACATGGCAGAGTGAATGGTTCTATATCTTTGATTGCCACTCGAAGACCCTCTTCGGCAAGGACTTCCTGGGGAGTCCTGGACTAAGGGGTCCTCGTGCGTTCGGTCTATTCAATATGGGTCGGGCTAATGGCCTTTCAAGATACAAGGAAGAAGACCACTTCTCGTGTCCGGTTGGGATTCCCGTATACGTGAACGGCAAGTTTAGGTGTCCACATGTACTATTTCCTTTCTGTTTAACCGACTTTGTACAACTCTAGGCCCTCCGGTATCTATATAAACTGGAGGGTTTAGATCGAAGGCAGGATCATAACATTGACAGGCTAGCCAAGTTAGGGTTTAGCCACTATGATCTTGAGGTAGACCAACTCTTGTAACCCCTATACTCATCGCATATAATCAAGCAGGAGTAGGGTTTTACCTCCATTAAGAGGGCCCGAACCTGGGTAAACATTGTGTCCCTTTGATTATTGTTACCATCAATCTGCAGACATACATCTTGGCCCCCCCTACCTGAGATCTGCCGGTTTTGACACCGACACTTCCCCCTTCTCTCCCGTTCCTCCAAAGAAGCAACGTAACCGGCATCTGAGGACTCAGTCCCGAGATGGGGGTTCCGAGGTAGCCAGGCTGGCTGCTCAAGTAGCCCGCCTCATCTATCACAAGCTTACCATCATCAATGTGATGGCGCTAGCATAGCCCAAGGTGTCCAACCTCTTCATCAACACATCCACCCCTTGTGGAAATATAATGGAACCAATGGCACGACTTAGGCAATCAGGAAAGGGTCCGTGAATTGTCAAGCGATTGGGGCTGCGTTGGAGGACATATTTAAGGGCGAGAGGGCCGACCTTAACAAGGAGTCGATGTTTGATGGCTTCTCTTACCATAAGCCCATCGAAGCAGTGAGTTATTTATCATAACCTCATTTCTTGAACTAAGTATTTATCTTCCTAGTCAACTTTTTAACATTTATGAATAGAACTAGAAATGGTGGATCAAGACGGTGAGCTCCCCTGCTCCTCAACCGGAGCTCCATGTTCGAGTTTCCTCATGTAATCGAATCCATTTGTGAGGTATTGATCCCAAGTATACACTATGTTCTGAGATTGATGTTGTTATGATTTTGCTATGCTTAATGCTTGTCACTAGGGCCCGAGTGCCATGATTTCAAATCTGAACCTATTATGTTTTCATGAATATGTTTGATTTCTTGATCCTATCGTGCAAGTTATATGCACCTGTTATTGTTTTGGACCATAGACCCCCAAGGTAACAATAATTGGGATACTCTTCGGGAATGATTGTAATTTGAGGAGTTCGTGTATTCACTATGTGTTAATGCTTTGTTCTGGTTCTCTATTAATACGAGTGTCTTAATTACCCTTAGTTTCCATTAGGACCCCGCTGCCACGGGAGACAAAAGATGTCATCCAAGTTCTTACTTCAAGCACGTATGACTATATACAGAATACATTCCTACATATGATTGATGAATTGGAGCTATTGTGTTGTAGTGTGAAACCCTAGGTGAGATCTTTTCACACTTGGAAGGGGGGAAAGGATGAACACAAGAACACAAGAGAGGAATTCACTCGCAAAAAACTCAATCACACATCCACTAGAATAGCAAACACATGAGATCTACAAGCATACAAGAGCAATCCAAGGAAACAAGCACAAAGATAAGGTTCTTCCCACTCCTAAGGAGGTGAGGTCTTGATGATAGCCTTCTCCAAAGAGGAGGTCTTGAAATCCACTTGGGATCCTCTCCTAAGAGGTCTTGATCTCCAAGAGGAGTAGTAGAAGGAGCAAAGCTCAATAAATGTCTCACGTATACTTTGATAACCCTAAACATGACCCTAGGTATGAAATATATAGGTATGTGGGAGAGGGGGTGAAGAGGAGGCCCAAACAGCGGCTCTCGACCGACCATCCTGATGGGCCTGTGCGCATGGGGTAAGTTGGGCCCGTGCGCATGGGGGTCCGGTGTGCATGATATGAAGGAAATTTGCCCTAGAGGCAATAATAAATTTTATTATTTTATATTTCCTTATTCATGATAAAGGTTTATTATTCATGCTATAATTGTATTGATCGGAAACCTTAATACATGTGTGAATACATAAACAAACACCATGTCCCTAGTGAGCCACTACTAGACTAGCTCGTTGATCAAAGATGGTTAAGGTTTCCTAACCATGGACATGAGTTGTCATTTGATAACGAGATCACATCATTAGGAGAATGATGTGATGGACAAGACCCATCCATTAGCTTAGCATTATGATTGTTCAGTTTTATTGCTATTGCTTTCTTCATGTCAAATACATATTCCTTCGACTATGAGATTATGCAACTCCCAGATACCGGAGGAATGCCTTGTGTGCTATCAAATGTCACAATGTAACTGGGTGATTATAAAGATGCTCTACAGGTATCTCCGAAGGTGTTTGTTGAGTTGGCATAGATCGAGATTAGGATTTGTCACTCTGAGTATCGGAGAGGTATCTCTGGGCCCTCTCGGTAATACACATCATAAGCTTGCAAGCAAACGACTAAGGAGTTAGTCATGGGGTGATATATTACTGAACGAGTAAAGAGACTTGCCGGTAACGAAATTGAACTAGGTATGAAGATACCGACGATCGAATCTCGGGCAAGTAACATACCGATGGACAAAGGGAATTACGTATGTTGTCATAACGGTTTGACCGATAAAGATCTTCATAGAATATGTAGGAGCCAATATGGGCATCCATTTTCCGCTATTGGTTATTAACCGGAGAGGTGTCGTGGTCATGTCTACATAGTTCTCGAACTCGTAGGGTCCGCACGCTTAACGTTCGATGTCAATATAGTATTATATGAGTTATGTGATTTGGTGACCGAATGTTGTTCGGAGTCCCGGATGAGATCACAGACATGACGAGGAGTCTCAAAATTGTTGAGAGGTAAAGATTGATATATAGGACGATGGTATTCGGACACCGGAAGTGTTTCGGGGAGTACCGGCTACTTATCGGGTCACCGGAAAGGGTTCCGGGCACCCCCGGCAAAAGATATGTGCCTTATGGGCCAAGAGGGGAAACACACCAGCCACGAGGGGCTGGTGCACCCCCCATATGGGCTGGCCTAGGAGGAGAAGTAAAGAGGGGAAGGGAAAGGAAAGAGTAGAATAGGGTTCCCCCTTCCTTCCCTCTCCCCCCCTCTTTCCTTCCCCCTTCCACAAACATGGCAGGGGGGCGCGGCCAAGGGCAGGAGCCCAAGTAGGATTCAGACCTACTTGGGGTGCCCCTTGGCCTCTCCCCTCTCCCTCCCACCTATATATATATGAGGAGGGGGCTCCTAGCACACCCCAGATCAATCGTTAGCCGTCTGCGGTGCCCGCTTCCACCGTTTACACCCCCGGTCATATTTTCATAGTGCTTAGGCAAAGCCCTGCGAGGATTACTTCATCATCACCGTCACCACATCGTCGTGCTGATGGAACTCATCTACTACCTCAACGTCTTGCTGGATCAAGAAGGCGAGGGACGTCTCCAAGCTGAACGTGTGCAGAAAGCGGAGGTGTCGTGCGTTTGGTACTTGATTGGTTGTAGTGCGAAGAAGTTCGCCTACGTCAACCGCGTTGAGAAACGCTTCCGCTTGTAGTCTACAAGGGTACGTAGACACACTCTCCCCCTCGTTGCTATGCATCTCCATGGATAGATCATTGCGTGTGCGTAGAATTTTTTTTGTTTTCCATGCTACGTTTCTCAACAGTGGCATCATGAGCTAGGTCTATGCGTAGATGATATGCACGAGTAAAACACAAAGAGTTGTGGGTGGTGATAGTCATACTGCTTACCACCAACGTCTTATTTTGATTCGGCGGTATTGTGGGATGAAGCGGCCCGGACTAACCTTACATGTCCACGCACATGCGACCGGTTCCACCGACAGACATGCAACTAGTTTTGCATGAAGGTGGTTGGCGAGTGTCTGTTTCTCTTACTTTAGTTGTATCGAATTTGACTGCGTCTGGTCCTTGAAGAGGGTTAAAATAGCAAACTTGATGAAACACCGTTGTGGTTTTTTGCGCAGGTAAGGACGGTTCTTGCTAGAAGCCCGTAGCAGCCACGTAAAACTTGCAACAACAAAGTAGAAGACGTCTAACTTGCTTTTGCAGGGCATGTTGTGATGTGATATGGTCAAGAATGATGTGATATACGTTATTGTATGAGATGATCATGTTTTGTAAAAGTTATCGGCAACTGGCAGGAGCCTTATGGTTGTCTCTTTATTGTATGAAATGCAAACGTCATGTAATTGCTTTACTTTATCACTATGCGTTAGCGATAGTTGTAGAAGCAATAGCTGGCGAGACGACCACGACGCAACGATGAAGATCAAGGTGTCGAGCCAGTGACGATGGAGATCATGACGATGCTTTGGAGATGGAGATCAAAAGCACAAGATGATGATTGCCATATCATGTCACATATTTTGACTACATGTGATGTTTATCTTTTATGCATCTTATTTTGCTTAGTGCGGCGGTAGCATTATAAGATGATCCCTTAACTAAATTTGAAGGTAAAAGTGTCCTCCCTGAGTATGCACCGTTGCTACAGTTCATCGTGTTGAGACACCACATGATGATCGGGTGTGATAGACTCTATGTTCACATACGATGGGTGTAAGACAGTTTTGCACATGCAAAATACTTGGGTTAAACTTGACGAGCCTAGCATGTACACACATGGCCTCGGAACACTAGATACCGAAAGGTTGAACGTCAATGTAGTAGATATGATCAACATAGAGATTTTCACCATTGATGACTACCCCATCTCACGTGATGATCAGACATGGATTAGTTGATTTGGATCACGTATCACTTAGATGACTTGAGGGCTGTCTATTTAAGTGGTAGTTCTTAAGTAATTTGATTAATTGAACTTAATTTATCATGAACTTAGTCCTCATAGTATTTGCAGATCTATGTTGTAGATCAATAGCTCGTGATACAACTCCCCTATTTTTTGATATGTTCCTAGAGAAAAATAAGTTGAAAGATGATAGTAGCAATGATGCGGACTGGGTCCGTGATCTGAGGATTATCCTCATTGCTGCACAGAAGAATTATGTCCTTGATGCACCGCTAGGTGACAGACCTATTGCAGGAGCAGATGCAGACGTTATGAACGTTTGGCAAGCTCGATATGATGACTACTTAATAGTTTAGTGCGCCATGCTTTATGGCTTATAACCGGGACTTCAAAAATGTTTTGAATGCCACGGAGCATATGAGATGTTCCAAGAATTGAAATTGGAATTTTAGACTCATGCCCATGTCAGGAGGTATGAGACCTCTGACAAGTACTTTGCCTACAAGATGGAGGAGAATAGTTCAGCTAGTGAGCATGTGCTCAGAATGTCTGGGTACTGCAATCGCTTGAAACAAGTGGGAGTTAATCTTCTAGATAAGATAATGATTGACAGAGTTCTCTAGTCACTATCACCAAGCTGCTAGAACTTCGTGATGAACTATAATATGCAAGGGATGACAAAAATGATTCCCAAGCTCTTCGCGATGCTGAAGTTGGCGAAGGTAGAAATCAAGAAAGAGCATCAAGTGTTGATGGATAAACAAGACCACTAGTTTCAAGAAAAAGTACAAGGGAAAGAAAGGGAACTTCTAGAAGAATGGCAAACAAGTTGCTACTCCTGTGAAGAAGCCCAAAGCTGGGCCTAAGCCTGAAACTGAGTGCTTCTACTGCAAAAGAAATGGTCACTAGAAGTGGAACTGCCCCAAACACTTGGCGTATAAGAAGGATGGCAAAGTGAACAAAGGTATATTTGATATACATGTTATTGATGTGTACCTTACTAGTGTTCATAGTAGCCCCTAGGTATTCGATACCGGTTCAGTTGCTAAGATTAGTAACACAAAACAAGAGTTGCAGAAGAAATAGAGACTAGTTAAGGGCGAGGTGACGATGTGTGTTGGAAGTGATTCCAAGGTTGATAAGATCACCATCGCACACTTCCTCTACCTTCGGGATTAGTGTTGGACCTAAATAAATGAAATTTGGTGATTGCGTTGAGCATGAATATGATTATATCATGTTTTTTGCGATACATTTATTCATTTAAGTCAGAGAATAATTGTTGTTCTGTTTACATGAATAAAACCTTTTATGGTCATACACCCAATGGAAATGGTTTATTGAATCTCGATCGTAGTGATACACATATTCATAATATTGATGCCAAAAGATGCAAAGTTGATAATGATAGTGCAATATATGTTTGTGGCACTGCCATTTAGGTCATATTGGTGTAAAGCGCATGAAGAAACTCCATGCGGATGGACTTTTGGAATCACTTGATTATGAATCATTTGATACTTGCGAACCATGCCTCATGGGCAAGATGACTAAACCGCTGTTCTCTGAAACAATGGAGCGAGCCAATGACTTATTGGAAATAATACATACCGATGTATGCGGTCTGATGAGTGTTGAGGCACGCGGCGGGTATCGTTATTTTCTGACCTTCACAGATGATTTGAGTAGATATGGGTATATCTACTTAATGAAACACAAGTCTGAAACATTTGAAAAGTTTAAAGAATTTCAGAGTGAAATGGAGAATCATCATAACAAGAAAATAAAGTTTCTACGATCTGATCGCAGAGGCGAATATTTGAGTTATGTAACACCCCGGATGTAACTTTCCATAATTGTAACTCCAACTCTTGCCATTTCCGGCTATGTGATATGTGTTTCCTCCATGGTTGGGTTTTGTCTTTCATTTTGCATTTTGTTCATGTCATGCATCTCATCTTGTAGCATCATTTGCATTGCATCATGTCATCATGCCATCATGTCATTTAATTTTAAAAACTCTACTAAATAAATTGTCTGGATCTTCGGTCCATTTAAACCGAGGGAACTCACAAGGTGATTTCTCTTTATAACATATCCTCTCGATATTTAGGGAGCTATAATAAATATTCCATTAGTTTGGAATTAACCGCAACCCACTTGCAATTTAATTCTCATGCCTTTTTGCTTCAAGTTCGTTCTCCAAACTTTCTCCAAAAATTCTTTCTCCATTTATCGAGGCTCCTCCTAAATTCTCAACATTTTGGACACTTATAAAACCTTGTCCTAGTTCAAACCATTTGAATTAAATTCAAATGAGTTTGAATTTAAACTTCCATTCATGCCCACTTCTATTTTACCTGGATCAAGCTCATTTTTAGGAGTCCGGAAAAATTAACCCCATGCTCAAATTCTTCCCCTAACCCTCTCTTCCGTTTTCTTCTCTCTAATGCTTTTCTGCTATAGAAAATAAGAAGAGAAGGAAGAAGCCCAGCAGCCCAGCCGCAACCTGCGACCAGGCCGACCCAACCAACCTCCAAGGCCCAGCTACACCCCTCTAACCCTAGCTGTAGGGGAGAGCTCTGCTCGATCCCATCTCCTCCTCTCGTTCCCTCTGCCCGCCGCCACACACCCATCGCTCGATCCCCATCTCCCTCGCAGCCTCTCTCTCCCGATCCCATCGCCTCTCCTCTCGATCCCCTCTCCCCATCGTCCTCCTCCTCCGCTGCCACACACAGAGAGGAGTACAGCCTCGCACCCGACCCCTCTCAGCCTCCCGCGCGCCTCCCTCTGCAGCACTAGGCCGCGACCGTGCCTCCTCCTCGCCAAATCCTCATCGCCCGAGTGCTCAAGGAGAGGAGCTCCTCAAGCGTAGCCCAGCC
>NC_041381.1:222598966-222653597 GCF_002162155.2 Triticum dicoccoides | reverse complement strand
GACCAGGCCGACCCAACCAACCTCCAAGGCCCAGCTACACCCCTCTAACCCTAGCTATAGGGGAGAGCTCTGCTCGATCCCATCTCCTCCTCTCATTCCCTCTGCCCGCCGCCACACACCCATCGCTCGATCCCCATCTCCCTTGCAGCCTCTCTCTCCCGATCCCATCGCCCCTCCTCTCGATCTCCTCTCCCCATCGTCCTCCTCCTCCGCTGCCACACACAGAGAGGAGTACAGCCTTGCACCCGACCCCTCTCAGCCTCCCGCGCGCCTCCCTCTGCAGCACTAGGCCGCAACCGCGCCTCCTCCTTGCCAAATCCTCATCGCCCGAGTGCTCAAGGAGAGGAGCTCCTCAAGCACCTGCGCCCACATTTGTCATCCTCCGTGCCGTCTTCGTCGAGTGCCAGTAGCTCAACCCCGAGCCTCCCCACGCGCGCCCGCACCCATCGCTTCGCTCGCGCAGGCGCGCAGCCGCCCCGTGGCCCCTGTGTTCCTCGCCCCGCCGCCGCACCGTCTTATTCACCTCCTGCCGCGAGCTTCGCCTCCCATGGCGTGCTGCTATCAACTCCACCTCGCGTGACCTCCTACCTCGTCCTCGTTCCCATGCTGCTCGTCGTCTGAAGCCAGGAGGAGAAGCCCCGCCTCTGTTCGAGGGCCTCGCTACATCCTCTGCTGCACCTTCACCGGCCGGCGACCTCACCTGAAGCTCACCGGCGAGCAGCCTGCCAGGACAGACCAATCCCGCGGCCGTCGCCCCTGCATCGCGCCAAGTCCCTGCATCGCGCCCCTGTTTCTGTTGACGCCAAGTCCAAGGACCACCGAGCGTGGAATTCGCCAAGTACCACTACCAATGCCTCTGGATTCGCCAAGCACACCGGCTTTGTGGATTTCGGCAAGTCCCTCGACGACCGGCGCTTAGTACCACTACATTTGCCATGTACATTTACACCAAAACCGGACCGACAAGTACGCCAACAACGTGTGTACCACGACCGTCGACCCTCAAAGATTCTGTGGACATCATGTTCCTCGTCGTGACCCCGAATATCTACGAAACGTGAACCACTACTTCCACTACGACCCGTGTACCACTACTTCCTTCGACGAACGCGTTCCACCCTGAATGCACACTTCGAAGGTATAACCAATGAGATAATCACCCATGGACCGAGTGTATGTGTTGTATGAGATGCTCGTGTTTGCACCGTGCCCGAGATGTCTTTGCATATTCCTCCTTGTTTTCCATGCCACCGTCATGTGGGACACCCGGTATCCGGGATCACTCCCCATCTCTTGTGTGTTCCACACATCTGCACACTTCTCGTTTGCATCGGTATCACAATCAAGTTACCGGGACCGGAATGTTGCCGTGGCACCATTTTCGTTTCGCCGCCCTAGCACCCTTTTTGTTCCGCCATGGTGACCAAATGCTTCATAACATGCTCATGTCAACATCTTCATAAATATTGCCTAAAACTTGCATATGTCATCCGCATCATGATAACAACATTTAAAATGTTTAAAATTGTTGTTTGCATTAAATTGCTAAATGACATGGGGATTTTTCGGAATTGTTGTTTCTTATTTCTGGCCTCATTTAAATTGCCTAGCTAGGTAGTTTTATTATGCTTCACCCCTTGCCATGTTTAATAACATTTAATATTGTTGAGTATCTTAACCGAGAGTAAACTAAAATAATTCGATGTGGTGTTTCGTCAATATGCAACTCGTTGCATATTGAGCTCCACTTAACTTGTAGTATTGTTTGTTGCATTTTGCCATGCCATGCCTCGTTAAACCGGTCATGCATCATACTTGTTTGTGCATCATGTCATGTTTATGCTTGTGTTTTTACCATGTTGTTTCCTCCTTTCCGGTTTGCTTCTCTCGTTAGCTTCGGTTTCATTCCGGAGTTGTGAGGATTCGTTCGACTACGTCCGTTTGTCTTCTTCCTGGACTCGTTCTTCTTCCTAGCTGAATCTCAGGCAAGATGACCATTACCCTCGATATCACTTCTATCTTTGCTTACTAGTTGCTTCGTTCTATCGCTATGCTATGCTACCTATCACTTGTTTACCATGCCTCCCATATTGCCATGTCAGCCTCTAACCTTTTCACCCTTCCTAGCAAACTGTTGTTTGGCTATGTTACCGCTTTGCTCAGCCCTCTTATAGCACTGTTAGTTGCAAGTGAAGTTGAAGATTGCTCCATGATGGACAGGATTATGTTGGGATATCACAATATCTCTTATTTAATTAATGCATCTATATACTTGGTAAAGAGTGGAAGGCTTGGCCTTATGCCTGGTGTTTTGTTCCACTCTTACCGCCCTAGTTTTTGTCATACCGGTGTTATGTTCCTTGATTTTGCGTTCCTTATGCGGTTGGGTGATTTATGGGACCCCCTTGACAGTTCGCTTTGAATAAAACTCCTGCAGCAAGGCCCAACCTTGGTTTTAACATTTGCCACCTAAGACTTTTTCCCTTGGGTTCTGCAGACTCAAGGGTCATCTTTATTTTACCCCCCCGGGCCAGTGCTCCTCCGAGTGTTGGTCCGAACTAGAGCCACTTGCAGCGCCACCTCGGGGAAACTTGAGGGCTGGTTTTAGTTGTACGTAGTGTTCATCCAGTGTGCCCTGAGAACAAGATATGTGCAGCTCCTATCGGGATTTGTCGTCACATCGGGCGGCTTTGCTGGTCTTGTTTTACCATTGTCAAAATGTCTTGTAAACCGGGATTCCGAGACTGATCGGGTCTTCCTGGGAGAAGGAATATCCTTCGTTGACCATGAGAGCTTGTGGTGGGCTAAGTTGGGACACCCCTGCAGGGTTTAAACTTTCGAGAGCAGTGCCCGTGGTTATGTGGTAGATGGGAATTTGTTAATATCCGGTTGTAGAGAACTTGACACTTGACTTAATTAAAATGCATCAACCGCGTGTATAGCCGTGATGGTCTCTTTTCGGCGGAGTCCGGGAAGTGAACACGGTCTTTGTGTTATGATTGTGCGTAAGTAGTTTCAAGATCACTTCTTGATCACTTCTAGCTTCTCGACCGTTCCATTTCTTCTCTTTTCGCTCTTATTTGTGTATGTTAGCCACCATATTTGCTTAGTGCTTGCTGCAACTCCACCTCATTACCACTTTCTACCCATAAGCTTATATAGTCTTGATCTTGCGGGTTTTGAGATTGCTGAGTCCTCGTGGCTCACCAGATACCATCACAATAGTTGCAGGTGCCGATGATACCAGTGCAGGTGATGCAACCGAGCTCAGATGGGAGCTCATTGAAGATCTTGGTCATTACTATGTTTCGTTTCATGTTGATGAGTAGTGGAGCCCAGTTGGGACAATCGGGGATCTAGCAGTTGGGTTATCTTCTTTTCTTTTGGCTCCGTCCGCAGTCAGACTATGTGTGTGCTCTGAATGATGTAAGAATTATAAGTTCATTGTGTGAAGTGGCGATTGTAAGCCAACTCTTTATCCCTTTCTTGTTCATTACATGGCATTGTGTGAAGATGACCCTTCTTGCGACAAAACCACAATGCGGTTATGCCTCTAAGTCGTGCTTCGACACGTGGGAGATATAGCGCATCGTGGGTGTTACATGTTATGAGTTTGGCCTTCATTTAAAAAATGTGGAATAGTTTCACAACTCACGCCACATGGAACACCACAACGTAATGGTGTGTCTGAACGTCGTAACCATACTTTATTAGATATGGTGTGTTCTATGATGTCTCTTACTGATTTACCACTATCGTTTTGGGGTTATGCATTAGAGACAACCGCATTCATGTTAAATAGGGCACCGTTTAAATCCATTGAGACGACACCGTATGTACTGTGGTTTGGCAAGAAACCTGAGCTGTCGTTTCCTAAAGTTTGGGGTTGCGATACTTATGTCAAAAGGCTTCAACCTGATAAGCTCAAACCCAAATCGGAGAGTGCGTCTTCATAGGATACCCTAAGGAAACAATTGGGTACACCTTCTACCACAGATCCGAAGGCAAGACCTTTGTTGCTAAAAATGGAACCTTTCGAGAGAATGAGTTTCTCTCGAAAGAAGTGAGTGGGAGGAAAGTAGAAACTTTATGAGGTAATTGTACCTTCTCTAGAATTGGAAAGTAGCACATCAGAAAAAATCCATTCCCGTGATGCCTACACCAATTAGAGAGGAAGCAAATGATAATGATCATGAAACTTCGGATCAAGTTACTACTGGACCTCGTAGGTCGAAACAGAGCATGTTCCTCACCAGAGTGGTACGGTAATCC
Organism: Triticum dicoccoides; assembly: GCF_002162155.2. Lineage (NCBI taxonomy): Eukaryota > Viridiplantae > Streptophyta > Magnoliopsida > Poales > Poaceae > Triticum > Triticum dicoccoides. Next base: position 222,649,325 of record NC_041381.1, on the reverse strand, counting down.
TGTCCTGGAAGTCATGTTACTGGACCATGACGAATCTACAAACTATGAAGGAGCTATGATGAGCCCAGGTTCTGATAAATGGCTTGAGGCCATGAAATCTGAGATAGGATCCATGTATGAGAACAGAGTGTGGAGTTTGGTGGACATGCCCAATGATGAAAGCACAAGTGCTCCCTGGGTGATTTTGGTAATTAATGTCAACATATCTCTTGTTGGACTAATATTTTCATCTAGTATATTTCAGATGAGTTCAACAATGGAGTGGCATGGACAAGAGGATGTGGAACCCCTTCGAGAAGCCAAGGACAAGGATTGGCAAAAGCTCAAGACTCTACATTTTCATTTTAGTGATCCAAGATCACATTGAGTCCATAGGAAAAGCCAATACTATTAAAAGGGGATGAGGTGTAGCTTAATGGCTTGCTTGCTCAAAGTGCTTAGTGATATGCTCCAAAGCCCTCAACCACTTTCTCATATCCACATATGTTCCAAACCAAAAGTCAAACTCGGCCCCACCGATTTGATCCATCCGGCGCCACTGAGTTCACTTGAAATAGCCACTGCCAGAAACCCTAATCAGTTCGCTCTCACCGATGGGATCACGGTCTCACCGAGATGGGCTTGCAAACTCTCTGTCGCCTATTGCAATTATTTCGGTCCCACCGAGATGTGCAATTAGTCCCATCGAGTTTGCCTGACCAACTCTCTATTTTGCTTATTACCAAAATCGGTCCCACCTGTCCCACCGAAAAGCCTAACATTCACATTTTGAACCATATCGGTCCCACCGAGTTTGTAACAGTTAGATTTTGTGTGGAGGCTATATATACCCCTCCACCCATCCTCCATTCATGGAGAAAGCCATCAGAACGTGCCTACACTTCCAGCATTCATTTTCTAAGATAGAATAACCTACTCATGTGTTGAGACCAAGATATTCCAATCCAACCACAAGAATCTTGATCTCTAGCCTTCCCCAAGTTGCTTTCCACTCAAATCATCTTTCCACCATATCCAAATCTGTGAGAGGGAGTTGAGTGTTGCGGAGACTATCATTTGAAGCACAAGAGCAAGGAATTCATCATCAACACACCATCTATTACCTTTTGGAGAGTGGTGTCTCCTAGATTGGTTAGGTGTCACTTGGGAGCCTCCGTCAAGATTGTGGAGTTGAACCAAGGAGTTTGTACGGGCAAGGAGATCGCCTACTTCGTGAAGATCTACCCTAGTGAGGCAAGTCCTTCATGGGCGATGGCCATGGTGAGATAGACAAGGTTGCTTCTTCGTGGGTGGAGCCCTCCGTGGACTCGCGCAACCGTTACCCTTCGTGGGTTGAAGTCTCCATCAACGTGGATGTACGATAGCACCACCTATCGGAACCATGCCAAAAATCTCCGTGTCTCCAATTGCATTTGCACACTCCAATCCCATCCCTTTACTTTCTTGCAAGTTGCATGCTTTACTTTCCGCTGCTCATATACTCTTGCCATGCTTGCTTGAAATGTATTGTGGATGTTTAAACTTGTGCTAAAACTCCACCTTAACTTGAAGAATTTAAAAACTGCTACTTTTCTTTGTTGAGGGTCTAATCACCCCCCTCTAGACACCTCTTCTCGATCCTTTTAATTGGTATCAGAGCATTGGTCTCCATTGCTTTGGTTTAATCACCATTGGAGGAATATGGATGAGTGGGGAGTATTAGACATAGAGTGCCTATACTTGATGGAGAGTTCTTTCATGAGTGGAAAATGAGATGCTTGAGATTTTCAATGAATATCACTTGAACAAGTACATTACTACCCCTTGTGCGCCCCTTGTTGATCCTTTGCGTCCTACCCTAGACGAGTCTATTGACATGATCCATAATCTTACAACTGTCAATCTTATCACTAGAGGATTACCTAGAAACTTGATTGCTTGCTTGCCTACTCTTGATTGTGCTTACACCATATGGATATTTCTTGAGGAACGATTTCCAAACTATTCCTTGAAAAACTTAGATGAAATTCATCACAAGTCTATTGCCTCGAGTAAGATGAATTCCAATGATCTAAGTTTGGTGATTGTCTATTTGAGATTCGTGACCTTATGCGTGCCAAAGGAGATGTTGGAATCATTAGCAACATCATTTCCGAAGTCATTAGAACTCATAAAGATGAACATTGTCCTGATCATATATCTAATGAATCACTCTCTCTAGGAAATGATCAATCACATGATGTTGAACATGCATACTATGATGAGGATGATGATAGTGACTTTGATCTCGATGAGTCTATGAGACACTTTGGTCTTATGGCTAATCTTCGCGGCTACATGGCTGGAGGAAAGGAATGGGTTCTTGATAGTGGATGTATGATACGTCTCCAACGTATCTATAATTTTTGATTGTTCCATGCTGTTTTATTATCAATCATGGATGTTTTATAATCATTTCATAGTCATTTTATATCATTTTTTGGTACTAACATATTGACATAGTGCCAAGTGCCAGTGGCTGTTTTTTCCATGATTTTTACATCGCAGGAAATCAATATCAAACGGAGTCCAAATGCCATGAAACTTTACGGAGATTTTTTATGGACCAGAAGGAAGACGTTGGGCCCTGGTTGCACCTGGGGGGAGTCCCGAGGAAGGGACAACCCACCAGGGCGCGCCAGGAGGCCCAGGCGTGCCCTGGTGGGTTGTGCCCACCTCGGGTGCCCCCCGGACCGCCTCTTTGCTCTATAAATACCCCAATATTACAAAAACCCTAAAAGCATCGACGAAATATTCATTCAGCCGCCGCAGAGTCCAGAACCACCAGATCCAATCTAGACACCATCTTGGATGGGGTTCACCACCTCCATTGGTGCCTCTCCGATGATGCGTGAGTAGTTCTTTGTAGACCTTCGGGTCCGTAGTTAGTAGCTAGATGGCTTTCTCTCTCTCGCTGAATTCTCAATACAATAGTCTCTTGGAGATCCATATGATGTAACTCTTTTGCGGTGTGTTTGTTGGGATCTGATGAACTTCGAGTTTATGATCAGTTATATCTTTTTATATCCATGAAAGTTATTTGAGTTTCTTTGATCTCTTATATGCATGATCTCTTATAGCCTCGTATTTCTTCTCTGATATTTGGGTTTTGTTTGGCCAAGTTGATCTATTTATCTTGCAATGGGAAGAGGTGCCTGGTAGTGGGTTCGATCTTACGATGCTTGATCCCAGTGACAGAAAGGGAAACAACACGTATGTATCGTTGCTACTAAGGATAAAAAGATGGGATCTATATCTATGCAATAGATAAACGGATCTTGTCTACATCATGTCATCGTTCTTATTGCATTACTTCGTTTTTCCATGAACTTAATACACTAGATCATGCTGGATAGCGGTCGATGTGTGGAGTAATAGTAGTAGATGCAGGCAGGAGTCGGTCTACTAATCTTGAACGTGATGCCTATGTAATGATCATTGCCTAGATATCGTTATAATTATTTGAAGTTCTATCAATTGCCCAACAGTAACCTGTTTACCCACAGTTTGCTATTTTTCTCGAGAGAAGCCACTAGTGAAACCTATGACCCCCGGGTCTTCTTTCTCATATATTTGCCTTGCGATCTACTTTTCCTTTGCGTTTATTTTCAGATTTATTAAACCAAAAAATACAAAAATACCTTGCTGCAATTTATTCTTATTTATTTTGTTTGGCGTTCGATCTATCAATCTACTACAATTTCCTCACGTCCGTTTTGCCTATCTTGAGGCACCGTACCCCGGAAGGGATTGACAACCCCTTTAACACGTCAGGTTGTGAGTATTTGTTCTTTGTGTGCATGTGCTGTTTACGTTGTGTTGCTTAGTTCTCCTACTGGTTCGATAACCTTGGTTTCTTCACTGAGGGAAATACCTACCATCGATGTGCTACATCATCCCTTCCTCTTTGGGGAAATACCAATGTAGTTCTAGCAGACAAGCACTTTATAGCACCACTGCTAGGGAGTCATCAAAAGGAATTTATAGCACCGCTGCCGGGGAGGATCTTCAACATAACCAGGTTCCTAATCACAAATCTCATCTCCTCGCAATTTACATTGTTTGGCATTTGCCTCTCGTTTTCCTCTCCCTGATACGTCTCCAACGTATCTATAATTTTTGATTGTTCCATGCTATTATATTACCCTTTTTGGATGTTTATGGGCTTTATTATACACTTTTATATCATTTTTGGGACTAACCTACCAACCGGAGGCCCAGCCCATATTGTTGTTTTATTGCCTGTTTCAGTAATTCGAAGAAAAGGAATATCAAACGCAGTCCAAACGGAATGAAACCTTCGGCATCGTGATTTTTTGGAAGAATATCATCCTGGAGGCTTGGAGATTAGGTCAGAAGACCCTCGAGGAGCCCAGGAGATAGGGGGCGCGCCCCCCTATAGGGCGCGGCCCCTGCCTCGTGGGCCCCTTGAGCACCTCCCGACCGACTTCTTTCGCCTATATAAGCCTATGTACCCTAAAACCATCGAATATCAAGATAAATCGGGAGTTCCGCCACCGCAAGCCTCTGTAGCCACCAAAAACCTCTCAGGAGCCCGTTCCGGCACCCTGCCGAAGGGGGAATCCATCACCGGTGGCCATCTTCATCATCCCGGCGCTCTCGATGATGAGGAGGGAGTAGTTCACCCTCGGGGCTGAGGGTATGTACCAGTAGCTATGTGTTTGATCTCTCTCTCTCGTGTTCTCTCTATGGCACGATCTTGATGTATCACGAGCTTTGCTATTATAGTTGGATCTTATGATGTTTCTCCCCCTCTACTCTCTTGTGATGAATTGAGTTTCCCTCTTGGAGTTATCTTATCGATTGAGTCTTTACTTTGAGAACACTTGATGTATGTCTTGCCGTGTTTATCTGTGGTGACAATGGGATATCACGTGCCACTTGATGTATGTTTTGGTGACCAACTTGCGGGTTCCGCCCATGAACCTATGCATAGGGGTTGGCACACGTTTTCTTGACTCTCCGATAGAAACTTTTGGGCACTCTTTGAAGTACTTTGTGTTGGTTGGATGAATCTGAGATTGTGTGATGCATATCGTATCATCATGCCCACGGATACTTGAGGTGACAATGGAGTATCTAGGTGACATTAGGGTTTTGGTTGATTTGTGTCTTAAGGTGTTATTCTAGTATGAACTCTTTTATAGATTGATCCGAAAGAATAACTTTGAAGTGGTTTTGTACCCTACCATAATCTCTATGTTTGTTCTCCGCTATTAGTGGCTTTGGAGTGACTCTTTGTTGCATGTTGAGGGCTTGTTATATGATCTATCTATGTTATTATATTTGAGAGAACTTGCACTAGTGAAAGTATGAACCCTAGGCCTTGTTTCCTATCATTGCAATACCGTTTACGCTCACTTTTATCATTAGTTACCTTGCTTTTTTTATTATTTTAGATTACAAATACCTATATCTACTATCCATATTGCACTTGTATCACCATCTCTTCGCCGAACTAGTGCACCTATACAATTTACCATTGTATTGGGTGTGTTGGGGACACAAGAGACTCTTTGTTATTTGGTTGCAGGGTTGTTTGAGAGAGACCATCTTCATCCTATGCCTCCCATGGATTGATAAACCTTAGGTCATCCACTTGAGGGAAATTTTCTACTGTCCTACAAACCTGTGCACTTGCAGGCCCAACAACGTCTACAAGAAGAAGGTTGTGTAGTAGACATCAAGCTCTTTTCTGGCGCCGTTGCCGGGGAGATGAGTTCTTGATGGTATATCTTTAGATCTTGCAATCGAATCTTTTTGTTTCTTTTTTTATCACTAGTTTAGTTTATAAAAGAAAAACTACAAAAAAATGGAGTTAAGTTTGTCTCATATGCTTCGTCTTTTTAATATCTTTTGTGAGTATGATGGAAAGGAAAATTGTGCTCAAGTGCTAGAATAAGAATGCTTTAAAATGCTTGGTACTAAATCTTTGAATGATGAGCATGATTGCAATGTTGTTAGTATGAACTCCTTGAATATCCGCAGTACTAATGCTGATTGCACTAGTTATGATGAAAATATCTCTTATGAGCATGTCAACTTTTGTGGAGTGCATGTTTGCATGAACACACCAAATAGAGAAGATATATATTGCAAGAGGCATATAGAAATTAAATGGTTGCAAGAAAGGCTAGATGTGAGTGCTGAAAATTTAAAATTCCTTTGTCGTACTTGTGAACTTTGCAATGAACGTGGTCATTTACATCTCCAATGCAAATTGTTTCATGACCGAATCGTGTCCAAAAATTGTGATGATTTGATTTCCCTTGCACATTATAATGAACTTAGTTTGCTTTTGGGTTATGAAGAGTTGAAACGTTTAACTAAGCCTATTCCAGATTTTAATCTTGAGCATTTCCTTGATATTGATCTAGAAAAGATTTATATGTTTTGTGCGGAGAATTGCATTGAAAATCCTTATATTGCCAATTACCTAAAGAAAAGAAAGCAAATAGAAGACGATGAGAATACTAATGAAAGGGAAGAGACTTCCCAATATCCTCCTATTATTTCTTATGATGAATCGGGTAACGAGGAGGAGCTTTCTATTCAACCAATCTCATCAATAAGGAGCTCAAAGAGGAAGGTTGAACCCACACATAATGTGAATAAGAAAAAGAAAAGAAGGAGCAACAAAGGTAGAAAGGTATCCCTCCCAAATGATGTTGCTCCTACTACTCATTGTGATGATGATAATTGCTTTACTATTGGTGCTATCCATATTTTTAACGATGAGAGTGATTATGCTTATGATATGAAAGGGCCCAAGCTTGGGGAAGCTATGTTTGATAAGGATGAAATATTTGAGAATATATTTGCTGAAATTAATGTTTGTCCCAAGCTTGGGGATGCTATGTTTAATGAAGATGATATTTTTAGCATCCCAAGTTTTGATATGCAAAGTTGTTATGATGATAGCATGCCTCCTACTTATGATGATTATATTGATGAAAGTGGGTTTGGAAGAGTGTCAAATTTAGGAAGTAGTTATCCCACTATTTTGGAGGATGTTGAATCTTATTGTGATGAATGCGAAAGTGGATTTGGAAGAGTGTCAACTTATTTAGTGATTCCACTATCTTGGGAGAGGTTTCAATCGATTACGATGAGAACGAAGTTGCTACTTATGATGATTATTGTGATGAAACTTATGCTATAAAAAGTAGTGATGATTATATTTACAAGTCTTGTCATGAATATGATTACCCTTTTTCTGAACATTACTCTTTTAATGTGGAAACAATTTTTAGAGTTCAAGTCTTTTATGATACTTCCACTATTCCAAATGAGGAGAATTTTGCTTGTGTGGAGAGTAGTAAATTTTCTATGCTTGTAGATCATGAAAAGAATGCTTTAGGTGCTGGTTATATTTTTGAATTCATTCATGATGCTACTGAAAATTATTATGAGGGAGGAATATATGCTTGTAGGAATTGCAATAACATCAAGTTTCCTCTCTATGTGCTTAAAATTTTGAAGCTATGCTTATTTTACCTTCCTATGCTAGTTGATTATTGTTCCCATAAGTTTTTTGCTCAAAAAATCCCTATGCATAGGAAGTGGGTTAGACTTAAATGTGCTAGTCATATGCTTCATGATGCTCCCGTTATGTTTCAATCCTTATCTTTTATGTGAGCATCATTGTCATCATCATGCCTAGCTAGAAAGGCATTAAAGAAAAGCGCTTGTTGGCGCTTGTTGGGAGACAACCCAATATTTATACTTACTGTTTTTGTGTGTTCACATGATTATTCTACTGTAGTAATCATGTTTTATAGATTTTGTTTCAATAAAGTGCCAAGTAAGACCTTTAGGATAGCTTACGGTGATAGTTGTGTTGATCCTGCTGAAAATCAGAAACTTTTGCACCCAGTAATTTAGTTTTGTTAATTCACAGAAACGTGATTTTGATCTTATTATTTTTCTATGGATTTTTACACAAATTTCTTAGGACTTCCTAATTTGGTAGAATTTTTGGAGTTCCAGAAGTATACGTTTGATACAGATTACTACAGACTGTTCTGTTTTTGACAGATTCTGTTTTCTATGTGTTGTTTGCTTATTTTGATGAATCTATGAGTAGTATCAGAGGGTATGAACCATAGATAAGTTGGATTACAGTAGATATTACACCAATATGAATTTAGAATGAGTTCGTTATAGTACCTAAGTGGTGGTTTTATTTTCTTATACTAACGGAGCTTACGAGTTTTCTGTTGAGTTTTGTGTTGTGAAGTTTTCAAGTTTTGGGTAAGGATTCGATGGAATATGGAATAAGGAGTGGCAAGATCCAAAGCTTGGGTATGCCCAAGGAACCCCAAGGTAATATTCAAGGACAACCAAGAGCCTAAGCTTGGGGATGCCCCCGGAAGGCATCCCCTCTTTCGTCTTCGTTCATTGGTAACTTTACTTGGAGCTATATTTTTATTCACCACATGATATGTGTTTTGCTTGGAGCGTCATTTTCTTTTGTTAGTTTTTGCTTGCTGTTATTTAGAATAAAGTTTTGCATCTTTAGTTTAAAAGTCAAGGATAGCCTTTGCCATGCTTATTTTTCTAGTATACATGTTGCTGTTTGAAAACAGAAAGTTTACCGCTGTTGCAAAAATTCCCTAGAAAAGTCAGAGAATGACATAATGTTGAAACATTTTGCATAATGAGCTCTGATAGATTTACTACAGTGGGAATTTTACTTCATAATTTTTCGAGTTAGGGAAGTATGATGAATCTTGCATTATTTACAGACTGTACTGTTTTGGCAGATTGTTGTTATGTTTGCATTGTTTGCATATGGTTGCTTGTTTAATGATTCTATTTGAGGATAGGAGTGTTAAATATGCAGAGGCATTTGGTATGCAATGTTGAATAATAATGTTAGTGATTTGTTACAGTAGAAAATGATAAGGTTTTGCATTGGTTTATACTAACCTATCTCACGAGTTCTTGTTGAGTTTGTTGTGGATGAAGCTTTTGATAAAAAGATAAACCATGATATGAGAGGAATTAAGGAGACACAAAAGTTCAAGATTGGGGATGCCCAGGGCACCCCAAGATAATATTTCAAGAAGTCTCAAGCATCTAAGCTTGGGGATGCCCCAGTAGGCATCCCACCTTTCTTCTTCAACAACTATCGGTTAGTATCGGTTGAGCCTAAGTTTTTGCTTCTTCACATGAGTTGTACTATCCTTGCAATGTCATTTTATTTTGTTTTGCTTGCTACTTTAATACAATACCAATATCTGAAATTCCTTAATGTTATATAGTCTTCACATAGTTGCACAATTATTCGACTACTCATTGATCTTCACTTATATCTTTCGGAGTAGTTTGTCTTTTGCTCTAGTGCATCACTTATATCTTTTAGAGCACGGTGGTGTCTTATTTTTGTAGAAATTACTAGTCTCTCATGATTCGCTTATATTATTTTGAGAGTCTTTTAGAACAGCATGGTATTTGCTATGGGTATAAAATTGGTCCTAGAATGGTAGGCATCCAAGTTGGGAATAATAAAAACTATCATAGGAAGTGAGTTGGATGCTATGATCAATTTGATGCTTGATAATTGTTTTGAGATATGGAGGTAGTGATATTCAAGTCATGCTAGTTGGGTGATAAAGAATTCAAAGAATGCTTGTGTTGAAGTTAGCAAGTCCCATAGCATGCACATATGGTTAAAGTTGTGTAAAAAATTTGAAACATGAAGTGTACCTGGCTTGTGCATCCTTATGAGTGGCGGTCGGGGACGAGCGATGGTCTTTTCCTACCAATCTATCCCCCTAGGAGCATGCGCGTAGTACTAGATTTTTGATGACTTCTAAATTTTTGCAATAAGTATATGAGTTCTTTTGACTAATGTTGAGTCCAAGTATTATACGCACTTTTACCTTTCCGCTATAGCTAGCCTCTTCGGTACCGTGCATTGCCCTTTCTCACCTTGAGAGTTGGTGCAAACTTCGCTGGTGCATCCAAACCCCGTGATACGATACACTCTATCGCACATAAACCTCCTTATATCTTCCTCAAAACAGCCACCATAACTACCTATTATGGCATTTCCATAGCCATTCCGAGATATATTGCCATGCAACTTTCCACCGTTCCGTTCATCATCATCATGACATACGTTACTTTTGTCATATTGCTATTGCATGATCATGTAGTTGACATCGTATTTGTGGCGAAGCCACCATGCATTATTTTTCATACATGTCACTCTTGATTCATTGCACCATCCCGGTACACCGCCGGAGGCATTCATATAGAGTCATATCTTGTTCTATCTTCGAGTTGTAATTCATATGTTGTAATCAATAGAAGTGTGGTGATCATCGTTATTAGAGCATTTCCCAAAAAGAAAAAAAAGAAAAAAAGGAAGAAAGGCCAAAAGAAAAAAAGAAAGGCCCAAAAGAAAAAAAGAAGAAAAAAAAGAAAAAGAAAAAAAAGAAATAAATAAATAAAAGGGCAATGTTACTATCTCTTTTTCCACACTTGTGCTTCAAAGTAGCACCATGTTTTTCATATAGTGAGTCTCATAAGTTGTCTTTTTCATACTAGTGGGAATTTTTCATTATAGAACTTGGCTTGTATATTCCTACGATGGGCTTCCTCAAATGCCCTAGGTCTTCGTGAGCAAGCAAGTTGGATGCACACCCACTAGTTTTCTTTTGTTGAGCATTCATTTATAGCTCTAGTGCATCTGTTGCATGGCAATCCCTACTCCTCATGTTGACATCAATTGATGGGCATCTCCATAGCCCATTGATTATCCTCGTCAATGTGATACTTTCTCCTTTTTTGTCTTCTCCACACAATCCACATCATCATATTCTATTCCACCCATAGTGCTATATCCATGGCTCACGCTCATGTATTGCGTGAAGGTTGAAAAAGTTTGAGATTATTTAAGTATGAAACAATTGCTTGGCTTGTCATCGGGGGTATAGAAGTTGGGAACATCTTTGTGTAACGAAAATGAAGCATAGCCTAACTATATGATTTTGTAGGGATGAACTTTCTTTTGCCTTGTTATTTTGAGAAGACATGATTACTTTGATTAGTATGCTTGAAGTGTTACTATTTCTTTTATCAATATGAACTTTTATTTTGAATCATTTGGATCTGAACATTCATGCCACAATAAAGAAAATTACATTGAGAATTATGCTAGGTAGCATTCCACATAAAAAATTCTGTTTTTATCATTTACCTACTCAAGGACGAGCAGGAATTAAGCTTGGGGATGCTTGATACGTCTCCAACGTATCTATAATTTTTGATTGTTCCATGCTATTATATTACCCTTTTTGGATGTTTATGGGCTTTATTATACACTTTTATATCATTTTTGGGACTAACCTACTAACCGGAGGCCCAACCCATATTGCTGTTTATTGCCTGTTTCTGTATTTCGAAGAAAAGGAATATCAAACGGAGTCCAAACGGAATGAAACCTTCGGCATCGTGATTTTTTGGAAGAATATCATCCTGGAGGCTTGGAGATCAAGTCAGAAGACCCTCGAGGAGCCCAGGAGATAGGGGGGCGCGCCCCCACTACAGGGCGCGGCCCCCTGTCTCGTGGGCCCCTCGAGCACCTCCCGACCGACTTCTTTTGCCTATATAAGCCTACGTACCCTAAAACCATCAAATATCAAGATAGATCAGGAGTTCCGCCGCCGCAATCCTCTGTAGCCACCAAAAACCTCTCGGGAGCCCATTCCGGCACCCTGCCGGAGGGGGAATCCATCACCGGTGGCCATCTTCATCATCCCGGCGCTCTCCATGACGAGGAGGGAGTAGTTCACCCTCGGGGCTGAGGGTATGTACCAGTAGCTATGTGTTTGATCTCTCTCTCTCTCTCTCTCTCTCATGTTCTCTCGATGGCACGATCTTGATGTATCACGAGCTTTGCTATTATAGTTGGATCTTATGATGTTTCTCCCCTTCTACTCTCTTGTGATGAATTGAGTTTCCCTCTTGGAGTTATCTTATCGGATTGAGTCTTTACTTTGAGAACACTTGATGTATGTCTTGCCGTGTTTATCTGTGGTGACAATGGGATATCACGTGCCACCTGATGTATGTTTTGGTGACCAACTTGTGGGTTCCGTCCATGAACCTATGCATAGGGGTTGGCACACGTTTTCTTGACTCTCCGGTAGAAACTTTAGGGCACTCTTTGAAGTACTTTGTGTTGGTTGGATGAATCTGAGATTGTGTGATGCATATCGTATAATCATGCCCACGGATACTTGAGGTGACAATGGAGTATCTAGGTGACATTAGGGTTTTGGTTGATTTGTGTCTTAAGGTGTTATTCTAGTACGAACTCTTCTATAGATTGATCCGAAAGAATAACTTTGAGGTGGTTTCGTACCCTACCATAATCTCTATGTTTGTTCTCCGCTATTAGTGGCTTTGGAGTGACTCTTTGTTGCATGTTGAGGGCTTGTTATATGATCTATATATGTTATTATTGTTGAGAGAACTTGCACTAGTGAAAGTATGAACCCTAGGCCTTGTTTCCTATCATTGCAATACTGTTTACGCTCACTTTTATCATTTGTTACCTTGCTGTTTTTATTATTTCAGATTACAAATACCTATATCTACTATCCATATTGCACTTGTATCACCATCTCTTCGCCGAACTAGTGCACCTATACAATTTACCATTGTATTGGGTGTGTTGGGGACACAAGAGACCCTTTGTTATTTGGTTGCAGGGTTGTTTGAGAGAGACCATCTTCATCCTACGCCTCCCACGGATTGATAAACCTTAGGTCATCCACTTGAGGGAAATTTGCTACTGTCCTACAAACCTGTGCACTTGCAGGCCCAACAACATCACTCCCCCACTTCACAAAAATTTGCCGTTTTATTCGCATCTCTTCTTCTGTTTGTCATTTTCTTGCCGGATCTGTTTTTGAGTGCATTCTTTTTGTGAAGTCATCATGACTCAAGAGAACACCAAATTGTGTGACTTCTCAAATACCAACACCAATGATTTTATTGGCACTTCGATTGCTCCTCCCTCCACTAGTGTGGAGTCTTGTGATATTAATACTGCTTTGCTGAATCTTGTTATGAAAGATCAATTTTCCCGTACTCCTAATGAGGATCTCGCATCCCATCTTAATACCTTCATGGAATTATGTGATATGCAAAAGAAAAAATATGTGGACAATGATGTGGTGAAGATGAAATTATTTCCGTTTTCTTTGCGCGATTCTGCAAAAAATAGGTTCTCTTCTTTGCCTCGCAATAGTATCGATTCTAGGAATAAGTGCAAAGATGCTTTTATCACTAAGTATTTTCCGCCCACAAAAATTATTTCCCTTAGAACCCAGATCGTGAATTTCAAGCAACATGAACATGAGCATTTTGCACAATATTGGGAAAGGATGAAAATGATGCTAAGGAATTGCCCAACTCACGGGTTAAATCTTTGGATGATCATGCAAATTTTTATGCGGGGTTGAATTTTGTTTCTCGTAATCTTTTAGATTCCGCCGCGGGTGGTACTTTTATGGAAATTACTTTGGGTGAAGCCACCAAATTGCTTGATAATATCATGGCAAATTATTCACAATGGCATACCGAAAGGGCGCCTACTAGTAAAAAAGTAAATTCGGTTGAAGAAATTTCTTCTTTGAGTGATAAAGTTGATGCTCTTATGAAATTGGTTGCTAGTAAAAGTGCTCCTATTGATTTTAATGATATGCCTTTGTCTACCTTGATTGAGAAAAATAGTGATGCCATTGATGTGAATTTTATTTATCGCAATAATTTCAACAACAATGCTTATAGATGAAATTTTAATCCTAGGCCTTTTCCTAGTAATTCCTCTAATAATTACGGTAATTCCTATGGAAATCAATCTTACAATAATAATAGGAATACCTCTGATCTTGAGAATAATATTAAAGAAATTTATCAACACGCAAAAAGTTTTCAACACTACCATAGAAGAAAAGTTGAATAAGATTGATGATTTGTCTAGAAGTGTTGATAGAATTGCTCTTGATGTGGAAAATCTCAAGATGGCAGTTTTTGTGCCTAAGGTTGATGAATCAATTAAAGCTCTTTATGTTTCTATGGATGAAAGTAAGAAAAGAACTACTATGCTCAGAGCTAAAAGAGAATTTTTAGAGAAAGCCTTTTCTAGTGATTATTCTTGTAAGAATGATGAAGATCTTAAAATGATTGGTGTTTCTTCTATTGATTCCTTGTTTAGTAAAGATAAGATTGATGAGGGACTGGAGAAGAGTCAACTTTAGGTAGAAGGCATCCCAATATTTCGGAGGGTGAAAATCTTGTTGAGAAAATTGATGAAAGTGGGTGTAACATCCCAAATTTCCAATTTGGAATGTTATACATAGGTCATCATTGCATATCATATTTTATTGCATTCTGGTTAATCCTAGAAATTCTAAGCAACTCAAGGACCCACGGAGAGAGTTGGGGATTTTGTTTGTTTTCATATTTGAATTTTCTCAAATATTGAAAAGAGGATCATTTTGGTTTTAATCATTTTTGTCTCAGAATATTTCCAATATTAATCAAAAGAGAGGGGATAAAATGACTTCTCCAAAATAAAAGAAATATTGGAGGAAAAATGTTAAAATCAAATAAGAATTTTATTTGGACTTTTATTGCTATTTTATTTGAATTAGGAAAATATGCATTTTTCAAAAATTGCATTAGTAGCCCAAATAAATGTTTAGTTTGTCCGCAATATTATTAGAGGACCGTTGAAAATTTATTTCAGAATTTTTGGACTCCGTTTAGTATTTCTTTTGTTTGTTTTTCCGCATCAATTTTTTTTTAAAAACAACGCACCGACCTAACGGGCCGTGCCCGACCCGGACACCGCCCGACCGACCTTTAAAGGGCGAGGCCCGAGCCCACAGCGCCGCCACCCCGCCCGAAACCCTAGCTCCACCAGTCCCACCTCGAAACCCGTGCTGCCGCCGCCACTTCGTGCCACTGCCGCCTCCGCGCGACGCCTGCTCCCCGTCGCGCCGCCGCCGCCGACCGCCAGAGTCGCCGCCGCCACTGGAGTCACCGCCGCCGCCACTCGCCGGAGGTAGAAACCGCCGCCGCCATCGTCTCGGTTTTTCTTAGAAAACCGATAGTTTTTTTTAGAAAACTAGATCTAGTTTTTTAGATCGGTTCGTTTTTTTTACGTTTAGTTATTTAGCGGACGTTCATCCTCGTTTTAACAACGTTGTTCGTCAGTTAGTTGTAGACAACGAACATTCGTTTGTTAGCCTGTTCGTCTTGTTTTTTTCCAAGGATTTTCTGCGATTATTTTCGATCGCGATTTCTGCCCTGATCTTCGATCTAGTTTATCTTTTTGCTCATTTATCCAAATCAGATGAAACAAGCGTCTAGATCTTCATCTCAAAGCCCTCTTTCTGTTGAACCAACTTAAACAAGATTCTGGTATTATAAAATTTGACTTTAGTCCCGATTAGTAAATGAATTTTGTTTCTTTCATAGTTTGAGTTTCGTTGCTCCGTTTGATTTGATTCTTTTTGCAAACCGGAGTTCTTCAGTTGAACTTTCTGGTTAGATCTTCTTATTTGAGTTTTACCCGTGCTTCTAGTTGAGTGCTTATGTATGTTATTGTCTTTTTCCAATAGAATTCCCGGAGTGCGAAGCGTGCTACTACGAGTCTCTAGGTTTTGCGGATCATTAGCAAGGCAAGTAACACTTTGATCATATCCCTTTATTACCCAGTTTTTATGCATTAGTTTCAATCCTCAAACATCACATGGTTAGGATCTATTAACATGTGGGTTTGGGAACTAGATGATGAGTTAGAACCTATTGCCCTTTTATTATCAAACCTTTGGGTGTTACTTCTACGTTATGCTCAGGATTGCTATGCTATGCTCGTAGACGTGGATTGGGTGAGTGCATCCATGACAGATGTGAGTATTGTTAATTAATGGTTAACTTAAGGTGGCTACTTAAATACACATCTGGGTGGATTGGTTAAGGCACCCTGGAGTACCCAGTGGTTGTCAGGGCACCTGGAGAATCCAGTGTTGTCCTAGGATATCCCGGAGTACCCGTGTGATCATCGCACGGTTTGCCACCCAGGCTCAAAGGGATCATAAGATTATTCATGCTAGAAACTTCCGTGTGCAGCCACAAGCCATTATGGGCTCTGGCATAGTTGAGTATGTTGCGTGAGCTCTTGAAGAGGTGGACTAGCAGATGTAGGGGAAAGTAGGTGTAACTGTCCACCCAGAGTAAAGAGTTAATGTTTCTGAAAGACTGTGTCTCGGTCATCCATTTCTCAAACACCATGTAGTGCGAGAAATTCAACGGAGGAGGTCGAGTCTTGTGGGGAAAAGTGTGCAAACCTCTGCAGAGTGTACAAACTAATCATGGTTAGCCGTGTCCCCGGTTATGGACATCTTGAGTATCTAGTTCTTGGATTATCATGTTGATCTCATCACTCTAAATTAATTTGTTGGGTTTAATGATATTGCTTAATTGGGATTGAGTTGGAGGAACCTTCTCAATGTTTAACAACCACCATGATAGGTAAATGAAATTTATTCCTTTGATGTAGGAAAAAATTGGCTTTATGCAAAAACTTTAACCATAGAGCTTTCCACCAGCCATATATGCATGTAGTGATAGCGTTTATTCTGTTCATTACTCTATGTGTTACATTGCCAGCATATTCCATGTGCTGACACGTTTCGGGCTGCAACATATCATGTTGCAGACTTTTCAGACAACGAGTAAGGTGCCATAGGTCGTTGTCGTTCACTCAGCTATGCCGTTGGAGTTGATGGACTCACTTTATCTTCCAAGCCTTCCGATGTTATCTTATTTAGATGGTCTTAAGCCATATTATTGTAATAAGTTCTCTTTTGAGACATTTGATGTAATAAGTGTGTGATTGAAACTCTATTATAAATCCTCAAGTGATGTGCGTGTCAGCATTACCGATCCAGGGATGTCACTGATGCACAGAGACTAGACCGCTTGAGGTCTGGTCGCTACAGTGGGTTTGGAGAGGTCAAAACTTTAGTTAGTGATGCACCCACTCTTTTGGATTACAAAGACTTTAATTATGATAGTTGCTCTTTAATTGATTATATTTCTTTGTTGCAATCCATGCTAAATTCACCCCATGCTTATGAACAAAACAAAGCTTTTACTAAACATATTGTTGATGCTATGATGAAAGCTTTGGAAGAAAAATTGGAATTAGAAGTATCAATTCCTAGAAAATTGCATGATGAATGGGAACCTACTATCAAAGTAAAGATTAAAAATTATGAGTGTTTTGCTTTGTGTGACTTGGGTGCTAGTGTTTCTACAATTTCGAAATCTTTATGTGATGTGCTTGGTCTTGCCAATCTTGAAGAGTGTTCCTTGAATTTGCACTTGGCGGATTCTATATTAAAAAGCCTATGGGAAGAATTAATGATGTTATTATTCTTGCAAATAGGAATTATGTGCCCATAGATTTTATTGTTCTTGATATTGATTGCAATCCGTCTTGTCCAATTATTCTTGGTAGACCGTTTTACGCACTATCAGTGCCGTGATTGATATGAAAGAAGGCAATATTAAGTTCCAATTTACTTAGAGGAAGGGTATGGAACACTTTCCTAGAACAAAAAACAGGCCACCTTATGAATCAATCATGAGGGCTTCTTATGGATCTCAAACCAAAGATGACAAAACTTAGATCCTTGTCTTACGCCTAGCTAAGGGCTTAAAACTATAGCGCTTGTTGGGAGGCAACCCAATGAATAAAATTTATTTTTGCTTTTTTGCTTTATGTTCTTGTGTGTTCACACAATTATGCCTCTTGTATGATTGTGTTTTAGTTAGTGTTTGTGCCAAGTAAAGCCTTTAGGATCTTCTTGGGTGATAGTTGTTTGATCTTGCTGCAAAAGACAGAAACTTTGCACTCATGAAAATAATTTTCATAAATCACATAAAAGAGATTTTGCCATGATTCTTATTGCATAATATTAATATACAAATTACCCTGGTTGTCCTAATTATTCAGAATTTCTAGAGTTACAGAAGTATTCAAAAAGTTCTAGATTACTATAGACTGTTCTGTTTTGACAGTTTGTGTTTTCTTTGTGTTGTGTGCTTATTTTGATGGCTCTATGATTTTCTTTGATGAGTTTTTGCCATAGAAAAGTTGGAATACCATAGATATAATACAAAAACAAAATATTAATTGGTCTTATACAACACTTATAGTAGTGGTTTGCTTTCTTTTACTAACGGATCTCACAAAGGTTTTGTTGAGTTTTTGTGTGATTGAAGTTTTCAAGTTTTGGGTTATCTTATGATGGATGAAAGAAGGATAGAAGAGCCTAAGCTTGGGGATTCCCCGGCATCCCAAGCTATTATCGAAGAATGAGCAACCAACTAATCTTGGGGATGCCCCCGAATGGTATCCCCTCTTTCTTCTAATGACAATCGGTATTTTACTCGAGACTATATTTTTATTCGTCACATGATGTGTTTTGCTTGGAGCGTCTTGTATGATATGTGTCTTTGCTTGTTTTATTTTGTGTTTTAAGTCATCAATCCTTGCTGGACACACCTATTTGAGAGAGCCAAAATTATATCATGACTTGTTAGAATTTCTCTTTGTGCTTCACTTAAATCTTTTATGAGCTAGGACTTACTCTAGTGCTTCACTTATATCTTTTTGAGCACAGTGTGCTTAGTATTTTTGAAGAAATGCTCTCTTGCTTCATTTAGATTTATTTGAGAGTTAGTAAATTTTTTAAGAAATTCTCTCTTGCTTCACTTAAATTATTTTGAGAGAAAGAAAATTTGTTATACTCATGATCTTCACTTATATTTGTTTGAGCTTATGAAAAGCAACACATGAAAATTAGTCCCAAAGTGATATATATCCAGGAAGGATAAAGTAAAGAAAAAATGTCATGAAGATCATTGGACAAAATAAATTTGATTCTTAGTAATAGTTTTGAGATATGATGATGTGATATGTGAGTTATGTTGATGAGTAATTGTGCTCTAGTAAGAATATTGGTGTTAAGGTTTGTGATTCCCTATGCATGCACGAAAGTCAATAATCATACAATGAAAATTATATCCTACTTGTGGTGCATTATTCGGTGTTAATTATGCTTAATTCTTGCTTATGAGATTATTCGTTTCTTGGTTGGTCGCTTCTCAATCTTTTTGCTAGCCTTCATTTTGCACTAAGTACGATCTCTACTTGTGCATCCAAAATCCTTTAAACCAGTTTTGCCATATGAGTCTACTATATCTACCTATATGCGGTATTCTTTTGCCGTTATAAGCAAATTTGCATGTGCCATCTCTAATTTCCAAAATAAACTTCTCTTTTGTGTGTTTGTTTCGCTCGCGGAACGGTAACGGGTGGCTAATATTTTCCATGTTGGATGTGTTATTCTCACGATGAGTGTTTATTCACTTGTCATCGCATGAGAGTAAGGCAAAGGTTTTAGGGATTCCCAGTCCCGAAATGCAAAAATTAATTTACTTTATGTTGTCAAATAATAAATTCCTTGGAAAGTGTTGGTATGGAAGGCACCCGTGGATATGGTCAGCCATGGAAAGTGAAATTATGGTGGAGAAAGGAATAAACTTTATTTTCTGTTTGGGAACCGCCTATGGCATATCTAGCATGGAAAGTGTTGGGAACTCTAAGTCATTTTCGTTTGTGGGATGGATACACCTCCCAATATGTTTTTATCTCTAATTTTTCGCTTTGAGCTCTGGCACCTCTACAAATCCCTACTTCCCTTTGCGAAGGGCCTTTCTTTACTTTATAAATTTTTATTTTGAATTTGAGTCTCCATGTTCTCTTATAAAAGCACCAACTAAGAGGCAATATGATCATGCTTAAGTATTGGGTGTAGCTAATATTCAAGTGCGTTTCATGAATGGATCAATGTTTGAGCATGATGGGCAAGGGATAACTTGTTTTAGCATTGATATTTTGAAAGACATGGTTGCTTGTTGATATGCTTGAGTATCTAAATTATTATGTCAAAACCAGACTATTGCTCTAAATCACATAAAAGTCCAAACGTCCATGCTATAAAGAAAAGAATATGATATGACATGATAAACATCACTCCACATAAAAAATTCTGTTTTTATCACTTACCTACTCGAGGACGAGCAGGAGTTATGCTTGGGGATGCTGATATGTCTCCAATGTATCTATAATTTTTGATTGTTCCATGGTGTTTTATTATCAATCTTGGATGTTTTATAACCATTTTATATCATTTTTTGGTACTAACCTATTGACATAGTGCCAAGTGCCAGTTGCTGTTTTTTCCCATGTTTTTACATCGCAAGAAATCAATATCAAACGGAGTCCAAATGCCATGAAACTTTACAGAGATTTTTTATGGACCAGAAGGAAGATGTTGGGCCCTAGTTGCACCTGGGGGAGTCCTAAGGAGGGGACCACCCACCAGGGCGTGCCAGGAGGCCCAGGCGCGCCTTGGTGGGTTGTGCCCACCTCGGGTGCCCCTCGGACCGCCTCTTTGCTCTATAAATACCCCAATATTCCAGAAACCCTAAAAGCGTCAAGGAAATATTCATCCAGCCACCGCAGAGTCCAGAACCACGAGATCCAATCTAGACACCATCTCGGATGGGGTTCACCACCTCCATTGGTGCCTCTCCGATGATGCGTGAGTAGTTCTTTGTAGACCTTCGGGTCCGTAGTTAGTAGCTAGATGGCTTTCTCTCTCTCACTGGATTCTCAATACAATGGTTTCTTGGAGATCCGTATGAAGTAACTCTTTTTGCGGTGTGTTTGTTGGGATCTGATGAACTTCGAGTTTATGATCAGTTATATCTTTTTATATCCATGAAAGTTATTTTAGTTTCTTTGATCTCTTGTATGCATGATCTCTTATAGACTCGTATTTCGTTTTCGATATTTGGGTTTTGTTTGGCCAAGTTGATCTATTTATCTTGCAATGGAAGAGGTGCCCGGTAGTGGGTTCGATCTTATGGTGCTTGATCCCAGTGACAGAAACGGAAACAACACGTATGTATCATTGCTACTAAGGATAAAAAGATGGGATCTATATCTACGCAATAGATAAACGGATATTGTCTACATCATGTCATTGTTCTTATTGCATTACTCCATTTTCCATGAACTTAATACACTAGATGCATGCTAGATAGCGGTCGATGTGTGGAGTAATAGTAGTAGATGCAGGCAGGAGTCGGTCTACTAATCTTGGACGTGATGCCTATGTAATGATCATTGCCTGGATATCGTCATAATTTTTTGAAGTTCTATCAATTGCCCAACAGTAATTTGTTTACCCGCCTTTGCTATTTTTCTCGAGAGTAGCCACTAGTGAAACCTACGGCCCCCGGGTCTTCTTTCTCATATAGTTGCCTTGTGATCTACTTTTCCTTTGCATTTATTTTCAGATATATTAAACCAAAAAATACAAAAATACCTGACTGCAATTTATTCTTATTTATTTTGTTTGGCGTTCGATCTATCAATCTACTACAATTTCCTCACGTTCGTTTTGCCTATCTTGAGGCGCCGTACCCCAGAAGGGATTGACAACCCCTTTAACCCGTCAGGTTGCGAGTATTTGTTCTTTGTGTGCAGGTGCTGTTTATGTTGTGTTGCTTGGTTCTCCTACTGGTTCGATAACCTTGGTTTCTTCACTGAGGGAAATACCTACCGTCGCTGTGCTACATCATCCCTTCCTCTTTGGGGAAATACCGACGTAGTTGTAGCAGACAAGCACTTTCTGGCACCACTGCTAGGGAGTCATCAATGTACCGATCAGATGACCGGAGACAAGGATATGTTTCGTGAGCTTGCTAAAAATGACGACCCTCGAAAGTATGTCCCTTTTGGTGATAACTCAAAGGGTAAGGTGGTTGGCCTTGGTAAGGTGGCCATCTCACATGATAGCTCCATTCAAAATGTCATGGTTGTTGAATCTCTTGGCTATAATTTACACTCTGTATCTAGACTAGCTGATTTCAGTTTCAATGTCCTATTTACTGAAGTAGATTGCCAAGTGTTTCGAGGAGTTAATCATAAAATGGTCTTTACCAGTATATGTAGAGGTGATCTATGAATTGTTGATTTCACTAAAAAGGCTCAACCTAGAACTTGCTTAATTGCTAAATCTTCTAAATGTTGGTTGTGGCATAGGAGGTTAGGTCATGTGGGCATGCGGAATCTTGATAAGCTTATTAGAGGTGATCACATCCATGGATTTAAAGATGTTATATTTGACAAGGATGGAATTGGATTGCTTGTCAAGCAGGAAAATAGGTTGGAGGAAGCCACCCCATGAAGAACATCATGACCACGAGAAGACCACTTGATCTACTTCATATGGATCTCTTCAGTCCAAACGCCTACAAGAGTCTCAGTGGTAACTCGTTCGGTTTAGTCATAGTCGATGATTTTTCAAGATTTATGTGGGTGTTCTTTCTTGATGATAAATCGCAGGTCCAAAAGATCTTCAAGAACTTCGCCAGAAAGGCCCAAAATCAATTTGAAGTGAAGATCAAGAAGGTTTGCAGCGACAACGAAACGGAGTTCAAGAACGCCAATGTGGACACCTTTCTTGATGAAGAAGGGATTTCACACGAGTTCTCGGCTACGTACATGCCTCAACAAAATGGAGTTGTTGAGAGGAAGAACCGCACGCTCATCAAAATGGCGAGAATGATGCTTAATGAATACAAGACACCAAAACACTTTTGGGCGGAAGCGGTTGAGACAGCTTGTCATGTAACGAATCGTCTATATCTTCACAAGCTACTCGGCAAGACGGCATACGAGCTTCTCACCGGTAACAAACCCCAATTTGGATACTTCGAGTATTCAGCTCAAAGTGCTACATTCTTGATAAGCATCATCGTTCGAAATTTGCACCTAAATCTCATGAAGGTTTCCTACTCGGTTATGGCTCAAACTCTCACACATACCGTGTCTACAACAATTTCACCCAAAAGGTTGAAGAGACGGTAGATGTGAAGTTTGATGAATCTAACGGCTCGTAAGTAGAGCAATTGCCAATTGATGTAGGTGACAAAGATCCTTCGGAAGCAATCCAAGACTTGTCTATTGGCAAGATACGCCCAATGGAGGTGAAGGAGAGTACCCCGTCCATCCAAGTGGAAGCTTCTACCTCATGACAAGGTGAACCAAGAGTTAACACGGAGGCATCCACAAGTGGAACGCATCAAGACGATGGGAAAGAGGATGTACAACAAGATGAACCTCATCGACCTCCTTCTCCACCTCCACAAGAGAACAACAACACCAACAACGAAGAAGGCCAAGAGGAAGAACAACATGATGAAGAAGATTTTCCACCCTGACCCAAACAAAAGCTCTCACGAGTTAGAGTAAGAGTTTCACAAGACCATCCCGTCGAACAAATCTTGATGGTATCCAAACCGGGAGAATCACTCGCTATAATACTCATTTGGCTAATTTTTGTGAACATTATTCATTCATCTCTAGCATTGAAACCATGAAGGTTGAAGAAGCATTGGAAGATCCGGATTGGATAAATGCTATGCACGAATAGCTACACAACTTTGAGAGAAACCAAGTGTGGACATTGGTTGAGAAGCCCGACAACAACCACAACATCATCGGTACCAAATGGGTGTTTCACAACAAGCAAGACGAAGATGGACAAGTCGTTCGCAACAAAGCATGTCTCATCGCCCAAGGCTACACTCAAGTCGAAGGTATGGACTATGGTGAGACATATGCCCCCGTTGCTAGACTTGAGTCCATCCGCATCTTACTTGCCTATGCAAATCACCATGATATTACCTTGTACCAAATGGACATTAAAAGTGCTTTTCTAAATGGTGAAATTGAGGAGGAAGTTTATGTTGAACAACCTCCCACTTTGTCAATCCTAAGAAACCCGACCATGTTCACAAACTTCACAAAGCTCTTTATGGTCTTAAACAAGCTCCTAGAGTGTGGTATAAATGCTTGACCAAGTTCCTTATTGAAAAAGGCTTTGAGATTGGAAAAATTGATTCCACTCTTTTTACTAAAAGGGTTAATGGTGAATTATTTGTGTGCCAAATTTATGTGGATGATATCATATTTGGTTAGACTAACCCTCATTTTTGTGAAAAGTTTGGAAAGCTAATGTCAGAGAAGTTTGAGATGTCTATGATGAGTGAACTCAAATTCTTTCTTGGTTTGAAAATCAAGCAAACTAAGGAAGGTACCTTTGTCTGTCAAACAAAGTACACCAAGGACTTATTCAAGAACTTCAACATGCAAGAATGCAAAGGTATGAATACACCCATGCCTACTAGTGGACATCTTGACTAAGGATGGCGAACCGGTTGACCAAAAGGTTTACCGCTCTATGATTGGTTCATTGTTATATCTATGTGCCTCCCGTCCCGATATTATGCTAAGTGTGTGCATGTGTGCACGATATCAAGCGACCCCCAAAGAATGTTATCTTAAGGCTGTGAAAAGGATAGTGAGATACTTAATTCACACACCAAACTTTGGCATTTGGTATCCTAAGAGGTCCTCTTTTGATCTTGTTGGCTACTCTGACTCGGACTATGCCGGTGACAAGGTTGATAGAAAGTCCACTTCGGGTACTTGTCAATTTCTTGGTAGATCTCTTGTGTCTTGGTTCCCCAAGAAACAAAACTCGATATCCTTATCCACCGCCGAAGCGGAATACATTGCCGCCGGTTCATGTTGTGCTCAATTGATGACCCAAACTCTTAAAGATTATGGGATCTATGTGAAACATGTTCCATTGCTTTGTGACAATGAAAGTGCTATTAAGATTGCTCATAATCCCGTGCAACATTCTCGAACTAAGCATATTGAAGTTCGTCATCATTTCATTCGAGATCATGTTGCTAAAGGAGACATTGATCTTAAGCATGTTCGTACCGATAAGCAATTGGCGGATATATTCACCAAACCGCTTGATGAGAAAGTATTTTGCCATTTGAGAGGTGAAGTTAACATCATTGATGCCTCAAACTTGGAGTAGAAACTCCATTTGGATGCGTGCAAGACATGGGCCATTACATGACTAATCCTTGATATTTCTCTTATGATGATGATCACATGTCTTGGATCTATACTTGTGCCCTTGCATGTTATCTAACCCTTGTAGGTACTTGGATAAGCCAAATTCTATCAGACAGCAACTCACTCATATCTTGAGCAATCTCTACATCACCAAGTCTCTACAATATGGTGGTTGAAGACAAGGAAGCATGAAACCCTTCAACATATCCTTTGACAATTACTATATATCAAATTTCATTTGGTATCAAACTTCATGATTGTCATTTTGGACACACAAGTGCTCCTCCTTGCAAAACTAACCCATGTAGGTAGATGAACTCAAACTACAAGTGGTGCTCCCAACCATTGATGAGCTACATCAACCTTAAGCATCCTACCCCAAGTTCAACTACATGATCAACACCACCATCCTAGGTATGTCATTCCATCTTAGAGAAGATTTACCCCAAGTCATGGGTCAGAGCAGCTCAACAAGATGTGAATACATCAAAATGCTTAAATGAAAAATGGCAACCCCATTTTGAGCTTAAACAATGAGTATGACCTATGATCAAGTGTCTTCACTTGACTCCTAAGTTAGTATACTCTAACATTGGTGACTTTATCGCCGACCAATTCTAGATGAAGTTCTCTAGTGTTTCTTTGTGTTCCTGCATTTGTCTCATGCATGTTTGTTTCCCCTTTCAAAAAAACTTCATCTAGATTTCTTTTCTTTTATTTTCAGCATTCCCCGCATTAAATTCATTGCAAATCCTTTAGTTAATTCCCTGCAAATATTTGTGAGATCTTACTTGCCTAGTGAGTTGAGATGACAAAATTTTCTCTTTGTTGAAGTCGGCCTCACCGATCTTTTCACATCGGCAAGACCGAAACCACTCGGCGGCGCCAAACCAAAAGACTCAATGTTACCGATTTCACAATTGAGCAAAATTTTGCCATTTGCATCTTGCATTTCTGATCCAGCTCCACTCGATGATTCTTATCCTCTACCTGCATCACGTTCTACATGCTGCTTTGTCATGTGACTCAAGGACCAAACCTATTTGACTCATGCTCCAGAAGATCCCTTCTTGGAAATTGATGTCAAAGGGGGAGAGAGTTCACATTAAAGCTTAGTCAGATCAAAGGGAGAGAGACACCCTATGGGAGAGAAAGATTTCTTAGTCTTCCCAGATGCTTGGTATTCAAAGAGGAGAGAATAGCCACATGTCTTTAAGAGGGGAAAGACATGTTAGTAGATGATTCTTTGTGTATTTTTCTCTGTTTCTTTGCTCTGATTTTCTATTACCCTATCTTCTCCCATTATCCAACATCAGATTCAGGGGGAGAAAGACATCTAAGGGAGGAAAATCTCTGGAATTCATTGCATATCTTTATTCCTTGGGGACATGTTACTATCCAATAGAGTACCTAGTACTCACTCACTACATGTCATCCCAGTCTTGGTACTCTTTTGGTTATCTGCTCTTGCTTTGTTTAGTAGATGTTCCTATGTTATCTAACCCTGTTTTCTAAGGTTCATCTCTTCCTAAGTCAGCTCAAGACCACAAGGTAAGTATATGCATCACACTCATGTGCATGAGGATCTCTTGCTAATGTACATATTGTTTGCAAGAAGGACTCATGAACATGGAGGTACATTTCCTATATTCACATCATTTGCTCTGATGCATACAACCAAGATACATGTAACTCATTGCTTGCTCTGACATGCTTATGCATTCACATGCTACTACATTCTATGTTCACATGATTGCATACATGTAGGGGGAGCCTATGCATGTTACATGTCTTTCCAAAGCTTTACTCGTTATTCTTCATACCATTATCTAAAGCTTTGATGTATGTTGTCATCAATTACCAAAAACGGGGAGATTCAAAGCACAAGTGCTCCCTGGGTGATTTTGGTAATTAATGTCAACATATCTCTTGTTGGACTAATATTTTCATCTAGTATATTTCAGATGAGTTCAACAGTGGAGTGGCATGGACAAGAGGATGTGGAACCCCTTCGAGAAGCCAAGGACAAGGATTGGAAAAAGCTCAAGACTCTATGTTTTCATTTTAGTGATCCAAGATCACATTGAGTCCATAGGAAAAGCCAATACTATTAAAAGGGGATGAGGTGTTGCTTAATGGCTTGCTTGCTCAAAGTGCTTAGTGATATGCTCAAAAGCCCTCAACCACTTTCTCATATCCACATATGTCGCAAACCAAAAGTCCCATCGATTTGATCCATCCGGCACCACCGAGTTCACTTGACATAGCCACTACCAGAAACCCTAATCAGTTCGATCTCACCGATGGGATCTCGGTCTCACCGAGATGGGCTTGCAAACTATCTATTGCCTATTGCAATTATTTCGATTCCACCAAGATGTGCAATTGGTCCCACCGAGTTTACCTGACCAACTCTCTAAGTTTGCCTAACCAACTCTCTATTTTGCTTATTACCAAAATCGGTCCCACCAAGTTTGTGTAATCGGTCAAACCGAGTTGAGGTTTTACCCTAACCCTAGCATATTGGTCCCACCGAGTTGATCATATCTGTCCCACCGAAAAGCCTAACATTCACATTTTGAACCATATCGGTTTGACCGAGTTTCACTATTCGGTCCCACCAAGTTTGGTAAATTTTGTGTAACAGTTAGATTTTGTGTGGAGGCTATATATACCCCTCCACCCATCCTCCATTCATGGAGAAATCCATCAGAATGTGCCTACACTTCCAGCATTCATTTTCTGAGAGAGAACAACCTACTCATGTGTTGAGACCAAGATATTCCAATCCAACCACAAGAATTTTGATCTCTAGCCTTCCCCAAGTTGCTTTCCACTCAAATCATCTTTCCACCATATCCAAATCTGTGAGAGGGAGTTGAGTGTTGGGGAGACTATCATTTGAAGCACAAGAGCAAGGAATTCATCATCAACACACCATCTATTACCTTTTGGAGAGTGGTGTCTCCTAGATTGGTTAGGTGTCACTTGGGAGCCTCCGTCAAGATTGTGGAGTTGAACCAAGGAGTTTGTACGGGCAAGGAGATCGCCTACTTCGTGAAGATCTACCCTAGTGAGGCAAGTCCTTCGTGGGCGATGGCCATGGTGGGATAGACAAGGTTGCTTCTTCGTGGACCCTTCGTGGACTCGTGCAACCGTTACCCTTCGTGGGTTGAAGTCTCCATCAACGTGGACGTAAGATATCACCACCTATCGAAACCACGCCAAAAATCTCCGTGTCTCCAATTGCGTTTGCACACTCCAATCCCATCCCTTTACTTTATTGCAAGTTGCATGCTTTACTTTCCGCTGCTCATATACTCTTGTCATGCTTGCTTGAAATGTATTGTGAATGTTTAAACTTGTGCTAAAACTCCACCTTACCTTGAAGAATTTAAAAGCTGCTACTTTTCTTTGTTGAGGGTCTAATCTCCCCCCTCTAGACACCTCTTTTCGATCCTTTCAGATAATCGACAAGCCATTGATAATAAATGGATCTTCAAGAAGAAGATCTATGCTGATGGTAATCTTACTGTCTCCAAAGCTTGACTTGTCATAGAAGGTTTTCGACAAGTTCAAGGGGTTGACTATGATGAGACTTTCTCACCCGTAGCAATGCTTAAGTCTATCCGAATCATGTTAGCAATTGCCACATTTAATGATTACAAAATCTGGCATCAAAACTGCATTCCTTAATGGATATCTTAAAGAAGAGCTGTATATGATGCAACCAGAAGGTTTTGTCGATCCTAAAGGTGCTAACAAAGTGTGCAAGCTCCAACGATCCATCTATGGACTGGTGCAAGCATCTCAGAGTTGGAATATACGCTTTGATGAGGTGATCAAAGCATATGGTTTTATACAAACTTACGATGAGGCCTGTATTTACAAGAAAGTGAGTGGGAGCTCTGTAGCATTTCTGATATTATATGTGGATGACATATTGTTGATCAGAAATGATATAAAAATTTTGGATAGCATAAAAGGATACTTGAATAGGAAATTTTCAGTGAAAGACCTCGGTGAAGCTGCTTATATATTGGGCATCAAGATCTATAGAGATAGATCAAGACACTTGATAGGACTTTCACAAAGCACATACCTTGATAAAGTTTTGAAGAAGTTCAAAATGGATCAGTCAAAGAAAGGGTTCTTGCATTTATTACAAGGTGTGAAGTTGAGTAAGACTCAAAACCCGACCACAGCAGAATATATAGAGAGAATGAAAGTCATTCCCTATGCCTCAGTCATAGGTTCTATAAATTATGCCATGCTGTGTACCAGACCTATTGTGTGCCTTGCCATGAGTTTGGCAAGGGGGCACAATAGTGATCCAGGAGTAGATCACTGGACATCGGTCAAAATTATCCTTAGGTACCTAAAGAGGACTAAGGAAATGTTTCTCGATTATGGAGGTAATAAAGAGTTCGTCGTAAAGAGTTACGTCCATGCAAGCTTTGACATCGATCCAGATGACTCTGAGTCTCGATCCGGATACATATTGAAAGTGGGAGAAATTAGCTAGAGTAGCTGAGCATTGTAGACATAGAAATTTGTAAAATACATACGGATCTAAATGTGACAGACCCGTTGACTAAACCTTTCTCACAAGCAAAACATGATCACACCTCACTACTCTTTGGGTGTTAATCACATGGCGATGTCAACTAGATTATTGACTCTAATAAACTCTTTGGGTGTTGGTCACATCACTACTGCAGGATGCTACTAACGCGACACTACGATCAGAGACCCTTCGAGAAACTGTGCGATGCAATAATCGCAAATAGTGTTGTATGAAAACCGTCAGAAATGTATAAAACGTTTGCGATGACAGATGCATCAAACACAGTTCAGGTTTTAATTGCCTGTGCAATGAAGGGCATACACTTGATCTGTATGAACTGTTTGCGATGAGACAGAACAACAGAAACGGGAAGCCAGATCAAGGTGTGTGTGATATACGACATACAATTCACTCCGATGAACCGTTTGTGATGAGTGAGGTGAACACAAACGATTCGGCGTAACAAGATGTGTGTGATACCCGGCAAACAGGTCGGTAATTAGAATTGTGTCCGATCATTATAGACAGCCCATACGGTCTTTTTTTGTGAATTGTGTGCTCATCAGGGCACACAGTTCAACAGGTGATAATGTAGAATATCTCTATCGAATACATATGACTAACCGTCTGCGATGTGATTGACAGGATAAACAGAGATATATACAGTCTGCTTAATTTAGTCCTTCTTCTTGTTGTTGTTCTTGTTGGATGGCCCCGCGACATCGTCTTGGCGGAGATGCTTCTTGCCGCTGACCATTGGCTTTTCATCGCCGTCACCGTCGTCATCGTCGTTGCTGTCGTTGTCGTCCTCCTCCTCGTTCGACCATTCCTCCTCCTCATCATCTTCGTCCTCTTCTTCGTCCTCCAACGGTTCATCGTCCGTCTGGTTGTCGTCTGATGACTCCAGAGGTGGCATCCCTTCCATGAACCGAATATAATTGAGGTCTGGGCTCGACGCCGGACTCATGGAAGACGAGCGGGATGATTCCAATGTTGACCTATCATCGGGCGCCAGACTGCTGGCCGAACTGTCGTCCTCGCTGTCGCTCGACATGGCTTTAGAGTGTGTGCCAGTGTGTAGCGTGGCCTGCCAGGGACGATGAAGATGGTGGACACTTAAGCGGGTATGCAGAGAAGAGGAACTGCCAATTGAAGCGGGGATTGAAGTGGTGGTTGACGTATTATCTAACCACTGATATAATCAACCGCAATTATTTTTACCCAGTCGCACCAAATTCCCGGGGTTGTGCAAGACTCCTATTGGCTATTTGGCTGGTTTACCTTTTTAGGACAAAAACAAGGAACGACTTTTGGAATTATGCACCCGTAGCGGTACAAACGGAGTAGGACAGTTTGCAAGCAATACATTGAGCTCTTCTTATTGATAAAGCCGGTAATAATCAAACTAGAAAGGAAAAGAAAAAAGATAAAGAAAAATATCTGCACGAATCTTCGCGTAACATCAATGGCATAGGACCTAGATGTGCATTACTTAGAGCACATCTAGATGTGATTTAGCAATACTGTCAAACAAAACCCCTAATCATCATTGCAAACAGCGCATAGAACATGGCTAATGCGACAACCACAGTGGCTACCGGAGAAGAGGTCAATCCTCGTTCGGTGGGCGGTGGCGGCATCATAGGAGGTTGATACGTTCATTTTGCATCATGCTTTTATATCGATATTTATTGCATTATGGGCTATTATTACACATTATGTCACAATACTTATGCCTATTCTCTCTTATTTTACAAGGTTTACATGAAGAGGGAGAATGCCGACAGATGGAATTCTGGGCTAGAAAAGGAGCAAATATTAGAGACCTATTCTGCACAACTCCAAAAGTTCTGAAACTCCACGAAATTCATTTTTGCAATTAATAAAAAATATTGAGCGGAAGAAGTTCCAGAGGGGGGCCACCCACTGTCAACGAGGGTGGGGGCGCGCCCTACCCCCCTGGGCGCGCCCCCTGCCTCGTGGGCCCCCTGGCAGCCTTCCGGTGACCATCTTCTTCTATATGAAGTATTTTACCATGAAAAAAATCATAAGCAAGCTTTTGGCACGAAACACCGCCGCCACGAGGTGGAACCTTGGCGGAACCAATCTAGGGCTCCGGCGGAGCTGTTCTGCTAGGGAAACATCCCTCCGAGAGGGGGAATTCATCACCATCGTCATCACCATCGATCCTCTCATCGGGAGGGGGTCAATCTCCATCAACATCTTCACCAGCACCATCTCCTCTCAAACCCTAGTTCATCTCTTGTATCCAATCTTTGTACCAAAACCTTAGATTGGTACCTGTGGGTTGCTACTAGTGTTGATTACTCCTTGTAGTTGATGCTAGTTGGTTTATTTAGTGGAAGATCATATGTTCAGATCCTTAATGCATATGAATACCCCTCTGATTATGAACATGAATATGCTTTGTGAGTAGTTATGTTTGTTCCTGAGGACATGAGAGAAGTCTTGCTATTAGTAGTCATGTGAATTTGGTATTCGTTCGATATTATGATGAGATGTATGTTGTCTCTCCTCTAGTGGTGTTATGTGAATGTCGGCTACATGACACTTCACCATTATTTTGGCCTAGAGGAAGGCATTGGGAAGTAATAAGTAGATGATGGGTTGCTCGAGTGACAGAAGCTTAAACCCTAGTTTATGCGTTGCTTCATAAGGGGCTGATTTGGATCCATATGTTTCATGCTATGGTTAGGTTTACCTTAATACTTCTTTTGTAGTTGCGGATGCTTGCAATAGGGGTTAATCATAAGTGGGATGCTTGTCCAAGAAAGGGCAGTACCCAAGCACCGGTCCACCCACATATCAAATTATCAAAGTAACAAACGTGAATCATATGAGCGTGATGAAAACTAGCTTGACGATAATTCCCATGTGTCCTCGGGAGCGCTTTTCTCTATATAAGAACTTGTCCAGGCTTGTCCTTTGCTACAAAAAGGATTGGGCCACCTTGCTGCACCTTATTTACTTTCATTGCTTGTTACTCGTTACAAATTACCTTATCACAAAACTATCTGTTACAGACAATTTCAGTGCTTGCAGAGAATACCTTACTGAAAATCGCTTGTCATTTCCTTCTGCTCCTCATTGGGTTCGACACTCTTACTTATCGAAAGGACTACGATAGATCCCCTACACTTGTGGGTCATCAAGACTCTTTTCTGGCTCCGTTGCCAGGGAGTGAAGCACCTTTGGTAAGTGGAACATAGTAAGGAAGAATTTATATAGTGTGCTGAAATTTACTGTCACTTGTTACTATGGAACATAATCCTTTGAGGGGCTTGTTCGGGGTATCTTCACCCCGACCAGTAAAGCAAAGAGTTGCTCCTCAACCTACTGAACCTACTTAAAATGTTTACTTTGAAATTCCTTCGGGTATGATAGAGAAACTGCTAGCTAATCCTTTTACAGGAGATGGAACATTGCATCCCGATTTACACCTAATCTATGTGGATGAAGTTTGTGGATTATTTAAGCTTGCAGGTATGGCTGATGATGTTGTCAAGAAGAAGGTCTTCCCTTTATCTTTGAAGGGAGAGGCATTAACATGGTATAGGCTATGTGATGATATGGGATCATGGGACTACGAATGATGGAAATTAGAACTTCATCAGAAGTTTTATCCTATGCATCTTGTTCATCGTGATCGTAATTATATATATAATTTTTGGCCTCGCAAAGGAGAAAGCATCGCTCAAGCTTGGGGGAGGCTTAAGTCAATGTTATATTCGTGCCCCAATCATGAGCTCTCAAGAGAAATGATTATCCAAAAATTTTATGCTCGGCTTTCTCTCAACAATCACTCCATGCTCGATATTTCTTGTACCAGTTTCTTTATGATGAAGACTATTGAATTCAGATGGGATTTGTTGGAAAGAATTAAATTCAACTCTGAAGATTGGGATCTGTAAGGAGTCAGGTATGACACCTAAGTTTGGTTGTGTTAAATCTTGTATGGATACCGATGTTTTTTTGTGAATTTAGCACTAAATATGGACTTGACTCGGAGATAGTAGCTTCTTTCTGTGAATGATTTGCTACTCATGTTGACCTCCCTAAGGAGAAGTGGTTTAAATATAATCCTCCCACTGAAGTAAAAGTAGTTGCACCTATTAAAGTTGAACAAAAGACTATCACTTATAATGATCCTGTTGTTCCTACTACCTATATTTCCCTGTTAGGATAAAGGATCATGGTAAAGCTTCAACTGTGGTTCGTAAGAGTAATAGTAAAACACCTACACCACCTAAGCAAATTAAAATTGAACCTAGTATTGCTACGGTTAAAGATCTCTTGCCTGATAATATTGATGGGCATGTTATTTACTTCTGTGATGAAGCTG
This sequence comes from Triticum dicoccoides, assembly GCF_002162155.2. Lineage (NCBI taxonomy): Eukaryota > Viridiplantae > Streptophyta > Magnoliopsida > Poales > Poaceae > Triticum > Triticum dicoccoides. Next base: position 222,615,245 of record NC_041381.1, on the reverse strand, counting down.
CTAGAATTGCTAGACCTGATACTAAGAATAAACATAGACCTGTTGTAGGCATGCCGGTTATTTTTGTTAAAATAGGAGATCATTGTTATCATGGCTTATGTTATATGGGTGATAGCTCTAGTGCAATACCTCATTCCTTATAAAAAGAAATTATGCGTGATATTGCACCTGCTGAGATAAAAGAAATCAATGTTACAATTAAGCTTGCCAATAGAGATACTATTTCACCAGTTGGGATTGTTAGAGATGTTGAAGTCTTGTGTGGGAAGTTAAACATCCTGCTGATTTTCTTGTTCTTGGTTCCCCACAAGATAGCTTTTGTCCCATTATATCTTGTAGACCCTTCTTGAATACTGTTAATGCTAAGATAGACTGCAAAAAGGATGTTGTTACTATTGGTTTCGGGGATATGTCTCATGAGTTTAATTTTGCTAAATTTCGTAAACAACCCCATGCTAAAGAATTGCCTAGTAAGGATGAAATTATTGGTCTTGCTTCTATTGTCGTGCCTCCTAATGATCCCTTAGAACAATATTTGCTAGACCATGAAAATGATATGTTTATGAATGAAAGAAGGGAGATATATGAAATATTCTTTAAACAGGGACCTATTTTGAAACACAACTTGCCTGTTGAAATTCTAGGGGATCCTCCACCACCCAAGGGTGATCCCGTGTTTGAGCTTAAACGACTACCTGATACTCTTAAATATGATTATCTTGATGAAACGAAGATATATCCTGTTATTATTAGTGCTAACCTTTCAGAGCAGGAAGAAGAGAGATTATTGAAAACTCTGAAGAAGCACCGTGCTGCTATCAGATACACTCTTGATGATCTTAAGGGAATTAGTCCCACTTTATGCCAACACAAAATAAAATTGGAGAAAGACGCCAAACCATTTATTGATCACCAACGATGGTTGAATCCTAAGATGAAAGAAGTGGTAAGATAAGAAATAATAAAGCTCCCGGAGGCAGGTATAATTTACCCCGTTGCTGATAGTTAGTGGGTGGTCAAAGTGGTTCTGGTACGACGCACGTCGGCGTCGGCGTCGTGGAGGCAACTCTGCCTCGGCTTCAGCTGCTAAGTCCTTGAGGGTGTTGCGGTTGCGTTGGACGACGACGTCGGGGTACCGGCTCCGGCATGATGGAGGAGGGCGGCGGTGGATTGGGCGCTATGGGGTGGAGGACGGAGGAGGCTGGGGTTTCACGGCTGGTGGAGAGGGTGTTTTGGCTCCCACGGAGTATGAATGGGGAAACAGAGGGAGGGGAAACTAAGGGAGAACAATGTTTCGGTTTGGGACGTGCTTGTTTGAAATTTGGGGAAAGTTACAAATTTCGCCCCCATCTAAAATTTCGGACATATTGCGGGTTGGGGTAGAACAGTAACCTCAGGTGTCCCAAATGGTGGCAAGAGTTTTTGGCCGAGCGCATGGGTGTTTAGGTGCCCACGGCATATGAATGCTTCTCGGAGGCGGTTGAGACTAGCGTCTTGGTGAAGTTACAAACTTACCCCAGTTTAGACCTCTGAACATCAGGCCGATAGGCTACACGGGCCAGAGTCAGGACAATAATTTCCTACCACCAAACATTAGTCTCGCAAGGTTTCAGGTGACCAGAGGCTTATTTGGCGCTTCGTTCAATATTTGGGAGCAGAAGCATTAACGTTTTCGGTTCTCTTAAATTGAACTTTCAGGATTTGTCAAACTTCACAAACTTTACTCCTGAAAATCCTAAAGCTACGATTATTTTGGAATGGAGGGGGTACATTTGAATATACATTGTACATGGATATATATTAAAAAATATGCAGCTTACCTCAGTTCATGCATAGTTCCAGATATAATCTCCTTGGTTGCAAAAAGAAATAGTTAGACATGCGTATGAATATATAGCATGGTCAAACACACAACAAATATTGATGCCCCCTTTTAGATCTGATTTACAAATGCCATTATCTCGGGTTCAAATAGATGAATGCACTTCCTATGAATTCGAATCTTCGAAACCCCCTTTATGTTGAATTCAACATGTATTCTATTTTGTAGCTAGCAATTTGGAATGTATCCATGTAAGTGACAAATGGATAAAGTGCTTCACACTAACAACATGGAGTGCACTAATTAATGTTTATATATGAATTACAAAAGCAATGCATTGCCTATATTTCAAACCTCTCTCACGCTATGGATCAATAATATGAAATAAACACATGAACATGCTAGAATTCAATAGAGTATCGGTGTCTGATAGACCAATTTTCGTTCATACGCAAATTGCAAAATTCATGATCTCATCCAAAAATAATAATGCCATTTATATTTTAATTTAATGCGTAGAACCGCCTTTTGCACGTAGATGCCTCAGCCCATTCTCACAAACGCGCTATATATCTCTCTATCTAACGCATAAGTGCACACACTTTATATGCATCGGCATTTCTCCTTCACACATGCTCACAATCTCTCCCGGGGTGTCGGGGTGTCTCACGCACACGCTCTCTCTATATCTCTCTCTCTCTGACTACTATGTACAACTCTTTTCAATAATCTCAGTTGGAAAACACTATTTCTCTCACATGCATATACACACACACACACAGTCTCTACTAGCCCTCTATACACACATATATGTGCCTACGTGTCTCCCGCACGCACATTATCTTTAGGCCTCTCTCGCACACATTCCCCCCGATAGACACACCTCTCTCTTAGTAGTTGGCATATATGATTCCATCATATCATTCGGTAGGATATCCCTGACTGTTTGGCTGGATGGTAATACGAGGCAAAGTTTTACCCTAGTTCGGACCTTTGCAGTTGAGGAAAAGGCCTACTCTTGGTACTGTGTATTAGTGATAGGGGTGTGTACAAAGTACACATGAATACCAGGCATTGTGCATGGGTGTATACTATCGACGAACTAGCCCCCAGGCTTCTATAACATTCTCGGGGCCTAGGGGTACAAATCATATATAGTTGGCTTATCACCAGTGGGGATAGAGTCCTCCACGACTCTGGTAGCTTCGTGTTGTACGCCGAGTCCTCCACATGGGTCTTCGTATAATGGTCTCGGTCCAACCTATGTGGCGCAGCATGGAACCGACCCATGAGTCCTCATGTTGACCCACCACAACTAGAAATGATGTCCCCACCCCAACTAGAAATGATGTACCCACCACACCACACACGCAATCGGCCACCAAGAAAATAAGCATATACAATAGTACAATGTTATACATGAAAGTTTATTGCAAGGTGCATCCAAAAATATTTGTTCTGCATTGTGAATGTTTATAGTTTCTTCTAAAATATTTGTCACGGGAAATAGAAACGAAGGGCATATCTCTCCTTGTCTCCACTAGACACCCCTCTTTCTACACCACTTTCACGTACGCACACAAACTATCTCTCGGCCCTCTAAAAGTATGCATGCCCATGACACATTCACGCGTGACGGTCACTTTATTTCAAGCGAAAGATCTATACGGTCACTGGACTTCAGAATATGCTCATTATGGTCACCGTATACATTCTCGTGGTGATCATACGGTATCTAGCTCACGATACGTCTCCGTATTTTGTTGATGACACCGACGAACATTGTATTTGATGCGTGCTCCGTATTTTGTTGAAGACACTTACGGTCATTGTATTTGAAGAGAAAGCACGATATGGTCACTGGACTTCAGAATAAGGTCATCATGGTCACCACATACATATTGTGGTGCTAACCAACCTGTGGTTGGATGGTTAGGAGGACAGTGGTTTCTCGAGCCTACCAAGGTTAAAGTCCCCATGCTCGCATTTATCCTGGGTTAATTTCAGTATTTTCCAGCGATGTGGGTTCACTGGGAGGAGACGTTTCACTCGATTACGAGGCACCTATGGTGACTTCATAAAATTTCAAGATCATATGCTGGCCCACTCTCTCGATGGTGCCCATAGGGGTAGGGTCTGCGTGTGTGCGCTTATAGCGGTGAGTGCTTGCGCGTATATATGAGCCCTTGCGTCCGTGCCGTGTTAAAAAAATACATGTCGTGATTATACGGTCACTGTCTCACCCTATAACTCCGTATTTTGTTGATTACACAATCAATTGTCCAGTCAAACGTTCCACGTGGCGCAACTAGTGTTGCACCATCGGGGCACGTAACCGTGGGGCCCACCTGTCAGCATATATATGAAAGAAAGAAATGGTAGTTTGAGTCCGTACTGTGTTAATAAAATACAATTTAGGGTGATCATACGGTCACTGGCTCACCATATAGCTCTGTAATTTGTTGATGACATGATCAATTGACCAGTCAAACGGTCCACATTCAGCAGCACACATTACCATAGGGCCCACCCGTCAGTGCGTATATGAAGGACAGAAATGGTAATAAATTAGTGGTCGGTGGGGATTCAAAGTCGTGAGACCTCTAGTTGGCAGTCGTCGGCGGTGGGGGGCGCGGTGATTGGGCGGTGGTGTGTGGATCGTTGGAGAAAAATCTTGGCGCGGGTGGGGGCTAGAGGGATGGCCGGGGCGGTGGCAGACCGACGGTGGGGAGTGGTTTTGGGGCTGGCGGGGCGGTGTGGGCTGGCCGCGGGCGGCAGGGGCCGGCGGTTCGGCCGGTGGTGGCTGGCGGCTCAAGGGGGTGGAGGTTGAAGATAAACTACAGGCCCTTTATTTCGTATCCAATGGCTGGAAAATCTACTGACCAGAGATGAAAAAGTCAGTCGACTGACGTGTAGCCTCACCCCGCACATACACATGCACGCACGCAACACTCGCACGAACACACGCACGCATGCAGGCATGCAACACTGTCACGTACACATAACAAACACACGCATGCATGCAGGCGTGCAACACTGACACGTACACATGCACTCACGAACACATGCACGTACGCACACATGCATGCAACACTGAAACGTACACATGCACGCACGCAACACTCGCACGCCTGCATGCACACAGCACACGGCGCAAGACACACGCTCAACCTATACGTGCATGCACCCTTTGTTAAGGACATGGATTGTTACGGGTATTAATCAATCTTATCTGCGATAAGCACAACATTGATGTTTGCAGCGGTCTTTATGAATCACAACGTATCGAACGGGCTATCAACGTATATATGAAAATTTTAAAATTCTCTTACATTATATAGTAGGCTTATCTACATGAAATAGATGACGTCACACTCAATGAACAATCATCGGCTTATGAAATGCCCGCTTCTGACCGCCCTGGCCCACCAAAAGTTCCTCTGCCGTGCGCTGCCTCCGTTGGGTCACTGACATGCAGGCCATGTACCCAAAGAGCCCACATGTCAGCGGAAGAATGGCGTGGTGTCGTACGTCAGAGTCGAGGGCGCCACTCGCTGCACGCCCGGCTGAACACGCCTCCTTGCCGCATTCAAACGCCTCCATGAAACCCGCCCATGTGGAAGCCGAGACACCCACTCTAGACACACATCTATTCATGACTGGGCCGACATTAAATGCAACACCGGTCAAGCTCCTCCCGTCCGCCGTCTATTTAATCTCCTATTTAAACGAGGCCAAACACCGGCCAAGAATCGCACACCTCCGCCGCTCCCCTATCTCCTCCTTCACCATTTTGTCCACTCTTACAATGGCTTACGAAGAGTTGTTATCCCGCATCCAAGCAGGCTGGGTGGCCCACCGAGCCTGTCGGATACGAGCTATGCAGCTCGATGATCCACCTCCCTCCCCTCGCCCGAGGGAGCCAGTTGCCGCCTGAAGCCGGCGCGCAGTTCAGCAAGTCGTCGCTCCAGGCTAGCTCGATGAGGAGCAGCACACGGGCGTCGTTGCTGCCGTCCACGCTGCCGCCTCGTACCGCATCTCCTGTGTCTGCGACCGCGTCTCCCGTTTCTGTGGCCGAGACTCCCATGCCGGCGGGCGCGCCATGGAAGCAGCAATAGAAGCCGGGTACGCGGAGAGCGATGAGTCGGTGGCCAGCGCCTATGCGTCCGCCGCCATCATCGAGGAGAAGTAGAACATGGGAGGCCGCCGCCGCTTCGGTACCATGAAGGCCACCACGGAGGCGACGCCGGCGTACACATTAGGTGTGTTGTCGGATCCTTTTGTTGCGAGGACCTTCGTCGACCCCGCATCGGCTCTCGGAAGCGGAGAAGCCCCCTTCCACCATCATCTTGGGCATCAACCAACAATATCAGTTGGGCAGTGGGGAAGCGAGCTGTCCTTTGCGCTGAAGCATATACCTCCGGGGCTCCCGGCAGTCTGGTGATCATGCTGCTGGACATGAGGAACACGAATGGATCGGCGAGCGACCATTTAGGCCATGTATTGTATACCTGTGCTGTCCAGAACTAGCACTGTGTAGTTCATTTGAATATAATGAAATCCGTCATGTTTGTGTGAAAATCCGGTATTTTATATGATTTCTGTCATTGTTTATATGAAATATCGTCGTGTTTGCATGAATTTTGTCCTGTTGGTTGAGTTGCTGTCAGAATGTGTGCGGCTACAGTTGGATGGCGTAATTTGCGGGTCGCCAGTCGGTCTGCGGCCGGCTCGGGCGGCGTGGTGGGACAAAAAAAGCACAGCTCGTGTGAGCTCGTCTCCAACGTGCGCGCTGGAGGATGCATGAGCACCCGAGCCATTCCTCGTTCATCGGTGGCAAAGGCACCGGTGGGCAAAAGGGTCGCCAATATTTGGGCTACCCCGGGCAAGACCCAAACAGGCCCTCCCAGCAGATTCAAATCCCTCTTTCGCCGTGAAATTTTGCCATGTGTTGTTTTCGTGGACTAGCAAGATGCCCGTGCATTGTACGGAACATCAAGATGCATTTTTTTTACAAAACACCTATTGTGATTGACCCATGCAAGAGTAATCCCATGTGTAAAAACTAATGATATCTCGATAATTTTATCGGAAAAATGGTATCTCGAGAATTTTATTGAAAAAATGGTATCTCGAGAAAGATGAGAGATAATGTGAGGAAGAGTGGGGCGTGGTGGTGACTGGTGGTCGGATTGGGAGGAGGCATGGGGATGGACGACGCATTATGTCTAGGTTTGTATCTCTCTCACACACACCCACGTAGGTGGGGGATGTGCACAAAGAGAAGAGGTGCACGCACAACGCACGTACTCTCGTCTCTTTCCCAACCACACCCGTGCGGGTACACGGTGGAGCTCATTTTTGTACGAAAAGGCAGCCCACGTGGTAATTTGAAATGTGTGCTGGTTGTCCACTTGATGGAGGATCGTCTACCATGGGTGAACAAACAAATTGTGACTTGACGTGTTATGTTAAAAAAGAGGCAAACCATGTGGGGCCTACCTTAGAGGCAAGGCTCTATACACTAGACTACTTTTGATGTGTCCCATCAACTCGGGGAACGAGGAGAAGCTTGCTTAGTACGCCGTCTACCCTGCCCACGGGTGCGGTGGCTCACAGGATGAGGTGAAGCTTGCTTACTAGTACGCCTTACGCCCGCTCCCTCACCCACGCGCGCGGTGGCTCTTAGGACGAGGAGAAAATTTTACTACTCCCTCCGTTTACTCCTCGTGCCTACCTTGGTTAGAGAGATTATCATATTGTTTGGAATATATGTCCTTTAGTACTCCCTCCATTTAGACTACCCACAGTGGGAGTAACATAGGTGGTAACATCACACTTATCTAGACAAAATAGATGATGTGGCATGTAATTAATGAAGAAAGAGAGATATGTGATAACATAGCTATTTCCTGTAACATCACATGTATCAAAAAAAGATGAGTCTACAACCTAATAAATAAAGTGATGCATGACACAACACATATGTTACTACCCACTGTGGAGGTAGTAACATAGACTAGTAACATATGCATGTTACTACTCTAAGTTACTCCCCACTGTGACTAGTCTTACTTATACAAGGCCACTATAAAAAATACATTTTGCATCTATACAAGGCCACAAATAGTAATCGAGACAAAAGTTACTACTCCCTCCTTTCCAGTTTATGGCTCAATTTCAAAATCTCTCCAACCAAGGTAGACGGTGAGTGGTGGAATTAATTTCGTAGTTTGCACAAGTAATTAGTACGCTCGTTTTTCTCAAGAGGTTATGTTTACCGAGGCATTAATTAGAACGAATGCATGCATGGCCACTAAATTTCCATGAACTTCTACATGCATTGGTGAGTTTTCTCTTGACACTGCTTGCATCGGGTGATTTAACGCACCTCGGAATCCAACATGTGATGGTACTACTACTACTAGTAGAATTGAGACTTATAAAACAGAAAAATAATTTTTTTAGATGGTCCCTATAAACCGGAAAGGAGGGAGTAGTAAGTAGTACTACCACCATAGTGGGTATGTACTCCGTAAAATCAGATTTTCCCAAAACTAAGTCGCTCAACCTTTATTTGCTTGTTTCCCTTCCTGCCTCCTTGCCTCGAATAGACTATGCCAAACTCCCTTGCCTGTCGCGCGGGAAAAGACCTACCCTCGTGTTTTTAGTCCGGGTTTGTATCGATGGATCGCGTGAAGCAGCAAAACCAAGCCATGTCTTGTACTCCTCCGTCAACGCTCGCTTTCATGAATTTTGTACTTCCTCTCGCCAACATGTGGGACATATAGCAACCGGGTCGACGTGCCATGCACCAAATAACAGTGCAGAACAACAGGGGGACGCACCCCAGTCATAGTAATGAGCAATGAGACGTCAAATCACAATGCCGCACCTTCCCAGACGGACGAAGCAACCATTATTTCACACTTTGCTTCGCCATCATCTCCTTCAAGAAAACCACGTAGTATTACTTCTGCCATTGTTCTGCCTCAAGAGGGACACGCACATCGCCTTGGTACATCATGACACGTGGGACCGCATGATAGCCCATGCTCCCCCGCCCATCGCTCGGTAAAATCACCTCATTTTTACTACTTCCTCCGTATTGGTTTACAGGGCATGCACGTCGTTCTAGGTTGAGAATTTAAATGGCTATATATGTGATGAACAATATATGTTTAGAAACGACATCCGCTTAAGAATCCAATGATATACTTTTTGTGACATAGTAACTCATATTTAGTTAGTCAAATGGATGATCTAGAACTACATGCATGCCCTATAAACCGAGACGGAGAGGGTAGTATAGTACGTATCTTTTTAGATCAATATAGTTGGGATTCACCAAGGAGCAAAACCAAGTGGTAGGCTGCTCCTGTCGTGTTGGCATAGCAACTCAAGCAGGGCCAGTCCGCACACGAAATGGTGACACACTTAATAGGACCCCTTTGGCCGACTTGTGGCTCATCCACTATCTTGTTCCACGTGCAATGCACCAAATTATAGTTCGGAGCAGCGGTTGGACTTGGAGGCACCCCGGTCGTAGTGCCGCAGTAGTAGTAAATGAGTGATGAGGGCTCAAATCACAAAGCCCCACCTTTTCTGCATTAAGCTGGGCGGACGAAGCAACAATCATTTCACTCTAGGGTGCAAGAGCATAAAGAAAAGAGAAAACCAATGATGCGTGCGGCAGCTACCTAGGGCACCCTAGGGTAGGGGCCTCCACTACAAATCCTTTTTTTAAGTGCCACCACTACAAATCCGCTTCTCCCTCGTCCTCTTGAAGAAAACCGATGATGCGTGCGGCGGTAGGGTTTGCAGGAGTACTACGGCGTGCAAGGCCACGTCGTAGTAAACGGGAGAGGGATTAAGTTCGATTCGACGCCTTAATATGTGTGGGCCACTTGGTTTTACGGGAACGTGGCAGCATTTTGGGTTCGGGGACCAGTGGAGATATACGTACAAAAAATTGTGGACGTAGGTTCGACCGAAAGGCAATGATGCATGGGCCCTGCATTTTGATATACCCGCGGCCGCGTGAAATTTGCTACTCTACTCAAAACTAGTAAGGTACACATGCGTTGAACGCATGAGATTTGGAAACCAAATTATGAATAAATACACACTATAGCATGTAAAGCTTTGAGTCATATATGCATGATGTAGATGTTCGTTTAGTTCTTATAGTTCATCTCATTCAAAATCAATTAGTTTTATAAAAATGTTAAGATTCATGGGGTTGTGCATTGTAAAGCATAAAGTAAAAAAATAAATAATGGCAATTCATTTAGAAAAAAAAGTTTGGGCAATTATGATACGGAAGATTTCTAGAACAAAGGAGAAGTGCTTGTGTTTTGAGGTTTGTGCATTATGCTTAAGTTCAACCATGGAGTCTTCTAAATTGTACATGTGGCAGAATCTGGTGGAATGTTGATGATATCCAACGGCCAGTAGTGCTCGGATTTGCCATCTCTGCACTGTCGGATTAGCTTCATCCAGTGACCATCTTTCAAAGTTATTTGGACACTGTATAGGGGTATAGATAATGCATAAAAGTTCCTACACACAATTCCTATGAGGAGGGATTAGAAAAGAGATGTCATTTGGTTCACATCATAGGAACTTTTCTATTGAATATAAGCTAATGTTTATTTTCCTTTCAAATTATGGGAGTATAGGAATCCATTCATATGAACCAAGTGGCTCCAAAGCTATAAAAATGATATCATGTTTATTTCCTTTGAAATGTGGAGTATATGAATCTATTCCTATGAACCAATTGGCTCGAAAGGAAACAATCCTATAAAAATCATATCATATAGAGTTCCTATGATATTCCTCCACACCAAAGGATGGTTGAAATTGCTGCAGGTGATACGATGGTCTTTCTTTGTAGACTCCTCCCCCATCTTTATAGTTACCTCTCGAAGATGAATGAAATGATTTATACTGGGTATTCTATATGTGCATTTTGGTACATGAAAATTCGGTAAAAGTTTCGAGGTTTGAATTTTCAATAAAGCTATATGCACTACATTTTGGAACGGAGGGAGGAGCATACGGCAGTTGCTAACACTCACGTGGAAGATTTGTGTGTAGGAGGAGTGGCTGTTCTGTTAAATGACATGGCAAAACTGACACTGTCGGATGCCGATCTAACGGTTCTTATGGCGTTCGTTAGGAAAAGGCTTGTGGCGAACGTTTGTCGGATAATGATTTACAGACACATGCATTGCATTGATACGTGCCCCCTCTTTCTCACGCACACACGCACCCTGACGAGTCACGACTCTCTCAAGTCCTCTCGCACCCACCGTCTATCTTTAGGTAGACGTCACACACATATGTGCTCTTCACACCCTACGCTCCGAACTTCTAAAAAACAAAAGACGTCGCGCACATTTTATTTTAGCTCACACGTCACACACTTATACTATTATTCTTGTGGCGAACGTTATTTGGGCATAGTATATTGTACTCTCACAAAGAGAAGCGTTGCACGCACGCACTAGTTCTCTCAGACCCACTTGCGGGTACACGTGGGAGCACATTTTTTTGAAGCCGGTACAACAAAATCACTCCACTATATATATAAGCAGGAGCCTTAGCGCTTGCTTTACTAGGATTCCTCTCTTTCACTCTCTCATGCTCTCCAGATCTAAGCAACACATAGGTGGCCCCACTCTCTCTCTGCTAACGGCTGGTCACAAATCCGACCGGACCACCTCGACCGGGGCAGGGGTGTAGGTGCATCGTTCACGCTATCGTCGGCGGCGAGGGAGGAGACCAATGGTTGCCCGCGCGTCCCGATCGACGGTCGTGTTGTTCTCTCTGAGAGAGCGTCGGCTTGGAAGGCCTCCGACCCCTTCTTCCTCCCTGCGGTATTGCGGCCAAGATGCGGCCTCCCGACGCCGTCTTTGCCACATGCCGACAACCCCCAGGTATATATTCCTTCGAAACCTGCCTTGCTCTACTGGCCCAGCTCCTCACTTGGCTGCGTGTGGATCTTTTTCTACTTCCGTCGGCTGTTCCAAAGCCACCTAGACTTTTACTATTATTAGAGGTAAAGCTAGTTCATACAGTCGACTCTAAGAGTTGGTTCAAACAGGGAAAAAAGTGGGAAAGTTGTAGCATGAATCTAGGACTTGGTTCTAAGAGGAAACGGGGGAAAGAAGTAGATACTGGCTACCCAACTGGTCTCTTGGTTGAAAATGTGAAGAAAGCATGGTGGATGGCGAAGGGTGGGGGGAAGTGGACCTGTCTCTTGGTTGAAAAAGGAAAGAAAGTGAGGGGTGTTGGAGGACAACGCAAATGAGAATGAGCAGGTCTAGATTTCCTGTGCTCACATAGGAAAATGTCACCGATGAGATAAAAAATGCGACAAATGCAGACATGCTGCCTGAGTGTTTGCCGCTCTCGGCAACCACATCTGCCACACCACTTTATGCCCCTGCTGTCCCTACGCTCATATCGCTACCGTTAATGTAAAATCACATGAAGCATTAAGCAATGCCACCTAATGTCACTATAAGTAATGGTCTAGTGCTGTCGATAAATTGAAGCAATGCCACCACCATTTTATGAAGTGCTTCCGTCTTGCTTTATTTCCCATGAATTGTGTTTTGCAGTTACACTTAAATCTCACACCACTAACATTGCTTCATCCCAGTGGAACTGCACAAATTTGATTGCACATTTACCGACCATGTGCTACTCTCATGATAGTAATACTAATGCTATTGTTCTGCATGTCAATCTAGTGGCAGTGTTGATGTGATGTGATGCTACTTACTTAAGGGCACTTTCATACTATCAATCTAGTGCCAATTATAACACAATAGATGCTTCTGTTAATCACACGCCACTACAAATATCTGTCACTATTTAAATAACCGTATTTCGTATTTGCGCCAACAGGGATGTCTGTCTCCATACCGTTTCTATCTGCGCAATCAAAAGTACACAACTCAGTTTTAGTACAACTGCACAAAATGAGATGGCTATTCCTAGCTGTCGTCCTCTAACCACCAGTGTTCCAGGTATTCCTACATTGGTAGTAACTAGGTAGAATGACCAACGCAATCTAAAAGAAGCTGATTTGTACGTTTTACTTCCTGATTGCAGTGCAGGGACGAGCGAAAACAACTGCATCCTAGTCTGTAATGCACTTTCTACCAGTTCATCCATGTACCGAGGACTAGCTGGCACGGCCGCACGACGGTTTTTGGGACAGGTGCGCGGACAAGAGGCATTGTGGTCTGCTTATTTCTACAAATAGCGGTGCTTAAATTTAGTGGAATGCACAAGAATTTCAGCTGGTCAGTACACTGCATGGTTCAGTTCAACATTCCAGCGGAGAACACAATTATAATTGGTTATTATGGAATGATAGAACCTAACCCTGGATGGTGGCAAGAAGAAAGAACTAGAGTGAACTCCAGGAAATTTAAGCTCGCCGGGAGGCCCTTTGCTCAGAGAAGCCTTGCTTGTTTTTTCCTGATTTGTAAACCTTCTCACAACTTTGTCTTTTGCTGTGAACTAGTATATGTTTGTTATGTTCTATGAATCATTGAGATGTATAAAATTGCTTAACTTATGCTTTTCAAGTTTTTTATGAAGCCGAGTTTAATGTGAGTGTTCCACATGAACGCTGGACTAGCGTGTGAACGTTTGGAATTTACATTGTGGCCTCAGTTAACTGCATGAACCACTGTACCAAGATACATAGTTGCTTATATGTTAGACAACAGATTGTTGATTGTTAGCTGGTCGATAGCCAAGTGTTGAAGCAAGCTGAGCCAATGTGCCGTGTTTTGCACAACTGCTTACAAGTGGGGTAGCACCAACAGTGTTTACAAGTACTTATGTATACGTCGGTGCACAATTCTCGAATGAGTACTCTATTTCATCAAACACACACTGCTCGTATGATAGACCGTGACAACTTATGTCTTACCATGCCATATTCATGAAAAAACTAGTGAGGACGCGTCTATTTTGGCAACAATTATGATGGTTCTCACATGATTCACGGGCACACAAAAATAGCAGCAGTTCCCATAGACGGATTCAAACAGAGTACTAGCCCCAGACGGCTCGATACCAAGCAAGGTTCGGATAATTAGACACAATCCAAACTACTATTAAACACTAGCTAGGGCAACTATTTCATGCCTCGATCTAATTTGGGCTGTACACAAGACGGACCTTGCCATGAACATCATCGAGGACGTCCGGCAACAGCTCAATCCTGTGAACCTTCATGAAGATAACCTTGTGGCCTTGCCACTCATAAACTTGTTTGTGGAGGCATTCCACGTCATATTCTTGCGTAATCTTGACAAGAAGAGTATACCTCACAAATGAAGGAGTCGCTTTGAACTTCTTGTGCTTCAGTACACCCTGGACAACATGCCTGACAACAGTGAGGCTGGAATACAACTCGACATCGGTCCAGGATCCAACAACCTAAGAACTTTGTTTTCCCAGTGCGTATATTCAAGTCACCCGCCTCATAGCGAGTGGCATGTACAATCACACAATCCTTGTCTGCATCATGGCTCCAATTGAAACAGAAACAAATTCTGAATTACTTTCCAGTATAAGAAACACAAGTTATTTAAACCACTATGTATAGCATGGCATCGAAGCTAATAATTTTTTTGCATTATTCATCACCACATACTTAGATGAAAAACCACAATCTGTTGGGGAACATAGTAATTTCAAAAAAATTCCTATGATCACGCAAGATCTATCTAGGAGATGTATAACAACGAGAGGGGAGAGTGTGTCCACGTACCCTTGTAGACCGAAAGCGGAAGCGTTTAGTAACGCGGTTGATGTAATCGAACGTCTTCGCGATCCAACCGATCCAAGTACCGAACGTACGACACCTCCACGATCTGCACACGTTCAGCTCGGTAACGTCCCTCGAACTCTTGATCCAGTTGAGGCTGAGGGAGAGTTTCGTCAGCACGATGGCGTGGCAACGGTGATGATGAAATTACCGGCGCTGGGCTTCGCCTAAGCACTACGACGATATGACCGAGGTGCGTAACTGTGGAGGGGGGACCACACATGGCTAAAAGATCAACTTGTGTGTTCTAGGGGTGCCCCCTACCTCCATATATAAAGGAGGGAGAGGGAGAGGCAGCCAGCCCTAGGGGGGCATGCCAAGGTGTGGAGTCCTACTAGGGCTCCCTAGTCCTAGTAGGATTCCACCTCCCACACGGAGTAGGAAAGGGGGAAGGGAGAAGGAGAAGGAGAAGGAAAGGGGGGCCCGGCCCCCTTCTCCTAGTCCTAATCGGCCTCCTGCGGCGCACCAGCCCCTTGTGGGCTAGTGTGATTCCCTCTTATGGCCCATAAGGCCCATAACTTCTCCCGGGGGGTTCCGGTAACCTCCCCGTACTCCGAAAAAATGCCTGAACCACTCAGAACCATTCTGATGTCCAAATGCAACCTTCCAATATATGAATGTTTACCTCTCGACCATTTCGAGACTCCTCGTCATGTCCGTGATCTCATCCGGGACTCCGAACAAACTTCAGTTCATCAAATCACATAACTCATAATACAAATCGTCATCGAACATTAAGCGTGCGGACCCTATGGGTTCGAGAACTATGTAGACATGACCGAGACACCTCTCCGGTCAATAACCAATAGCGGAACCTGGATGCTCATATTGGCTCCTACATATTCTACAAAGATCTTTATCAGTCAAACCGCATAACAATATACGTTGTTCCCTTTGTCATCGGTATGTTACTTGCCCGAGATTCGATCGTCGGTATCAACATACCTAGTTCAATCTCGTTACCGACAAGTCTCTTTACTCATTCTGTAATACTTCATCCTGCAACTAACTTATTAGTCACATTGCTTGCAAGGCTTATAGTGATGAGCATTACCGAGAGGGCCCAGAGATACCTCTCCGATACACGGAGTGACAAATCCTAATATCGATCTATGCCAACCCAACAAACACCTTCGGAGACACCTGTAGAGCATCTTTATAATCATCCAGTTATGTTGTGACGTTTGATATCACACAAGGTGTTCCTCTGGTATTCGGGAGTTGCACAATCTCATAGTCAGAGGAATATGTATAAGTCATGAAGAAAGCAATAGCAATAAAACTTAACGATCATTATTCTAAGCTAACGGATGGGTCTTGACCATCACATCATTCTCTAATGATGTGATCTGATTCATCAAATGACAACACATGTCTATGGTCAGGAAACTTAACCATCCTTGATTAACGAGCTAGTCAAGTAGAGGCATACTAGGGACACTCTGTTTTGTCTATGTATTCACACATGTGCTAAGTTTCTGGTTAATACGATTCTAACATGAATAATAAACATTTATCATGATATAAGGAAATATAAATAAAAACTTTATTATTGCCTCTAGGGCATATTTCCTTCACAATCGAGATCGGAAAAG
>NC_041381.1:222329394-222598575 GCF_002162155.2 Triticum dicoccoides | reverse complement strand
CCACGGCGGCTGTAACCTCAAACGGGGTTTTGACCATCTCAGTAGTGGCCTTGAGCGTATATGGGGTCGGCTCGGTGGCCGCCTCCATCTTCTTGGAGCTCTCTGTCTCGTGGGGATCAACCTCCCGCGTCTGCTCCAATATCGGCAGATATTTGCCTGGTTCTCCTTGGTCCATCTCATGAAACTGACGAATACTAGGAGACCACTGAAAGGAAAACACAATCGCAATGACAATGAAACAAAAAAGAGAGTGAGGATCGGTTACTGCTTTGCAAAAGTTCTTTTGTTCTCTGAACAAAAATATACCAACATCACTGATCCGCTTACCTTCCCTTCGTTGGGAGAGAAGACCAGTGGAAGATGTGAGTGTTGGCTTTCTTGAAGACGGTGAGGGAGAAGGGGTTTCAGCGAAGAGTGAAATCATGGTTTCTTCGTCCGTCAAACTTAGACTGTGCCGAGGTGGGGTTTTGTGATACGACGACTCGTTACTGCCGCCCTACGACCGGGGTGACTCTCCGCTTGCATATTGCCGTCTAATTTGGTGTATGGCTTTTGGGCCCACGCGCTGCATGGCCCGCATGTCGGCGAACAAAAGTAAAATGGCATTCAGTAGAGGGAGATGTTTCGTTGACCTAGAAGGAGCCAGAAGCGGTAGTGTATCCACTATACTAGTAGTAATTGTTTTTCTGGGTAGCTGTAGAGTGTCTCCGCTGTACTAGTAGTAATTGTTTCTCTGGGCCCAAGACAAAACAGCCCATCCACCCTAGTAAATAATAAATCAATTCAAAAGCCCATATATTTACTTAATGAGAGGCGCTACCCACACCCAACACACCGCCCCCCAAAAAAACCTGGGTGCTCTTATTCCTCCTCACTCCCACCCACCTCATGTCAGCTAGGGGTGGGCATAAAAACCGATGACCCAAAAACCGAACCGATGCCGAAACCGAATAAACCGAATTTTCTGTTTTTATTACAATCACAGAAAAATTCGGTTTCCAGCTCCACTAACCGAACATAATTCGGTATGTTTGGTTTTTGTGCGGTTAACCGAACAAAAAACCGAGCTACATGAGTCAGCGCAAAAAGCCTCGAGAACCAACAGAGAAGCAGGCACAACAAACGTCTCCCAGGAATCGCGCCCACACGCCCACGATCGATTGCTTTTTTATTCAAGCGAGCTCGCCCTCGATCGCTTAGCGACCAATCCAATGCACCGTAGCCCCCACGCGTGTGGGCCTTTCTGATGAAAGTGCATGCAAACATGCAAGGCCCAGCTCACGTGGGCTTTTTGGGGAGGGATGCCTGGTTGTGCTAGCGTACAGGTACAGGTGACCAGGACGTGTTTTTTTTTAGTCCCACCTCGCCCGACCAAAGGAATGAGCCAACCTTTTCTGCCTATATAAGAGGGTGCGGCTGCTTCTACTCAAGCACAAACACATAAGGCGAGGCCCTTCGGTTTAAAACCGGAAACCGCACCGAATTTTCGGTTAACTGAATTTTCGGTTAGCTATTTTTAGCAATCATTTTCGGTTATTGGTTTTCCTAACCGAAATTGAAAAAATACCGAACGGTAGAAACCGAAATTTTGGTTTATACCGAATGCCCACCCCTAATGTCAGCTTGCTCCACTCGTACCCCCAAATTCCTCACCTCACTCCTACAGAAAACCCCAGCTCCCCTTCTTCCTCACTACTATAGAAAAACCCCAGCTCCCCTTCTTCTTCACTCGCACTACAACTAGGCTCGTCATTCGTTACTCTGCTCAAATCCGTGAGCGCGACGCGACGCCCTCGAGGAAAATGGAGTCGGCTGACCCCAGTGCCAAGAAGATGAGGCTCCCACCGGTGGCGACGCCTATTGTAGATCCCACATCCGTCAGCGCAGGGAGAAGCGGCGACCCCGCCCCCACTGGATCCTAGGAACCCATAGAATCTCGAGTGGACCGCATCAGCGATCTCCCGGACGCCATCCTTGGGGAGATCATCTCGCTTCTCCCCACCAAGGATAGTTGCCGCACCCAAGTCCTCTCAATTTGGTGGCGCCCTCGATGGTGCGCCGTGATCCTTAATCTCGACTGTCATGAGCTATCTCTCTTCAATGACTTTGAAATCCCCAGAGCCATTATCTCCTCCCACCAGGGCTCCGTTCAAAGCCTCTGCATCCCGTCATGCTACCTGATCAAGCATACCATGCCCTGCACGGTGGACGCCTGGCTGAAATCCCCTGAATTCATAGAACTACAACTTGTTGAGTTCTACTATTCCCCTGGAAATCACCTACCAGATACCGAACGCCATGTACTTGTGCCCTCAGCACCGATGTCCATCTCGCGGGTTTCCCCCTCTCTCCACACCGCCACCTTTGTGCTGTGCTACCTACCAGACAATCTAGTACTAAACCTTCGACTCCCATTTCTCAAGAAACTTTCACTTGTGCGGGTTCATATATCGGAGGCCTCATTGCACATCATCATCCACTCAAGTTGCCCTGCCCTGGAGTGCTTGGTGCTTGTTTTCATAGTTAGAATTAGTTGTCTCCAAATAAAGTCGCCTAACCTTGTAAGAACTGGAATTTCTTTTGACAGAAGGCAGCTCATCATCCAAGATGCCCCTTCACTACAAAGGTTGATCCTTGATTCTATTATTCACCGTCGCAAATAACCGTCCTCTCTGCACCTAAGCTGGAGACCTTGGGTGTAATACATGATCTCTGTGCTCATTTCAATATGGTGTTTGGCTCCATAGTTCTTTAGGTACTTTATATTATCATGTACACTTGTAACCATAAGATGCATTTTAAATTTCTGCGCATAAGTTATGTATCATCTTGGAGTACACATTATGTACTAATATTATGTTCTACGCTCAATGAAGAGTTTCTCCATGGATGGCCTATCAATGGTGTTGGATTCTATCAAGATCTTATATATCCAAATGAATAGTTTTGATCTGAACAAGATTATTGGCTTTCTGCAATGCTTTCCATGTCTGGAGAAGTTGTATATAAAGGTGATAATTTCACGCACATTGGATGCCCGCATATAGTGTACTAGAATTAACCGTTCAGCTGTTGCTCTTTCGACACTCTTTTTTTAGACCTTAATTGTTTTCAATCTTCATGTCTATTTAGGCAATAGGACGGGGTAAGAAAGTTACAACCAATCGGTGGATTCGTAAGCACCAGGATTTTCTCACTTCTCATGACATTCGATTGAAGACAATAATGCTAGAATGATATGTAGCCTACCATGCAAACACTAGATTTGTCACATTCTTCCTGCTGAATGCGAGGTTACTATTGTCCATCATGCTTAAGTTTATCAACAGCATGGTTTTGACGGATGGGTATGTCGAAGAGCAAAAAAAGGAGTTTCAGGTGGGCAAAAGAGCTTCTGAATGTGCCGGGCTTCTATTTACAACATATTGTTGTCATAATCCAGTAAATTTTATGACCCGGGATGTTCATTCTATGGACCTGACCGATCCATTTGACTGTGACTGCCGAAAACAGTGCTGGAGTTAGATGTTGTTTCCCTTTTCAAGAAGGGTTTTGTCTAAACCTGATGAATAATTAACCCTCGTGCTTTTGTATAGTTTGTAAGCTAGAGTTAGATGTTCGTGCCCTTTTCAACTCGGCTGTGACTGTCATATTTTCTTTGAAACAAGGCAAATGGCTTGCCATTCGTTTCATTTAGAGTGAAATATTGTAACAAATCCCAACCAAGGGAAATAACATCACTTGCGCCAGCTGCTTGAGCTCACTGTGCATTACAGAAGCCAAGTGATTAGCCCCCACTAGCACCCACAAACTTATTTCAAACTAGCACATCAAATGGGCTATAAATTTTCATAGGAAGGCTGCATGACCGTGACAAATTTGGATTCTGACATTTGGGACACACAAGGAAATAGCCTATCCAAGGTGGTGTCAACTTACTAGCCAGCCAACAAAAGATTCTGCCTACCAGCCGTTGGATTGACATCCAACATCTGTCGTGTATCTTCTATCTCTTGTCTTCTTCCTCCAGCCGCCCAAACCAAACCACCCCGTCGGCTCCGCTTGCTCCCACCTCCCATGGCTGGCTGCGCCTCCGCTGCCCTACCGTACCCTCCAACGTTGGCCAGTCCCTCCCTCTATTCCACCACGCGTCCTGTTATTCTCCGGCGGTGTCAACCCCAACACGCACCCGCACTCGAACCAGTCAACCCTCGTACTCCCCTCCGCCTGCGACTAGACCGGCGCATCTTCCATGACTCCTGTTCATTCCGTCAATGGCCTTGCCATCATCCTCCGCCTTGGTTCGTTTGCCGTGCACGGTGCGCCGCCCTCTTGCATTGTCAACGTCGTCAACAACCGAGAGGAACAAGGAGATGAATGTACGTGGAGAGGATGATAGTAGGGACCCACCAGGATCATGGCAGTACGCAAGCAAGTGCCTCATTATTACAAGCCCAAAAAATGGTTCCTCCTAATGGTTGGACATCTGGGGCTCACGCCATCGTAGTCAATAAACGAGAGAATTACACTACGAGCGGCTGACACCAGGGACCCAGCAGGTCGTGCAGTTGTTTTTTTAGGAACAAGCAGTTGTTATTTATACTAGTTTTAGCAACGGATCAGGGTAACAACGGGGCTGTGCGGGGGCTGTGGCCCATCTAGCCAGAGTTTTGTTTATGTTTACCACATCATGAGCCCAGTTGTGTTTTTTTCTTGTTGAAAATGGCTAGCCCAGTTCTATATTTTTTAAAGAAACACCCAAACGAGGCCTACTTGCTTTATCAGCCCTGCTGGGCTGCAAATCTTTCAAGACGAGGAGAGTTTCATTCGGTTTGCCCAGAAATGGGCTGTACATTTTTAAAACACGTCAAACCGGGAATTAGTTTCATTTTTTTCATTACAAGATTTTAAATTCCATTGATTTTTATGCGTGGACAATTATTTGGATTTATATTTATATAAATTATTTTTTCAAAATAGTTTGAATGTGACTCGATATTTCGGGATTAAAAACAGTTGACCGCACCGAAATATGCAAAAATTCGTATAATTTTTAACCGTGGCCACAATATGGGGTGTAACGCTAACAAAAAGAAGATGGGCTCCAAAAAATTCTTAAGAATTAGCAAATGGGCTGTAAATTATTAGAAATAATGGCAGATGGGTTGTATGCTATTTTCCACAGATTTGAGGCTGACTTGTGCGCCTACTACAGGTTGACGCGTATGCTTTCCTAAAAAAAGGTTGACTCACACGCAACGCCATGTCAACTTAGTCAACACATGAGAGCAGTGACTGTTGGATCTCCATCCAACGGCCGTCGTGCTTCTTTAATCTCTGTTCTTCTTAGTCCAGCCACTCAAACAAGCGCCAATGGGACTGCCTGCTCCCTCCTCCCGCGGCCGGCTATGCTGCCACACAGGCCTCACCGCCCCCACCGTACTCCCATCGCTGACCTAGCCATCCCTCTACTCAACCACACCTGCTGTTATTCTCTGATGACGGCAGACGAACCAGTAAACCCTCGTACTCCCCTCTGTGTGGGAAACAACTGCCGAGTCTTCCCTGGCTCCATGTTTTTTCCTTCCTAGGCCTTGCCGTTGTCCACCGCCCTGGTGCTCTCGGTGCGGCGTGGTCAACGTGGTCAACGAACGACATCCTTCGGAAGTGGACTGTATGTGGAGAGGCTGACAGCTGGGTCCACGGCCACATGCAAGGAAATGCCTCCTTATTACGCGCAAAATAATGATTCCTACACCTGACAGCTAGGACCCACCGGAAGGGCCTCTGTATTTCGCGAAAAAACGTTCGCCCCGCTGACAAGTCGGACCCACCAGCTATATCTTCGCACGCAAGGAAGTGCCTCCTTATTACGCACAAAAAAATGAATACCCCCTGCTAGCTGGGACCCAGCATAGTGGGAGGCTGACCTGTGGGCCTACTAAGTTTACGAGGACGGAGGGCTTTGTCAAAATAGTCAATATGAACGATTCTAGCTCCAGTGACCGTACGGTGTCCATCCAACGGCCGTAGTGCTTCTTCAACCTCTAGTCTTCTTGCTCCAGCCGCCCAAACCAGCGCCGGTCTTGCCGCATACTCCCGCCTCTCGAGGTCGGCTATGATGCCACGGAGGCCTCACCGCCCCCTACTACTCCCACCGCTGGCTAGGCCATCCACTCACCCAGACACCCAGTTATTCTGCGATGACGGCAGCCTCACACCGCAGCCGAACCAGTGAACCCTCGTACTCCTCTCCGCATGGGCTTCCACTGCCGTGTCTTCCCCGGATCCGTGTCGTCCCCTTCCTAGGCCTCTCTGTCGTCCACCGCCCTGGTGCTCTCGGTGTGGTGTGGTTAACATGGTCAAGGAACGACTTCCATTGGAAGAGTACTGTACATGGAGAGGCTGACAGCTGCATCCACGGCAGCCGCAATGAAGTGCCTCTTTATTACGTGCAAAATAATTATTCCTCTACCTGACAGGAGGGACCCACCGGACGAGCCACTGTATTTTGTGAAAAAACGTTTCCCCCTGACTGCTAGGACCCACCAGCTGCATCTTCTCACGCAAGGAAGTGCGTCCATATTACAGGTAAAAAAATGATTCGCCCCCTGACTGCTGGGACCCACCAGCTACATCTTCGCACGCAAGGAAGTGCCTGACAGTCGGAACCCACCTGGTCGATGTAGAGGCGCGCGTGTGTCGTAGTAGAGGCGCGCACGTGTCGTAGTAGAGGCGCGTGATACGTCTCCGTCATATCTATAATTTTTGATTGTTCCATGCCAATATTATTCAGCTTTCATATACTTTTGACAAGTTTTTATATTATTTTTGGGACTAACATATTGATCTAGTGCCCCATGCCAGTTCCTATCTGTTGCATGTTTTATGTTTCGCAAAAACCCCATATCAAACGGAGTCCAAACGGGATAAAAACAGATGGAGAATTATTTTGGAATATTTGTGGTTTTTGGGAAGTAAAATCAACGCGAGACGGTGCCCAAGGTGGCCACAAGACAGGGGCCCACACCCACTCCAGGTGGGCATGCCCCCACCCTCCTGGGCCCCTTGTAAGGTGGTTGATGCCCTTCTTTGGCTGCAAGAAAGCTAATTTTTTGAAAAAGATCTGGGTGAAGGTTTCAATCCAATCGGAGTTACGAATCTCCGGATATAACAGAAACGGTGCCAAGGCAGAATCCCGGAGCGCAGAAACAGAGAGAGAGAGAGAGAGAGAGAGAGAGAGAGAGAGAGAGAGAGAGAGAGAGAGAGATCCAATCTCGTAGGGGCTCTCGCCCCTCCCACACCATGGGAGCCAAGGACCAGAGGGGAAACCCTTCTCCCATCTAAGGAGGAGGTCAAGGAAGAATAAGAAGAAGGGATGCCCTCTCCCCCTTGCTTCCGGTGGCGCCGGAGCGCTGCCGGGGGCCATCATCATCACCACGATCTTCACCAACACCTCCACCATCTTCACCAACATCCCCATCACCTTCCCCCATCTATATCCAGTGGTCCACTCTCCCTGTACCC
Source organism: Triticum dicoccoides (assembly GCF_002162155.2). NCBI lineage: Eukaryota > Viridiplantae > Streptophyta > Magnoliopsida > Poales > Poaceae > Triticum > Triticum dicoccoides. The sequence continues at coordinate 222,591,048 of NC_041381.1, read as the reverse complement.
TCTACTTGAACATGGTGCTTTATGCTTCATATTATTATCCAATGATATGTTGCCATCCTATGATGTCTGAGTAGATTTTTGTTGTCCTATTGGTGATTGATGAATTGCTATGATTGGTTTGAGTTGCATGTTTTATTATTGGTGTTGTCCTATGGTGCTCTCCGTGTCGCGCAAGCGTGAGGGATTCTTGATGTAGGGTTTGCAATATGTTCATGATTTGCTTATGGTGGGTGGCGTGAGTGACAGAAGCGCAGACCCGAGTAAGTAGGTTGTTTGCGTATGGGATAAAGGGGACTTGATGCTTTAATGCTATGGTTGGGTTTTACCTTAATGATCTTTACTAGTTGCGGATGCTTGCTAGAGTTCTAATCATAAGTGCATATGATCCAAGAAGAGAAAGTATGTTAGCTTATGCCTCTCCCTCAAATAGAATTGCAATAGTGATTACCAGTCTAGTAACGTAGTCAATTGCTTAGGGACAATTCCACAACTCCTACCACCACTTTTCCACACTCGCTATATTTAATTTATTGCTTCTTTATCTAAACAACCCCTAGTTTATATTTACGTGCTCTTTATTATCTTGCAAACCTATCCAACAACACCTACAAAGTACTTCTAGTTTCATACTTATTCTAGGTAAAGCAAACACTAAGCGTGCGTAGAGTCGTATCAGTGGCAAATATGAATTGAGAGGGTATTTGTTCTACCTTTAGCTCCTCGTTGGGTTTGACACTCTTACTTGTCGAAAGAGGCTACAATTGATCCTGTATACGTGCGGGTTATCAAGACCTTTTTCTGGCGCCGTTGCCGGGGAGTCATAGCGTGGGGTGAATATTCTCGTGTGTGCTTGTTTGCTTTATCACTAAGTAATTTTTATTTGCTGTTCTTAGTTGTTTTCTATCTTTAGTTATTGGTAGGAAATGCAAAATACCAAAGAAATTAGTTGTACCTACTGAACCTATGGTTGAAGAACCACTCAAAATCTATCACACTCCTGAAGCTTTTTACTTGGATCATCTTTGATCCCTATGTGCTCGTGCTGAAACCCCAACTAGCTTAGTTGAGGGAAAATCTTTAGATGAGCATGCTTGTCATGTGCGACACCATATTTCTGAAAAAGGGAAACTTTTACTGGATCAAATTTATCGTTTGCAATGCTATGCTTGGACTTTATGTGAACTATATGATTTTACTTGTTGTTCTGAAAACCCTAAGAAACACCTTCCCTATCAATGCTTGTCTAGTGATAATGGAATCGTATCTTCGTATGTTAAGGGTGTTTATAATTACTATGATGTTCAACAAATTGAAGAATTTGTTGCTTTTAAGGGTGCTTATGAAATTGCTTCTTTGATTGAAAAGTATGATGCTACTCTCTATAAATCTGAAATTTTTGCCATACTTGAATATTGTTATGATAATTATGCTTCTAATGCCTATGTTAAACTATATATTGAGGACTCCTCTGCTATCCAAGAAGAGACTAATACTTTGCAGGAGTCTATGGAAGAAGAAATTACTGAAATTGTGAGATCATTGGATGAAAAAGATGATGAGGAGAGCGAAGAACAAAAGGAGGAAGAGCGGATTAGCTACCCGTGCCCACCTTCTAATGAGAGTAACTCTTCAACTCATACATTCTTTAATTCCCCTTCGTGCTTACCGAAGGATGATTTCTATGATGATTGTTATGATCCCGTTGATTCTCTTGAAATATCCCTTTTTGATGATGCTTGCTATGCTCGTGGCCAAGATGCCAATATGAATGATGCTTATGGAGATGGACTTGCTATAGTTCCTTAGGTTAAACATGAAATTGTTGCTATTGCACCCACGCATGATAGTCCTATTATCTTTTTGAGTTCTCCCGACTACACTATATCGAAGAAGTTTGTGCTTATTAAGGATTATATTGATGGGTTGCCTTTTATCATTGCACATGATAATTTTGATGAATGTGATATGCATGTGCTTTCTGCTCCTACTTGTAATTATTATGAGAGAGGAACTATATCTCCACCTCTCTATGTTTCCAATATGATAAAATTGCAAGAAACTGCTTATACTATGCGTTGGCCTTTACTTGGTGTGCATAAATTGTTCTTTTATGACATGCCGATGCATAGGAAGAGAGTTAGACTTCGTCATTGCTTGATATATGTTACTTTGTGCTCACTACTAAATTACAAATCATTGTTAATTAAAATTGGCTTTGATATACCTTGGGATCCGGGTGGATCCATTACTTGAGCACTGTATGCCTAGCTTAATGGCTTTAAAGAAAGCGCTGCCAGGGAGACAACCCTGAAGTTTTAGAGAGTCATTTATTTCTGTTGAGTGCTTTCATATAGTTTAAAAAAAAGAGGGGAACCGAAAACTTTTCAAAAAGGAAAGTGAAAGTGAGAAAGACAAGCATTGTTGAAGTGGGAGCTAGCCTTGAACTTTGTTCATGCTCACAGAAACTTTCTGAATCTTGATTACAGAAACTTTTCAACAAAAATAATTATCCCTTGTACAATTCCATTGCATTATAAAAATAGTGTGCCAAGGTTTGCCTTTAGGATGTTTACAATGCTTGTTGGTTTGTACGGTGCAGGACAGAAACTTTGGCTGTAGTGCACGATTTTACATTGTTAACTGGAACATCAAATGGTTCTGATTCCTTTTGCACTGTCTTTCTGTACAAATTTTTTATTTTTCCTAATTTTGGTGAATTTTTGGGGTACCATAAGTATGGTGAATGTTCAGATTGCTACAGACTGTTCCATTTTTGACAGATTCTGTTTTTGATGCATAGTTTGCTTGTTTAGATGAAACTATCAATTTCTATCAGTGGATTAAGCCATGGAAAAGCTATATTACAGTAGATACAATGCAAAAACAAAATATTAATTGGTTTGCAACAGTACTTAGAGTAGTGATTTTCTTTATTATACTAACGGATCTTACCGAGTTTTCTGCTGAAGTTTTGTGTGGATGAAGTGTTTGATCGAGGAGGTCTCGATATGAGGAAAAGGAAGAGAGGCAAGAGCTCAAGATTGGGGATGCCCGAGGCACCCCAAGTAAAATATTCAAGGAGACTCAAGCGTCTAAGCTTGGGGATGCCCCGGAAGGCATCCCCTCTTTCTTCAACAAGTATCGGTATGTTTTCGTATTCATTTCGTTCATGCGATATATGCAAGTCTAGGAGCGTCTTTTGCATTTAGTGTTCACTTTTCTTTATGTACCATGCTGGTATGAGATAGTCCTTGGTTGATTTATAGAATGCTCATTGCACTTCACTTAGATCTTTTGAGTATGGCTTTATAGAATGCTTCACGTGCTTCACTTATATCATTTGAAGTTTGGATTGCCTGTTTCTCTTCACATAGAAAACCACCATTTGTAGAATGCTCTTTTGCTTCACTTATATTTGTTAGAGCATGGGCATATCTTTTGTAGAAAGAATTAAACTCTCTTGCTTCACTTATATCTATTTAAAGAGATGACATGAATTGGTCATTCACATGGTTAGTCATAAAATCCTACATAAACTTGTGGATCACTGAATATGATATGTTTGATTCCTTGCAATAGTTTTGCAATATAGAGATGATAATATGTGGGAGGTACTAGTAGATGGTTGTGTTTAGTAAGGATGTTGGTGTTAAGGTTTGTGATTCCTGAAGCATGCACGTATGGTCTACTAACTATGTAACCAAATTGGCGTGCATTGTATTTTGATTGTTTATCTTTGCGTGAAGGTCGGGGGCGCGTGATGGTTAACTCCTACCAACCTCCCCCCTAGGAGCATGCGCGTAGTACTTTGTTTCAATGGCTAATAAATTTTTGCAATAAGTATGTGAGTTCTTTATGACTAATGTTGAGTCCATGGATTATACGCACTCTCACCCTTCCATCATTGCTAGCCTCTTTGGTACCGTGCATTGCCCTTTCTCACCTCGAGAGTTGGTGCAAACTTTGCCGGTGCATCCAAACCCCATGATATGATACGCTCTATCACACATAAGCCTCCTTATATCTTCCTCAAAACAGCCACCATGCCTACCTATCATGGCATTTCCATAGCCATTCCGAGATATATTTCCATGCAACTTCCATCATCATCATATAAATGACTTGAGCATTCATTGTCATATTGCCTTGCATGATCGTAAGATAGCTAGCATGATGTTTTCATGGCTTGTCCGTTTTTTGATGTCATTGCTACGCTAGATCGTTGCACATCCCGGTACACCGCCGGAAGCATTCATATAGAGTCATATCTTTGTTCTAGATATCGAGTTGTAATATTGAGTTGTAAGTAAATAAAGTGTGATGATCATCATTATAGAGCATTGCCCCATACAAAATAAAAATAAAAAAGAGAGGCCAAAGAAGCCTAAATAAAAAAAGGGGGCCAAAGAATCCCATCCAAAAAAAGAAAAAGGAAAAAGAAAAGAAAAGGGGCAATGTTACTATCCTTTTACCACACTTGTGCTTCAAAGTAGCACCATGTTCTTCATATAGAGAGTCTCTTGAGTTATCACTTTCATATACTAGTGGCAATTTTTCATTATAGAACTTGGCTTGTACATTCCAACGATGGGCTTCCTCAAATGCCCTAGGTCTTCATGAGCAAGCAAGTTGGATGCACACCCACTTAGTTACTTTTGTTGAGCTTTCATACACTTATAGCTCTTAGTGCATCCGTTGCATGGCAATCCCTACTCCTCGCATTGACATCAATTGATGGGCATCTCCATAGCCCATTGATTAGCCGCGTCGATGTGAGACTTTCTCCCTTTTTGTCTTCTCCACATAACCTCCACCATCATATTCTATTCCACCCATAGTGCTATATCCATGGCTCACGCTCATGTATTGCATGAAGGTTGAAAAAGTTTGAGAATACTAAAGTATGAAACAATTGCTTGGCTGACACCGGGGTAGGCATGAGGGGTACCTTGTGTTAAGAAAAGGGAGCATACAAGACTATATGATTTTGTAGGGATACCGTTCTGGAAGCATTGATATTTTGAAAGACATGATTTTTTGTTGGGATGCCCTAAGTATTATTGTTTTTATGTCAAATGATAGACTATTGCCTTGAATCACTCGTGTCTTAATATTCATGCCATGATTATATTACATGATCAAGATTATGCTAGGTAGCATTCCACATCAAAAATTATCTTTTTTATCATTTACCTACTCGAGGACGAGCAGGAATTAAGCTTGGGGATTGTTCCATGCCAATATTATTCAACTTTCATATACTTTTGGCAACTTTTTATATTATTTTTGGGACTAACATATTGATCCAGTGCCAAGTGCCAGTTCCTGTCTGTTGCATGTTTTATGTTTCGCAGAAACCCCATATCAAACGGAGTCCAAACGGGATAAAAATGGACGGAGAATTATTTTGGAACATTTGTGATTTTTGGGAAGTAAAATCAACGCGAGACGGTGCCCGAGGTGGCCACGAGACAGGGGCCCACACCCACTCCAGGTGGGTGCACCCCCAGCCTCCTGGGCCCCTCATAAGGAGGTTGATGCCCTTCTTTGGCCGCAAGAAAGCTAATTTTTGGAAAAAGATCCGGGCGAAGGTTTCAATCCAATCGGAGTTACGGATCTCCGGATATAAATGAAACGGTGCCAGGGCAGAATCCCAGAGCGCAGAAACAGAGAGAGACAGAGAGAGAGATCCAATCTCGGAGGGGCTATCGCCCCTCCCACGCCATGGGAGCCAAGGACCAGAGGGGAAACACTTCTCCTATCTAGGGAGGAGGTCAAGGAATAAAAAGAAGAAGGGGGGCCCCTTCCCCCTTGCTTCCGGTGGCGCCGGAGCGCTGGCGGGGGCCATCATCATCACCGCGATCTTCACCAACACCTCCGCCATCTTCACCAACATCTCCATCACCTCCCCCCATCTATATCCAGCGGTCCACTCTCCCGCAACCCACTGTACCCTCTACTTGAACATGGTGCTTTATGCTTCATATTATTATCCAATGATGTGTTGCCATCCTATGATGTCTGAGTAGATTTTTGTTGTCCTATCGGTGATTGATGAATTGCTATGATTGGTTTGAGTTGCATGTTTTATTATTGGTGTTGTCCTATGGTGCTCTCCGTGTCGCACAAGCGTGAGGAATTCCCGCTGTAGGGTTTGCAATATGTTCATGATTTGCTTATGGTGGGTGGCGTGAGTGAGAGAAGCACAGACCCGAGTAAGTAGGTTGTTTGTGTATGGGATAAAGGGGACTTGATGCTTTAATGCTATGGTTGGGTTTTACCTTAATGATCTTTAGTAGTTGCGGATGCTTTCTAGAGTCCCAATCATAAGTGCATATGATCCAAGAAGAGAAAGTATGTTAGCTTATGCCTCTCCCTCAAATAGAATTGCAATAGTGATTACCGGTCTAGTAACATAGTCAATTGCTTAGGGACAATTCCACAACTCCTACCACCACTTTTCCACACTCGCTATATTTACTTTATTGCTTCTTTATCTAAACAGCCCCTAGTTTATGTTTACGTGCTCTTTATTATCTTGCAAACCTATCCAACAACACCTACAAAGTACTTCTAGTTTCATACTTGTTCTAGGTAAAGCAAACACTAAGCATGCGTAGAGTCGTATCAGTGGCAGATAGGACTTGAGAGGGTATTTGTTCTACCTTTAGCTCCTCGTTGGGTTCGACACTCTTACTTATCGAAAGAGGCTACAATTGATCCCGTATACTTGCGGGTTATCAGCGCGCACGTAGCATGTGCACGTGTGTACAACGGTCAGGGTGCAAGAAAGTAAATACGACCACATACGTACATACGGGCGGGGTCTCGAACGCCTACTCGTGCATACCTACGGCCATGGCTCGTGTACATGGCTCGGTCGGAACGGCGAAAATGCATCGTCGTCGTGTTCATGGGGAGGCAACAGAATGCGTCGTGTTCATGGGGAGGCAATGGAATACGTCATGTTCATCGGGAGCCGACCGGCTTGGACGGAACAACCGATGTAAACAACGCATGGCATACCGCAAAATGGAGGAAGTGTCCTTGTGTTCGACCGGCCATGGTCGAAACAGGATGTTGTTCATTCGGAGGGATCCGGCATACCGCAAAACAGAGGAAACAGACTTCTGTTGGACCTCCTACGGTCGAAATAGGGTCCTGTTGATCGGGAGGGGTGTGGCGTACCTCAAAACGAAGGAAACAGACTTGTGTTGGAGCGCTACATCGAAACGGGGGTCCTGTTCATCGGGAGGGGTGTGGCATACTGCAAAATGGGACTCCACGGGATACTGTTAATCTCCACCATTGACCTCCTCCAGCCTCCACGGGCTACTCTTCATCCACTGTCGACCTCCTCCAGCCTCCACCTGCGACTGTTCATCCACGGGCTCCTGTTCATCCAGCCTCCACCGCGTGCTCCTCCACTGGCTACTGTTTAACCAGCCCTCTCCACGGGGTCCGGTTCAACCACCCCTCCACGGGCTACTGTTCATCCAGCCCTCCACCGGCTACTGTTCAACCAGCCCTCCATGGGGTCCTGTTCATGCATCCCTCCACGGGGTCCTGTTCATCCACCCCCAACCGGCTCGATCGGGGTCCTGTTCATCCAGCGGCAACTGCCTCTACTACCACAAGATCCTGTTCATCCAACCCCCCACCGGGAACTGTTCATTCAAACCCCCCAACAACGCTCACTGTTCATCTAGAGGCGGCATCGATCGACTTCAGTTAGTAGCAGTAGTGAAGGAATCGCTCAACCGGGTTCAGTCAACAGCCATCGATCGATCGCTCGGGTTCAGTAATGCGTAGCCTGCAGCGCAATCGCTCGGGTTCAATAGGCAATGCCTCGCTCGGGTTCAGTTAGAGCCCAACACCTCGCACTCACACGCGTACGTGTACGAGAGAAACGCGCAAACCTCCATGCATCGCTCGTCCCCGACCACCCACCGTAACCGGGAGCACCCCGATATTTTCCTCGCCCTCGCTTCTACCACGTTTTTTCTGTCATGGAAGGCCCAAAGAATGTCATGCAACTGCGTCTCCAGCCCGCCCAGGACGAAAAGCCCATTTTCCTTCATGATTTTTTTCATAGAAGTAGGAGCCCACCACATCTATGAAGATACCATGTTTTGTCACAATTATCATCATAGAAGTGTCATAAGCATGACAAAAAAATCGTTCGGCCCAAAATGTCACGGATGTGTCTATTTTTTGTAGTGTCTGAAGTTGACCTATTTTGTTTTTGTAAATAAGGTTAGCTCATTGTTCTTGATTCGGCCCTTTATGAATGAAACATGTTTGCAATGACAATTAGAGATTATAGTTACTCATGCCATGCTTAATTAGCTAGGAGTGGATAATGGTTTATCTCGTGTGCCAACATGCTTTTAAGATGGTATGATGTAGTATGATAGTATGGTATCCTCCTGGGAATGATTCAAGTGGCTTGACTTGGCACATGTTCACGCATGTAGTTGAAACAAAAACAACATAGCCTCCACGATATTTATGTTCATGGTGATTTATATCCTACTCATGCTTGCACTCAATGTTGATTTTTCTAAATGCATGTTTATGACCGTTGTCACTCTCTAGTTGGTCACTCCTCAATCTTTTGCTAGCCTTCACTTGTACTAAGTGGGAATACTGCTTGTGCATCCACTTCCTTAAACCCAAACTTATTCCATATGAGTCCACGATACCTACCTATATGCGGTATTTACTTGTCGTTCCAAGTAAATTTGCATGTACCAAACTCTAAACTTTCAAATAATAATCTGTTTTGTATACCCGAATCGCTCATGTGGCGACTGGGGGCTGTTAGTATCTTCCATGCTAGGTTGGTTATTCTCACGATGAGTGTTTATTCACTTGTCATTCAGAGAGAGTGGCTGGTATTCGGGATGCCCAGTTCCATGCTCTAAATCAAATCAGAATCTAAAATCAAACAAAACTCCCCCAGGACTATTGTTGGTATGGACGGTACCCGTGGATTCAGATAGTCGTGGAGTGTGATTGTTGGTGGAGGGGGAGTAAAAACTTTACCATTCTATTTTGGAACCGCCTATAAAGTATCTAGCATGGAAGATAGTGAGATCTCTTGGTTGTTATGTTGATAATGAAAGCATGCCGCTAAAAATTATATTCATCTCTGTTTTAAAAGCTTCGAGCTCTGGCACCTCTGCAAATCCCTGCTTCCCTCTGTGAAGGGCCTATCTATTTACTTTTATTGCTAAGTCATCATCCTCTTATAAAAAACACCAGTTAGAGAGAACCATTGTCATTTGTATGCTTCGTTATTAATTGATATTGAGTTTGAGTGTGACTGGATCTCTTTTGCCATGACTTATAATGTGTAGTCAGATCCTTGGTCTTCAGGGGTGCTCTGCATTTATGTTTTGCGGTCTGAGGAAGGGCTAGCGAGATACCATTATATCATATTGTATCATGATTGTTTTGAAAGTGTTCTCATCCGAGATACATTATTATTGCTCTATAGTTGATTATGCCATTGTTATGAGTAAATGTGAGAACTAAATGTTATTGTGAATATGGTTAGTTCATAATCTTTGCTGAAAACCTGAATGCTGGCTATACATATTTGCAACAACAAGATCAAATAGAGTTTGTAAAAGTTTTTCTTTGTCACTTTCAGTTTGTAAAAGGTAGATCCACTTGCAACACAATGAATCCATGGATCAAAATCAACAAAACTTCATCAAACCGACAAATCACAAAAAAATTAGCATGGCTATTTTTGTGGGGATTTTTGAAATTGGACAAAAGCAGACAAAACTAGGCTAGAAAGTGGGGTTAGGGACTCCAAATTTGTGATCATCCATGGCTCATGATACCAAATGTTGTAGGGTGGAACCCTAGGGGCGATCTTTCATGATTTGGAGGGGGATTCCCAAAGAACACGTCGAACACATGAGGGGAGACACAAGAGGAAACACTCAAATCGACGAGAAACGGTCACACATGTGCTAGATCCATGAACACAAAGAGAGATACATGATTCAAATCCACAAAGGGGGATACAAAGGTCACTATTCATCCCCTAGAAGGAGGTCTTGAATCCACTAGGGGATCTTCCCTCAAGAGGGGGTCATGAATCCACTTGGGGGATCTTCTCCTAGGAGGCCTTGCTCTCCAATGGAGTAAGTACCAAGTGGATGAGCAAAGCTCTATCTCTCATATGAGCTAAACCAATGCAAACCCTAGAAAAGTGGAGGAGGGGGCGTATATATAGTCTATGGGGCGAAGGGGTACATGGGATTCGGCCCAAAACGCACACACAGGTGGTTGTCCGGATAATCCGGGCGATGGCCCGGATGATCTGGGTATCAGGGGTCCGGATGATCCGGGCGGTCGTCCGGATCGTGTGGGGATGTCATAGTAGTTGCGGGGGGTCCGGATGTCTGGGTCGACGTCTGGACATCCGGGTGGATCCGGATGGTCCGGCTTCGCTCGAGGCCGTTCTGTCCTGGGGTGCCCCTCATCCGGGTCGGAGTCCGGATCATCCGGGCGGGGGCCGGATCATCTGGATGGGGGTCCGGATCATCCGGGAAGGTTTGGACTTGGTCGTTTTCTTCTCCATCTTTACGTTCCTCTTCTCCCTTCGATCAATCTTGCTCCTTGGCTTCTCCATGGCTAACTCCTTGGTACCTGAATATACAAAGTGTCTTCGTTTGAGGTAGTAGCCATGTCTCATGTGTTTCAAAGTGGAATTTCGAGAGGAGAGATGTCACCTCAATTTCGAGAGCTCTTGCACATGCTCGTGTCATGGGTCCACTTGGCACTTGGTGAGACGATGATAGGTCCATGGGGATGACCTTGGGATGCTCCACATCACACTGGAAGCTTTGTGGGAGGACCAGAAGTCACTACTACAGGATGCTGCTAACGCGAAACTACGATCAGAGACCCTTTGACGAAACTTTGTGTGATGCATTAATCAAAAATGGTGGTGTAAAAGAACCGTCAAAAAGGCAAAACGTTTGCGATGGCGGAGCCATCAAACACGGTTCAGATGTTAGTTGCCTGTGCGATGCAGGGCATACGGTTCAGTTCAATGAACTGTTTGCGATGAGGAGGAACAAAAGAAATGGGCAGCCATATGAAGGCATGTGCGATATACAACATATGGTTCACTCGGATGAACTGTTTGTGATGAGGAGGAACAATAGAAACGGGCAGCTAGATAAAGGTGTGTTCGATGAGGGCATGCTCTTCAGAAGGATTAATTGTTTGCAATTAGGCAACAGAACAGAAACATGTTCGCCAGATCAAAGTGTTTGCGATTGATGGCATACACTTCACACGGATGAACTGTTTGCGATTAGCCACAAAAAACTGAAACAGTTAGATAGATTAACGTGTGCGCGCTAGACGGGCACAGACATTCTAATTAAAAGAAGCATGCGCGATGGTAATAACGAGCGTGCACGGTTGTTGGAACAAGACGTGTGGTGACATTGCCTATTGCGGTGCACCCTATGGTGCAAACACCACGTACACGGCCGAGAAGGCGTATGTGCCCATGTTACGTTGTTCAGGAATAGTGCCGCACTTATAACCGTCAGTAAATTTTGAGCCTGCGTCCCGTCACATTCCAAATTGCAAACCTGTTCAAACCGATCAAAATCTAAATGGTTTCCCACTTAGGAGCGTATTAGTACTCGGTTATAAATACCACTACTCCAAGATGACTACACATCCCTCCTCAACTCCTCATCCACAAAAACAAACAAGTCATTCATCATCGTTCCCTTGTGTCTGCCATGGCCAGCGTGAGTTCTGGGTCGAGAGATTGCCAGTAGGGAGATGCGAGCATGGAAGCGGAAGCACGAGAGATGTCCCGCCTCGCCGCGAACGCAGCCGACATGTCCCACCGCGCGGCCATAGCAGCACAAAGGTCCCATCGGCCCCCAAAGTAGCATAGAGGTCCCGCCGCACCGTCGATGCAGCAGACTGGTCCGGTCGTGCTGCAGAAACAGAAGAGATGTCCCGCCACGCCACGAATGCAGCAGAGATGTTGTCCCGCATCGCGGCGGCCTGGGAAAATGTCTCGCTGGCAGGCAAGGACTCTTACAGGCGCATGCATGCGATCTTCCATAGCTAGATGGATCAGATCTCCGGCTGGGCGAGGTTGTAGGACAACATGAAAGCCTCTTTTGAACAAGCTACCGGCATCATCTGGCAACTAAATGAGAGCAATGTGAAGCTCCTAGACGAGCGTGACCTGCTGAGGGCGAAGATCGCCAGAAGTGCGTAGCAGCAGGAGGAGACTACTGCCTTGTTGAAGAGGACCGGCGTCATCGTCGAGAAACTTATGGATGAGAATGCCAAGTTGCGCATCAAGCACAGAAGGCTGGTGGAGGAATCTATGGACGCTCTCAAGCAGCATCTTGAGGACAAGAAAGAGCTCATCGCCGCTCGCCGTGGAGACTAGTTCCCGCGGCCTGCAGCAACACATCAAGAAAGTAGAGATCAGCGAGCCATATCGTTGTCTTCCTTCTTCTTTTGCCCTTGTGTATTTCGGGAATTGCCGCATGTGGCTTTTTAAAAATATGTTCCTAAATATGTAAGACAATTATTATCCACTGTCATCGTCCTTATATTCATCATGCTTGCTATAAGTCGCAGTCGATGCTATATAGGTCCGTCGGATCTTACATCAAGATCCATGCAAACTTTCTTTTCAGATTTCCATTTTCTCTCCTAAATCTCAGTCCAGTGAGACATATAGCCACACCGTAGAACAAGGGCTCGGGCACCATTTATGGAGACGTTGGGAGGGAGGTACGTGGCGGGTAGAGGTCAAAGGGCTCTCCTCCCGATGAGCATGCGCAGGGGTCTGATCGCACGCCTCCCGTACTCAAATAGCTACCCCGCACGGCACCTCCTAGCCAATAAAAAAAGGAGACACGTGGAGGCATGTAATTGGTAAGTAGAACACTCGTGGTTTCAATAATACTTGTGTTTCCGATTTGTAACGTGACAGCACTTGTTCCAAAATGACTTTGTTGATTGTTAATGTGTGCGCCTTCGCAAATCAGACAGAAAAATCACCACAACATGTTGGTGCCATGTCATGACACCATGCCAAGTTTCATGATTTTCAGGTGTGTTTTGGATTTACAGGAATTAAAAAACCAAGTTTCTCAATCTTTCCGGCCGAGCCATGGCACCCAGATGTTTGAATTTCATTCCCATTTCTTGCATGGGACCTAGAAATTCACCCAAGGACACACATGTGATTTTTCAACCAACTTTGGTGCACTGGAGCATGTGCTTGTACTTCAAATTTGAATTATGCACATTAAATGCCCATAAACGCAATTAATGTATAGAAAAGGCCAAACGAACCTCGAAACATTCGAAAATTAAACACAACACTCCTGTTTGTTCTATGTTGACACTAGAATTTTTTTGAAAACAATAAGAGGCAACAGATATCGTTTCATCCCCAAAGGAGGCATGTTCCCTACCGAAACCATCACGCTTGTTGTGAGAAGCTTATATCCAAACCTGCCCCAAATGGGATAGAAATTTACCACGGCATGTTGATGCTGCTCCATGATAGAAAGCCAAGTTTCATGAATTTCAGACGAGTTTTGTATTTACTATAATTTAAAAACCAGGTATCTCAATGTTTTGTCGGCAATCAACAGTGCCCTGGTGTTTGAATTTCATTCCCATTTCTTGCATGGGACCTAGAAATTCACCCAAGGACACACATGTGATTTTTCAACTAACTTTGGTGCACTTGAGCATGTGCTTGTAGTTCAAATTTGAATTATGCACATTAAATGCCCAGAAACTCAACTAATGTATAAAAAAGGCCAAACGAACCCCAAAAAATTCCAAATTAAACAAACACTCCTGTTGTTCTATGTTGACACTAGAAATTTTTTGAAAGCAATAAGAGGCAACGGATATCGTTTCGTCCCCAAAGGTGGCACATTCCCTACCGAAACCATCACGCTTGTTGTGAGAAACTCTGGTTTGTGAGAAGCTTATACCCAACCTGCCCCAAATGGGATTTTTTTTACCATGTGATGTTGATGCCGCTCCATGATAACATGCCAAGTTTCATTAATATCAGACGAGTTTTGGATTTACTAGAATTTAAAAACCAAGTATCTCAACAATTTGCCGGCAATCAACAGTGCCCTGGTGTTTGAAATTCATTCCCATTTCTTGCATGGGACCTAAGCATGCACCCAAGGACACATATTTGATTTTTCCACCAATTTATATGCACCGGAGCATGTGCATGTATTTTAATTTTGAATTTTGCACCTGAAATGGCTAGAAAACCAGTTTAATGTATAAAATGTCCAAACGAACCCTTGAATAATTCCAATTCTTTTACGACACACATATAGTTGCATGTTCACTGCAGATAAAAGGTCTAGCAATTCAAACAGCGTCCATTGCTGCTGTGACCCCATTATGCAATTCAAATCAAGATGAAAAATCAAGTAGATCCCACACAACTTATTATCACCAACCATGTGAGATGTAGTCCAAAATATCCTGGAGCATCGTCGGTGTATAGTACTCCTATGGCTTATGCGAGAAGGTGCGTCGGCTATAGTCCACAGCCGGCGTGTCAAGCACACTAGCTCGCTCCTCAAATACTCCTGCCTCTGCATCCCTCGCAATCTCGAAAATATTACTGCCTCGTAATCTCGAAAATATCTACCACCTGGAAGGTTTAATGTTTGATAGCACACAATTAGTATGTGTGGACCGTGTGCGATGTTTCTTACTCCCTCTCGACTTCAGTCCCTTGATTCAAATTTTCAGTAGCCCCGACATTTTACTCACGCTCTGCTTTCCTCGCAATCTCAAAAATATTTGCTCGCCATTGATCCAAATTTTCAGTAGCCCCGCCTTGTTACTCCCGCCTAGTAAAATTTTCAGTTTCCGCAGTATTTCCTCAAACACCACCTTGCCCCCGCACCCCCGCCCTCTCCCCATCCACACACACCACACACTCCCCTCCGCTCACACAGACACACACAATCCTTGAAACCATTGCCAGGTCGCCACCATCACCGACGCCTCCATCCTCAACCTCTGCCTGTGTGCCGGGGAGCTCGAGGACCCAATGGCCAAAAAGAGGTTTATCGCGGCCTTTCGCCCAACGCCGGCTAGGTGGCCGCCGAGGTGTCCCCGTCGTCCTCCGTGGGCTCAATCCGCCATCGCTGGTTCTCCAATCCGCCCGCCGCCGCGCCCCTACGCCGGTTTGAGGACTTCCTCATCCTCCCTCGGACCCAGCAGTCGACGAGGTCCTACCTCAGGGTCCGGAGCGGCGGTGGGGACGTGGGTCACTAAGATTACAGATCGGGCGACCCACACCCGCCGGTGGCTCGGTAGCTTCCACATGGCCGAGCTCGCGGCCATGGAGTATGACTGCTGGCACGTCGGCTACCACGGCACGGCGGCTAGGCTCAATTTCCCCTTCGGCACACATCCGGTCGACCCTTTTCCGCCGGAGCTAGGGGTGGTGAGCTCGCTATGGCGCGGGAGGACCTCGAGGCATGGGAGCGCCTCGAGGCCGAGGCCGCCGAGGAGGCCTACCTGGAAGACCTCCGCTGGCAGCACCCGGAGCTCGTGGAGGCAGAGCGGGCGATCTTTGCCAACACGGAGGGCGGCAAGGTTATTGCGCTCTCCTCCGATGACGAGGTCGAAGGCGGCAAGAACGGCGGCGCGGAGGGCGGCAAGGTTATCGCGCTCTCCTCCGATGATGAGGTCAAAGGCGGCAGCGCGAAGGGCGTTGAGGTGGGCCCCGAGGACGAGGAGATCGAAGTCGACGAGTGGAGGAGTGCCTTCCCCAATGACCCCGACGATGGCACCGGCCCGGACCTGGCTCACGGCACACCGTACATGACAAGGAAGGATTGGTTCGACCTCTACTTCGACCGAAAGTAGTTTAGCTTAGTCTAAATTTATGTTTTATGTTCGGTTATGCAAAACTATCTATGTTTATGTTTGAATGCATGCTACTTTCAGTTGAAGCTGCTTTGAATTTGATCAAATTGAAGCTTACAACGTTAAGTTTAGGGGATCGACTAGAAAAGGCCAAAAATTGCTAGAGTATATATATGTATATATCCACTATGGGTTTTAGTCCTTTAACTTTTAAAGGATCAGCTAGAGATGGCCTTATGACTTGTTTATTTCAGTTCTTCACAATGTGATACTCTATATGTGCAACTATTTGCAGTGCAGTTCAATTTCATCAATAATAGTTTCAACAATACCACTATGAATTACGATATTGGTTGCTGTTAAGGATACTGTAGTTAACATGCCTTTTCTTCTTTTTAACAATAACTAGTGTGCTTTAGACCTGCACAATACTAGTTTAAATGACTATTTGCTTGTTTATAAATGTTATGCTTGATGTAGTTAACACACCTTTCCACTTCTTGTTTTGCTTAACTAGCATGCTTAAGCCTGCACACTGAAGCTATCATCTGTAGATTGTGTTCTGTACCATGGATATATTTGGTTGATGTTTATCCTATTGTGCTTCACATTCCTTTATATGTACTCATGCAGGACAATATTGAGAACATTGTTGTTTTCCATCGAGGTTAGTTTCATCGCACTGCTTATATGTACTCACTGTCCAGGATATCGGTAGCTGGTACCATATAGCCTGGAGCTGATAAGGGATTAATCGTCGAATCGGACATTTCACTGAATATATCTGTAACCCATTTATTAGGAGGTTAACTAGGGCCATATTTAATATATCTGAGACTACATAGCAACATACATTGTACTGAATGACTAAATATGCAATCCCAGGCTACATAGCAACAAGGAAGAGTGTTACCTTAATATTCTGATGATGTCTAGATATACATGTAATAAAATCTTGTATAATGGGATGGAGGGAGTGTTGTACTACATCATTTTTCAATTGTTGTTTAGCTTCTAATATTAACTTGGTGCTTTTAGGTACATATATCATTGCCAAAGTTCCACACTTCAACCCTTTCTGGGGCAATGAGATATTCATGAACCAGCATCAAGTGAGGAAACTGATAAAGATTATTATTAAAATGGGTCCAAAGACGTCAATCAAACTATTTGTTTACACTTTATGCAAGACAATAGTGAACTGCAGGATGATAAGTAAGAACCATGTAACCTTATTTTTACTGCCCTTAATGAGTTGTGTTAGATGACAATGTCTGAATCTTTTTTCTTTTGTAGTGGATCCTGAAGCAGTTTACTCAAGATTACATCTCAAACTACATGATTGGCGGGCGGCCATCACAGGGGGTTGGACTAGAGTCCTGCATGCCTTCTGCATCCAGGAGAGCACAATAGGGCCATTCCGCTTCACCTTGTTCAGCAATCGGAATGTCTGTCGCCTCTTTATTTACCATATGTAATACTATAAGTATAGAACCCTGGTTCATTATTCTTTATTTGGTGCTTATGTAATTCTTAAACATATGTACCTGTGAATCGAATAATGCATTGGTTGTTTGAACCTGATGGATATGAATAAAGCTAAAGCCTACTTTCAAGTTTAAATTAGGTACAATTTTAAATAGCAACAATTAAATTAGGCCGAAATTACGGTGTGCAGGTAATTACGGCGCACACGGTTAATAAAGCACATCGTGTGCGATATACATCATAATCTGAACAGAGAGGAAACGTGTGTAACAATCAAGCTTTTAAATAGCGGATAGCGGACTCGTTGCGGATTAGGGTCCATGTAGCAGAATGCGGATAGCGGGCGATATTGCGGGCGCTATCTTATATTTACTAATTGGAAGCACCATACGAGACTCCATGTTAATTCTAGAGAAATAACAAGAATAACCGTAGGATTGTTTAATATACGACTAGGATTAAAAGAAATCTAGACGTTTCACATAAGAGTCCAAGGAGATTACGCAATAGAAACGTGTATATATATCCACAAGTCAAAAGAAAAAGAACGTGTCCTACTCACATTATGGCCAGCCCCCATGGAAAAGGAATTAAAAAAGACCCCCATACGAGACTCCACGTTTATTCTAGAGAAACAACAAGAATAACCGTAGGATTGTTTAATATACGACTAGGATTAAAAGAAATCTAGACGTTTCACATAACAGTCCAAGGAGATTACGCAATAGAAACATGTCTATATATCCACAAGTCAAAAGAAAAAAAATGTGTCCTACTCACATTACGGCCAGCCCCCATGGAAAAGGAATTAAAAAAGACCCCCATACGAGACTCCACTTTAATTCTAGAGAAACAAAAAAAATAACCATAGGATTGTTTAATATACGACTAGGATTAAAAGAAATCTAGACGTTTCACATAAGAGTCCAAGGAGATTACGCAATAGAAACATGTCTATATATCCACAAGTCAAAAGAAAAAAATATGTCCTACTCACATTACGGCCAGCCCTCGTGGAAAAGGAATTAAAAAAGACCCCCATACCAATACGTCTCCATGGATGGATGGCATTGTGATGGTCTAATGCTTCACGTACTTAATAAGATTGAGGTAAACAGAGATTTGATGCATACACACGTTGGTTTTAGCCTACTAGATCGATTCATCCAAGGAGCTCTACACGTACAAGTGCAACCTAGCCTAAAGTTGCAGACACGTATGTATGTACTACATCTAGGTAAAATCAATCAAGTAGCCTGCCTGCCTGCTTGCTATACTTTAGAATGTTAGCAAACTGTATAGCTAATCTAATACATGTGATCTATTTATTTGCAAATATTTTACATGTTTATTGGAGCTGCCTATCCAAAAATGAGTTGGGGATCTATGTGCGCATATATACATGATTCAATCATAATACATGATGCATGCGTACAAGTGATACGGTGTTCTAAAAAATGCATAAGGGTTTTTTCCACAAACAATAGAGTTAACTATTACGCAAAAAATATAATTAATATGCACCATCAAAAAATAAAGAGTTTTGGGATACACCCGTAAGAAAAGAAAGTTAATTTTTACTCTCTTTAGGATATAATACAGTGCATGGGTTTGTCAACTATTTTCTGTTGTCTCCATCGGTCGCCAACTTCTTCTCACCTGTATGTGGTGAGGGTTTGTATATGTCTGTGATTGTAGCCAAAAAGTGAAAAGATAAGCATTGAATTTATGCATAGTCCTATAACCTACTTCAATGCTTCTATTTTTATGTATATTAGCTTCACGACGATATATTTCATAGAAAAGCTTTAGGTCAGAAAACAATTCATTAGGTACAAACTATTAGATTCATTATTTAAAGTAGAGAACAATTCGTTACTAGCAATGCAAAGTATGTAAAATAACTTTTTTTAGTACGCAATTGGCAGACCAAACATTTCTAACTTTAATTATGACCTATATAATGCAAAAAATATTTCTTAGCTTGATAATGACCTATAGAAACCCTTTTGTATTGTTTTTTTCAAATAACATATATAAACGACGTTGTATTCTTAACATGTATTGCATTTGAATATTTTAAATTATTATTTTCAGGGACTGAGCAAATATTATTTCTAAGTCGACCAAGTTGCATCATAAAAAAATAGAGTAAATGATGTATGACATCTATTTGCACGTCTCAAAGACTAAAATCCACATAATTTCATGTTTTGTGACCATCTAATTCTTCGTCAATATAGAATCAACACTTATCCTAATTTACTAATGGATAAGAATTTATATATTTACTAAAGAATGTACACTCGCAACCATTTATAATACTTCATTCCCTAGGAGAATAGTAACGATTTAAACTATTCTGACAGGGCATAACTATATTTTTTTGATTACCAATCAACAAAAAACAATCCCAATTATCTCAAATTGACAAAGGTAACTGAGAAAATGTATAGTTGCAAAAAGTGTGTCGTTTTACAAAAATATAAATCAATTTGTATCTTTATATTTTTCAATCATGTATCATTTTTGCCAATAAATTTTCCGTGATAGTTTTTTTTATGTTTTTTGAATAACTACCAAGGATTAGGCATTAATTTCCCATTTTGTACTGGACATACACCAATTTATTCATTGCCACTAATTATGGTTGTGCATTGATAGAAAGGCTAAACAATGTGACTATGATTTTGAAAAGTCTAATTATAATTAGAAATTATAAAAGCTATTCAAAGTTTATTATTTTTCCAAAGTATATTAAACACCAAGTTTTTGGACTGAAGACGCTAGCCCGTGCTGCTGCACGGGTTGACGACTAGTGTCCACATAGCCAATTTTTAAAAAACAATCATAAATTTGAGATTGTTGTGTATATTTCTAGGCCACTGACAAGAAATCATAATTTATATAAGAATATAAACTATAATTGAACAATATTTGGTCGTGCAACCATGCAAGCAAGACACATTTACCAAAATAGATTACACAACTGAACAACAAGGACTTATATAGTGGGCGATATTGCGGATAGCGGATGATATAGCGGTCTAACAAGTGATATTGCGCCCGCATCATGACAACACACTATTTTCTAATGCAACCTTAAACTAATAGCGACAGGGTGACGCTACCGCTATTGTGGCCGCAATAGCGGAGGTAGCGAACGCTATTTAAAAGCTTGGTAACAATGCACACAGTTGCCGTTTGCAAAGCGTGTGTGATGTCAGACACTATCGCATACAGTGCGGGAAAACTAAATGTGTGTGATTGTCTACCTATCGTACACGGTTTATAATCATGAACTGTTTCTGATGTGCCAGGCATCGTAAAACTCCCGTGCCTGGAATCTGCCTGGTTTTAGGTAAAACCACAAAACTCCGACTGTGATGGCAATGCGAGCACAAACGAGTAGCAAGGATGAAGCACTTGGGATATTCGAGATATCGGAAACGGTTATATAGGGACAACTATATGCATCAAGGCTCCCTATCCCCGACGGTTTCTGGGTCGTGTGGGAAGGACCCCCCTATCATCGTCACTCACTACGCGACGGTTCCAAATGCCGTAGCGGAAAGGGGTTAAAAACCATTTGTATAGCACCTATGCATACCAATGAGTGGGAGGAGGTGGACACTAGGCACCAGGGCGCGCCAACCTCCTCTGGCGCGCCCTGGTGGGTAGTGGGCCCCTCGAAGCCCATCTGAGCATGAGACCGACGCCAAAAATTCCTACAAATACAGAAACCCCCAGAAATAACCCAAGATCGGAAGTTCTGCCACCCCAAGCCTCTGTAGCCACGAAAAACCAATCTGGACCCTGTTCCGGCACCCTGTCAGAGGAGGAAATCCTCACCGAAGGCCATCTTCATCATCCCGACGGTCTCCATGATAAGGAAAGAGTAGTTTACCCTCAGGGCTGAGGGTTTGTACTAGTAGCTATGTGTTTGATCTCTCTCTCTCTCTCTCTCTCTCTCTCTCTCTCGTGTTCTTGATTGGGCATGATCTTGATGTATCGCGAGGTTTGTTAATATAGTTGGATCATATGGTGTTTCCCCCTCTCTATCTTGTTGTGATGAATTGAGTTTTACCTTTGAGATTTCATTATTATCGGTTGAATACTTTTATGGATTTGAGAGCACTTGATTTATGTCGTGGCACTCAACTCGCTGATTCCCGACGTGACATTGGGGTAATCTATGCATCGGGGTTGATGCACGTTTTTGTCCTTGTTTCTCCTGTATAAATCTTGGGGCTCTCTTTGAAGTTCTTTGTGTTGGATTGAGTATTATGAATCTGAAGTTGTTTGATGCATATCGTACAATCAACTCATGGATACTTGTGGTGACATTGGAGTATCTAGGTGACATTAGAGTTGGTTGATGTGTATCATATGGTGTTATTTTAGTACGAACTCTTGGGATGTTTGCGACACTTATAGGAATAGCTTGATAGATTGATCGGAAAGGATAACTTTGAGGAGGCTTCGTACCCTACAAACAATTTTGTTTTATGTTCTCCGCTAGATAAGAACTTTGAAGTGATTCTTTATCGCACATTGAGGGATGGTTATATGATCCAATTATATTAGCATTGTTGAGAGATTGCACTAGTGAAAGTATGAACCCTAGGCCTCATTTTCAACCATTGCAATACCGTTTGTGTCACTTTTGTTACTCGCTAACTTGCTGTTTTTTATTGTTCCTATTACAAAAATAAATATCTAGTATCATTACTACACTTGTATCACAATCTTTTCGCCGAACTAGTGCACCTATACAATTTACCATTGTATTTGGTGTGTTGGGGACACAAGAGACTCTTTGTTATTTGGTTGCAGGGTTATTTGGGAGAGACCATCTTCATCCTACGCCTCCCACAGATTGATAAACCTTAGGCCATCCACTTGAGGGAAATTTGCTACTGTCCTACAAAACTCTGCACTTGGGGCCCAACATGAGTCTACAAGAACAAGTTGTGTAGCAGACATCAAGCTCTTTTTCTGGCGTCGTTGCCGGGGAGGTGAGTGCTTGAAGGTATATCTTTATGTCTTACAATTGAATCTTTTAGTTTCTTGTTTTGTCATTAGTTAGGTTTATAAAAGAAAAGTACAAAAAAATGGAATTGAGGTGGCCTCATATTATTCGTGTTTATCATGTCTTTCTTGAAAATGATGGAAAGGAAAATTGGGCTCAATTGATAGAAGAAGAATTCAATAAAATGTTTGGCATAAAATCTTTGAATGATGAGCACAATTGCAATGTTGCTAGTATTAATTGTCTGAATATTCGTGATGCTAGTGATATGCAAAGCCATAAGCTTAGGGATGTTATGTTTGATGAAGATGATATTTTTTAGTCCCCCATGTTTTCATGAGAAGTTTTATTATGATGAAATCATGCCTCCTATTTATGATGATTATATTGATGCAAGGGGTTTGGAAGAGTGTCAACTCTAGGTAATGATGATCCCACTATTTTGGAGGGTGTTGAATCTTATTCTAATAATTATGAAAGGCCATAACTTTATTTAGTGATGAATCCACTATTTTGGAAGAGGTTTCAATTGATTATGATGAGAACAAAGTTGCTATTTATGATGATTATGATGATGACATGTATGTTATAAAGAGTAATAATAACCATGAAACTTGACATCATGATTTTATTTTTCAATTGGATTATGCCAATCAAGTATCTCATGATAGTTATTTTGTTGAGTTTGCTCCCGCTATTATGAATGAGAAGAAATTTTCTTATGTGGAGAGTAATAAAAGTTCTATGCTCATGGGTCATGAAAGAATGCTTTATGTGATATTTATATTGTTCAATTCATTCATGATGCTACTGAAAATTACTATCAGAGAGGAACATATGCTTATAGGTATTGCAATAATATCAAGTTTCTTCTCTGTGTGTTGAAAGTTTTGAAGTCATGCTTGTTTTGCCTTCCTATGCTAGTTGATTCTTGCTCCCATAATTTGTTTGCTCACAAAATCCCTATGCATATGAAGTGGGTTAGGCTTAAATGTGCTTTCCATGTGCTTTGTGACGCTCTAGTTATGTTTCAATCTTTACTTCTACGTGAGCATCACCGAAATCAGCATGCCTAGCTAGAAAGGCATTAAAGAAAAGCGCTTGTTGGGAGACAACCCAACACTATTAACTACTGTTTTTGTGTGCTCACATGACTAAGCTACTGTAGTAATCATGTGCTATAGCTTTTGTTTCAATAAAGTGCCAAGTAAAGCCTTTGGGATAGTGTGGATGGTAGTTGACTTGATTCTGTGCAAAAACAGAAACTTTTGCTCCGAGTTCTAGAATTACCATAATTCACAGGGCCGTAATAAAATTCTGATTTTTTTTCCAGATGATTCATATACAAATTGCCCACGGTTTCCTAATTGTTCAGATTTTTTTGAGTAATAGAAGTATGGTCATTGTTCAGATCATTACAGACTGTCCTGTTTTTGACAGATTCTGTTTTCAATGCAGGGTTCGCTTGTTTTATAGTTTCTATGGTTTATATTGGTCAATATAAATTGTGCACATAATAAGGTACAGTAGGAATTATGTGGAAATAATTATGAATCTTGTCTTTGACAGTATCAAAGTGAATGGTTTGCTCTTTATCATACTAACCCATCCCACAAAGTTCCGTTAAGTTTTGTGTGATTCAAGTTTTCATGTTTTGGGTGAGATATCGATATGAGGAGAATAAGGAGTGGCAATACCCTAAGCTTCGGGATGCCCAAGGCACCCCAAGGTAATATTCAAGGAAGACCCAAGCAACTACGCTTGGGGATGCCCCGGAAGGCATCCCCTCTTTCATCTTCAACATTATCGGTAACCTCACTTGGAGCTATTTTTTTTTCGTCACATGATATGAGTTTTGCTTAGAGCATCATTTTATTTTGTTTTGATTTGCTTGATGTTATTTATAGTAATGTTTTTAATCTTTCATTTCAATAATTTTTTTTTCAAGTATAGCCTTTACCATGCTTATTTCGCAAGCCTACATGTTGCTGTTTAAAAACAGAAAGTTTTCTATTATTGTCTGAATTCTTATGGAAAGCCAGAATGTGATAAAATCTTCAAATTTTTACACTATAAGGTAAAACAAATTTTCTACAGTGTGGTAATTTTTCATAATTTTTGGGGTCAGAGAAGTATGAATCTTCTTAGATTCTTTACAAACTGTCCTGTTTAGACAGATTGTTGTTATGTTTGTATTATTTGCATATGTCTGCTTGTTTAATGATTCTATTTAAGGATAGGAGTATTAAATATGCAAGGGAATTTAGTATGCAATGTTAAATAATAATTTTAGTGATTTGCTACAGTAGAGAATGATAAGGTTATTGCATTGATTTATACTAACTTATCTCACGAGTTCTTGTTGAGTTTCGTGTGGATGAAGATTTTAAGATTTAGGGAAACCGTGATATAAAAGGAATTAAGGAGACACAAAAGCTCAATCTTGGGGATGCCCAAGGAATCCCAAGAAAATATTTCAAGAAGTATCAAGCATCTAAGCTTGGGTATGCCCCGGTAGGCATCCCACCTTTCTTCATCAACAATTATCGGTTAGCCTCAGTTGAGCCTAAGTTTTTGCTTCTTCATACGATGTGTGATATTCTTTGAATGTCATTTTATTTCTTTTTCTTGCTGTTTAAACAAAATGTTTAGATCTGAAATTTTTAATGGGAGAGAGTTCTCACATAGCTACCTCTTTACTTAACTACTCACTTGATCTTCACTTATATCTTTTTGGAGTAGTTTGTCGAACACTCTCATGCTTTACTTATATTATTTTGAGAGTTTATAATAGTGATGAAAATTTGCAAAAGCTATGAAATTGGTCCTAATATGATGAATATCCAAGAAGAATATAATAAAAATATTCATATAGATCATTGGATATGATAAGTTTGATTCCTTGCAATAGTTTTGCGATATGGAGATAAAAATATGTGAGTCATGTTAGTGAGTAATTGTGGTTTAGTAAGAACATTGGTGTTAAGGTTTATGATTCCCTATGCATGCACATAAAGTCAATACTTATGCAATGAAGTTACATCCTACTTGTGGTGCATTATTCAGTGTTAGTTGTGTTCAATGCATGTTTATGGCTGTTTTCGTTTTTTGGTTGGTCGCTTCTCAATATATTTGCTAGCCTTCATTTGTACTAAGTGGGAATGTTGATTGTGCATACAATTCCTTAAACCCAAAGTTGTGCCAAATGAATCCACCATACCTACCTATATGCGGTATTTCCATGCGGTTCCAATTAGATTTGTATGTGCCAACTCTAATATTATAAATGAATTTCCGTTTTGTGTACCCTTACCGCTCATGAAGAGATAGGGGGTGGCCAATATTTTCCATGCTAGGTATTTTATTCTCACAGTGAGTGTTTATTCACTTGTCAATGCATGAGAGTGTGACAGGTAATAGGGATGCCCAGTCCCAAAATGAAAAAAAACTATGATAATAAATTCCTTGGAAAGTGTTGGTATGGAAGGCACCCATGGATACGGCTAGCCATGGATTGTGTAAGAATGGTGGAATGGAAATAAACTATACTTTCTGTTTGGGAACTGCCTATGATTTATCTAGCATGGAAGATATTGGCAATTTCCGGTCATTTTCATTGACAGGAAAGCATGCCTCTCAAAATAATTTTATCTATCAATTTAAAATTTGAGCTCTGGCACCTCTACAAATCTCTTTTTCCCTCTGCGAAGGGCCTATCTATTTACTTCTATGCAATTTTTATTTTTGAGTCTCCATCTTCTCTTATAAAGCACCAACTAGGGAACACTACTGTCATACTTGTGCAATGGATGTAGCTAATATTTGAGTGTGTTTCATGAATGGATCAATGACTGAGCATAATGGGCTAGGGATAACTTTCTTTAGCATTGATATTTTGAAATACATGGTCGCTTTTTAGTATGCTTGAGTATTGATGTCTTCATGTCAAATTATATACTATTCCATTGAAACATCCAAGTCCAAATGTCGATGCTACAAAAGAAAAGAGTATATGATGAATATGATAGGTAGCATTCTACATCAAAAATTCCGTTTTCAATTGCTACTTTATCATGACGAGTTTTATGAGAAAGAGTTGTTGTTATGACGCAAGGAAAAGTGATTGATATTATCATTAATCAAACTTATGCACTATCCTAGCATTCACACATCACAAATTATTTCTTTTATCATTTACCTACTCGAGGGCGAGCAGGAATTAAGCTTGGGGATGCTGATACGTCTCCAATGTATCTATAATTTATGAAGTATTCATGCCATGTTTACAACAATTCTATATGGTTTTGGTATGATTTGAATGGAACTAACCCGGGCTGACGCTGTTTTCAGCAGAACTACCGTGGTGTTGTTTTTTGTTCAGAAATCAAAGTTCTCCAAATGCAGCGTAACTTTTTGACGATTTTTTTGGCAAAAGAGGCACTAGAAGCTTCATGGGAGGACCATAAGGGGAAGGAGGTGGCCACTAGGCACCAGGTCGCGCCACCCCCCTCCGGCGCGCCCTGGTCAGTAGTGGGCCCCTCGAAGCCCATCTTAGCATGAGACTGATGCCAAAATCCTATAAATGTAGAAACCCTCAGAAATAACCCAAGATCAGAAGTTCCACCGCCACAAGCCTCTGTAGCCACGAAAAACCAATCTGGTCCCTGTTCCGGCACTCTGGCGGAGGGCGAAATCATCACCAAAGGCCATTTTCATCATCCCGGCGGTCTCTGTGATGAGGAAGGAGTAGCTCACCCTCGGGGCTGAGGATATGTACTAGTAGCTATGTGTTTGATCTCTCTCTCTCTCGTGTTCTTGATATGGCACAATTTTGATGTATCGCGAGCTTTGTTAATATAGTTGGATCATATGGTGTTTTCCCCTCTATCTTGTGGTGATGAATTGAGTTTTACCTTTGAGATTTCATTATTATCGGATTGAATATTTTTATGGATTTGAGAGCACTTGATGTATGTCTTCGCACTCAACACATGGATACCCGAGGTGACATTGGCGTAATCTATGCAAAGGGGTTGATGCACGTTTTCGTCCTTGTTTCTTCGGTAGAAATCTTGGGGCACTCCTTTGAAGTTCTTTGGTTTGGATTGAGTATTATGAATATGAAGTTGTTTGATGCATATCGTATAATCAACTCACGGATACTCGTGGTGACATTGGAGTATCTAGGTGACATTAGAGTTGGTTGATGTGTATCATATGGTGTTATTTTAGTATGAACTCTTGGCCTGTTTGTTATACTTATAGGAATAGCTCGATAGATCAATCAGAAAGGATAGCTTTGAGGTGGTTTCGTACCCTCCAAAAAATTTTGTCTTATGTTCTCCACTGGATAAGAACTTTGGAGTGATTCTTTATCGCATGTTGAGGGGTGGTTATATGATCCAATTATATTAGCATTGTTGAAAGATTGCACTAGTGAAAGTATGAACCCTAGGCCTCATTTTCAAGCATTGAAATACTGTTTGTGCTCACTTTTGTTACCTGCTACCTTGCTGTTTTTCACTGTTCCTATTACAAAAATCAATATCTACTATCATTACTACACTTGTATCACCATCTCTTCACTGAAATAGTGCGCCTATACAATTTACCATTGTATTTGGTGTGTTGCGGACACAAGAGACTCTTTGTTATTTGGTTGCAGGGTTTTTTGAGAGATACCATCTTCATCCTACGCCTCCCACGGATTGATAAACCTTAGGTCATCCACTTAACGGAAATTTGCTACTGTCCTACAAAATCTGCGCTTGGAGGCCTGATATGTCTCCAACATATCTACAACTTTTGATTGCTCCATGCTGTTATATTATCAATCTTGGATGTTTTATATTCATTTACTAGCAATTTTATATCACTTTTTGGGACTAACCCATTGACATAGTGCCCAGTGTCAGTTGATGTTTTTGCTTATTTCTTACTTTGCAGAATATCCATATCAAACGAAGTCCAAATGCAGCGAAACTTTTTTGAGATTTTTCTGGCCAAAAGAGACCCAAGGAGCCCAGGAGGTGTACTAGAGGAGGCCTGTGGGGCCCACAATACACCAGAGCGCGCCAGAGGCCCCAGGCGCGCCCTGGTGCCTTGTGGGGCCCACGTTGATTTTTTCCACCACCTCTCAGCTCTATAAATACCAAAATATTCTAGAAAACCTAGGGGAGTCGACGAAACACAATTCTAGCCGCCGCAAGTTCCAGAACCACGAGATCCAATCTAGAGCCCTATTTCGGCACCTTGCTGGAGGAGGAAACGATCACGACGGGGTTCATCATCCTCATTGGTGCTCCACCAATGATGCGGTAGTAGTTTACAACAGACCCACGGGTCCGTAGGCAGTACCTAGATGGATTCTTCTCTCTTTTTGAACTTCAATATAATGTCCTCCTCGATATTCTTGGAGATCTATTTGATGTAATGACTTTTTGCGGTGTGTTTGTTGGGATTCGATGAATTGTGAGTTTATGATCAGATCTATCTATGAATATTATA
Organism: Triticum dicoccoides; assembly: GCF_002162155.2. Taxonomy (NCBI): domain Eukaryota; kingdom Viridiplantae; phylum Streptophyta; class Magnoliopsida; order Poales; family Poaceae; genus Triticum; species Triticum dicoccoides. The sequence goes on along the minus strand of NC_041381.1, from coordinate 222,562,073 downwards.
TGAGTCTTCTTTGAACTCTTATATGCATGATTTGTATAGCGTCGTGTTTCTTCTCCAAAACTTTGGTTTGGTTTGGCCAACTAGATTGATTTTTCTTGCAATGGGAAGAGGTGCTTTGTGATGGGTTCGATCTTGCGGTGCTTATTCTCAGTGACAGAAGGAGACATGACATGCATGTATCATTGTCATTAAGGATAAAAAGATGGGGTCTATTCCTACATGAATAGATCTTGTCTACATCATGTCATCGTTCTTGTTGCATTACTCTGTTTCTCCATGAACTTAATGATGGAAATATGCCCTAGAGGCAATAATAAAGTTGTTATTATTATATTTCCTTATTCATGACAAAGGTTTATTATTCATGCTAGAATTGTATTGACCGGAAACTTAAATACATGTGTGAATACATAAACAATCCCTAGTGAGCCTCTACTAGACTAGCTCGTTGATCAAAGATGGTTAAGGTTTCCTAACCATGGACATGAGTTTTCACTTGATAAGGAGATCACATCATTAGGAGAATGATGTGATGGAGAAGGCCCATCCGTTAGCTTAGCATATGATCGTTCATTTTATTGCTACTGCTTTTTTAATGTCAAATACATATACGTTCGACCACGAGATCATGCAACCCCCAGATAACGGAGGAATACCTTGTGTGCTATCAAACGTCACAACGTAACTAGGTGATCATAAAGATGCTCTATAGGTATCTCCGAAGGTGTCTGTTGAGTTGGCTTGAATCGAGATTGGGATTTGTCACTCTGTATGACAGAGAGGTATCTCTGGGCCCTCTCAGTAATACAACATCACAAGAAGTTTGCAAGCAAAGTGACTAAGGAGTTAGTTACAATATGATGTATTACAAAATGAGTAAAGAGATTTGCCGGTAACGAGATAGAACTAGGTATAGAGATACCGACGATCGAATCTCGGGCAAGTAACATACCGACAGACAAAGGGAATTACGTATATTGTCATAAAGGTTCAAACGATAAAATATCTTCGTGGAATATGTAGGAATTAATATGGGCGTCCAGGTCCCGCAATTGGTTATTGACCAGAGACGTGTCTCGGTCATGACTACATAATTCCCGAACCCGCAGGGTCGCACGCTTAACGTTCATTGACGCTAGAGTAGTATCGGGATATTTGATGAGTGGTAACCAAATGTTGTTCGGAGTCCCGGGTGAGATCCCGGACATCACAAGGAGTCTCAGAATGGTCGAGATATAAAGATTTATATATGGGAAGTCATATTTTGGTTTCCAGAAAATGGTGTCGTTTTTCGGTATTGTACCAGGAAGCTTCCAGAAGGTTTCGGATGATTCTGGAGGGATCCAGATGTCCACAAGTGGGTCCACCATGACCCAGGGGCTAGCATGGGATGCGGGTACATGCCTTGGCCTTATTGGGCTAGGCGCACCAAGTCCTCAAAAGCCCATGTGGCTAGGGAATGCAAGAAAGGAAGGAGTCCTAGTAGGAATAGGATTGGACTTGGAGTCCAAGTCCTCTCCCCCTTAGCTGCACCCTAGGGCTTGGAGGGGCTGTTTCCCACTCCCCCACCTATATATAGAGGGGAGGGGGCGCCCCAAGAGTACCCACGAAGCCCTTGGAGTCCCAATCTCTCCCGTTACTCTGTAGTTCCACCGCCTCGTCCCGGCGACGCTTAGCGAAGCGCTGTCGGTGCTCCACCACCGCCATCATCACCACTGTCGTGTTGATTGTGATCCCATCTACTTATCCTATCCCACTTGCTGGATCAAGAAGAAGAAGACTTCATCGAGCTGCACGTGTGCTAAACTCGAAGGTGCCGTCCGTTCGGCACTAGATTGGTTGGATCGTGATCGGATCGCGAAGAGTACGACTACATCAACCGCGTGATAAACGCTTCTGCTTAGCAATCTACAAGGGTTTGTAGATGCTCTCCCCCTCTCATATATATCCCCTCTCGTATCTATTCATCTCCATGGATAGATCTTGCGTGTGCAAAGAAATTTTTTGTTTTCCATGCAACGTTCCCCAACAGTGGTATCAGAGCCAGGTCTATGTGTAGAAGATATGCACGAGTAGAAAACAATGAGTTGTGGGCGATGAGGTTCATACTTCCTTCTACCAACATCTTATTATGATTCGGCATCATTGTGGGATGAAGCGACCTGGACCAACCTTACATGTCCACGCACATGAGACCGGTTCCACCGACTGACATGCAACTTGTTTTGCATAAAGGTGGCTGGCGGGTGTCTGTTTCTCCTACTTTAGTTGAATCGAGTTTGACTACGGCCGATGCTTGAAGAAGGTTAAAACAACAAACTTGATAATCACCATTGTGGTTTTGCGTAGGTAAGAACAGTTCTTGCTAGTTGCCCGTAGCAGCCACGTAAAACTTGCAACAACAAAGTAGAGGACATCCAACTTGTTTTTGTAGGGTATGTTGTGATGTGATATGGTCAAGACGTGATGTGATATACATTGTTGTATGAGATGATCATGTTTTGTAATATCGACAACCAGCATGAGCCTTAGGTTTGTCTCTTAATTATTGTATGAAATGCAAGCACCATGTAATTGCTTTACTTTATCCCTATCCGTTAGCAATAGTTGTAGAAGCAATAGTTGGCGAGACGAGCCCGACGCAATGATGGAGATCAAGGTGTCGAGCCAGTGACAATGGAGATCATGACAATGCTTTCGAGATGGAGATCAAAAGCACAAGATGATGATGACCATATCATGTCACATATTTTGATTGCACGTGATGTTTATCCTTTATGCATCTTATTTTTCTTAGAACAACGGTAGTAATTATAAGATGATCCCTTCACTTGATTCCAAGATAAAATTGTTCTCCCTGAGTATGCACCGTTGCTAAAGTTCGTCGTTTCGAAGCACCTCAAGATGATCGGGTGTGATAGACTCTACGTTCACATACAACGGGTGTAAGCTAGATTTACACACGTGGAATACTTGGGTTAAACTTGACGAGCCTAGCATGTATAGACATGGTCTCGGAACACTGGAGACCGAAAGGTCGAACATGAGTCATATAGTAGATATGATCAACATCAAGATGTTCACCATTGATGACTACCCCATCTCAGGTGATGATCGGACATGGGTTAGTTGATTTGGATCATGTATCACTTAGATGACTTGAGGGATGTTGATTTAAGTGGGAGTTCATTAGTAATTTGGTTATCTGAACTAAAATTTATCATGAACTTAGTCAAAATGTCTTTGTAAATTAGTTGTAGTTCAATAGCTCGCGGTGTAGCTTCCCCATTTTTTGATACATTCCTAGAGAAAACTAAGTTGAAAGTTTATGGTAGCAATAATGCAGACTTGGTCCATGATCTGAGGATTATCCTCGTTGCTGCACAGAAGAATTATGTCCTTGATGCACCGCTAGGTGACAGACCTGTTGCAGGAGCTGATGCAGACATTATGAATGTTTGGCAAAGCTCGATCTGATGACTACTTGATAGTTTAGTACGCCATACTTTACGGCTTAGAATCGGGGCTCCAAAGACGTTTTGAATTCCATGGAACATATGAGATGTTCCAAGAGCTGATATTGGTATTTCAGGCTCATGCCTATGTTGAGAGGTATGAGACCTCTGACAAGTACTTTGCCTATAAGATGGAGGAGAATAGCTCAGCCAGTGAGCATGTGCTCAGAATGTCTGGGTACTACAATCTCTTGAATCAAGTGGGAGTTAATCTTCCAGATAAGATAGTGATTGACAAAATTCTCCTAGTCACTATCACCAAGCTACTAGAGGTTCATGATGAACTATAATATGCAAGGGATGACGAAAATGATTCCCGAGCTCTTCGCGATGCTAAAATCAATAGAGGTAGAAATCAAGAAGGAGTATCAATTGTTGATGGTTAACAAGACCACTAGTTTCAAGAAAAAGGGCAAGGGAAAGAAAGGGAACTTCAAGAAGAATGGCAAGCAAGTTGCCGCTCCCGTGAAGAATCCCAAAGTTGGACCCAATCCTGAAACTAAGGGCTTCTACTGCAAGGGAAATGGTCACTAGAAGCGGAACTGCCCGAAATGCTTGGCGGATAAGAAGGTTGGAAAAGTAAACAAAGGTATATTTGATATACATGTTATTGATGTGTACCTTACTAGTGCTGATAGTAGCCCCTGGGTATTTGATACCGGTTCAATTGCTAAGATTAGTAATAGGAGTTGTAGAATAAACAGAGACTAGTTAAGGGCTGGTGGAGATGTGTGTTGGAAGTGTTTCCAAGATTGATATGATCACCATCGCACACTCCCTCTACCTTTGGGATTACTGTTGAGCTTGAATAAATGTTATTGGAAGTTTGCATTAAGCATGAACAAGATTAGATCGTGTTTATTGCAATACGGTTATTCATTTAAGTTAGAAAATAATTGTTGTTCTGTTTACATGAATAAAACCATCTATGGTCATACACCCAATGTGAATGGTTTATTGAATGCCAAAAGATGCAAAGTTGATAATGATAGTGCAATATACTTGTGGAACTGCCGTTTAGGTCATATTGGTGTAAAGCGCATGAAGAAACTCCATGAGGATGGACTTTTGGAATCACTTGATTATGAATCATTTGATACTTGCGAACCATGCCTCATGGGTGAAATGACTAGAACTCCGTTCTCCGGAACAATGAAGCGAGCTAATGACTTATTGGAAATAATACATACCGATGTATGCGGTCTGATGATTGTTGAGGCACGTGGTGGGTTTCATTATTTTCTAACCTTTACAGATGATTTGAGTAGATATGGGTATATCTACTTAATGAAACACAAATCTGAAACATTTGAAAAGTTCAAAGAATTTCAGAGTGAAGTAGAGAATCATTGTAACAAGAAATAAAGTTTCTATGATCTGATCGTGGAGGTGAATATTTGAGTTACGAGTTTGGCCTTCATTTAAAACAATGTGCAATTGTTTCACAACTCACACCAGCTGGAACACCACAGCGTAATGGTGTGTCCGAATAATGTAATCGTACTTTATTAGATATGGTGCATTCTAGGATGCCTCTTATCGGTTTGCCTTTATCATTTTGGGGTTATGCATTAGAGACAACCACATTCACATTAAATAGGGCACCGTCTAAATCCGTTGAGACAACATCGTATGAACTATGGTTTGGCAAGGAATCTAAAGTTGTCGTTTCTTAAAGTTTGGGGATGCGACACTTATGTCAAAAGGCTTCAGCCTAATAAGCTCGAACCCAAATCGGAGAAGTGCGTCTTGATAGGATACCCTAAGGAAACTATTGGCTGCACCTTCTACCACAGAGCCGAAGGCAAGATCTTTGTTGCCGAGAATGGGTCCTTTCTAGAGAAGGAGTTTCTCTCGAAAGAAGTGAGTGGGAGGAAAGAAGAACTTAATGAGGTAGTTGTACCTTCTCTTGAATTGGAAAGTAGCTCACTAGGGAAAAATGTTTCCGTGATGCAAACACCAACTAGGGAGGAAGCTAATAATGATGATCATGAAACTTCAGATTAAGTTGCTACTGAACTTCGTAGGTCAAGTAGAACACGTTCCGCACCAGAGTGGTTATCCTGTCCTGGAAGTCATGTTGTTAGACAACGAGAACCTACAAACTATGAAGAAGCTATGATGAGCCCAGATACCAACAAATGGCTTGAGGCCATGAAATCTGAGATAGGATCCATGTATGAGAACAAAGTGTGGACTTTTTGGTGGACTTGCCCGATGATCGGCAGTCCATTGAAAATAAATGGATATTTACGAGGAAGACGGACGCTGATGGTAATGTCACTATATACAGAGCTCGACTTGTCGCAAAAGGTTGTCGACAAGTCAAGGGGTTGACTACGATGAGACTTTCTCACCCGTAGCGATGCTTAAGTTTGTCCGAATCATGTTAGCAATTGCCTCATTTTATGATTATGAAATCTGGCAAATGGACGTCAAAAACTGCATTCCTTAATGCATTTCTTAAAGAAGAGTTGTATATGATGCAACCAGAAGGTTTTGTCGATCCTAGAGGTGCTAACAAAGTGTGCAAGCTCCAACGATCCATCTATGGATTGGTGCAAGCATCTCAGAGTTGGAATATACACTTTGATGAGGTGATCAAAGCATATGGTTTTATAAGCCTGTATTTACAAGAAAATGAGTGGGAGCTCTGTAGCATTTCTGTTATTATATGTGGATGACATATTGCTGATTGGAAATGATATAGAATTTCAGGATAGCATAAAAGGATATTTGAATAAGAATTTTTCAATGAAAGACCTCGGTGAAGTTACTTACATATTGGGCATCAAGATCTATAGGGATAGATCGAGACGCTTAATAGGACTTTCACAAAGCACATACCTTGGAAAAGTTTTGAAGAAGTTCAAAATGGATCAGTCAAAGAAAGGTTCTTGCATGTGTTGCAAATTGTGAATTTGAGTAAAGACTCAAAGCCTGACCACAACAGAATATATAGAGAGAATGAAAGTCATTCCCTATGCCTTAGCCATAGGTTCTATAAAGTATGCCATGTTGTGTACCAGACATGTAGTGTGCCTTACCATGAGTTTGGCAAGGGGGTACAATAGTAATCTAGGAGTGGATCACTAGACAACTGTCAAAATTATCCTTAGTTACCTAAGAGGACTAAGGAATGTTTCTCAGTTATGGAGGTGATAAAGAGTTCGTCGTAAAGGGTTACTTCGATGCAAGCTTATGACACCGATTCAGATGACTTTGAGTCTCAATCTGGACACGTATTGGAAGTGGGAACAATTATCTAGAGTAGCTCCATGCAGAGCATTGTAAACATAGAATTTTGCAAAATACATACAAATCTGAATATGGCAGACCCGTTGACTAAACCTCTGTCACAAGCAAAACATGATCAAACCTTAGTACTCTTTGGGTATTAATCACATGCCGGTGTGAGCTAGATTATTGACTATAGTAAACTCTTCAGGTGTTAGTCACATGGCGATGTGAACTAGATTATTAACTCTAGTGCAAGTGGGTGACTGATGGAAATATGCCCTAGAGGCAATAATAAAGTTGTTATTATTATATTTACTTATTCATGATGAAGGTTTATTATTCATGCTAGAACTGTATTGATCGGAAACTTAAATACATGTGTGAATACATAAACAAATTCTGTGTCCCTAGTGAGCCTCTACTAGACTAGCTTGTTAATCAAAGATGGTTAAGGTTTCCTAACCATGGACATGAGTTGTAACTTGATAACGAGATCACATCATTAGGAGAATGATGTGATGGACAAGACCCATCCTTTAGCTTAGCATATGATCGTTCAATTTATTGCTACTGCTTTCTTAATGTCAAATACATATTCCTTCGACCATGAGATCATGCAACTCCCGGATACTAGAGGAATACCTTGTGTGTTATCAAATGTCACAACATAACTGGGCGATCATAAAGATGCTCTACAGGTATCTCCAAAGGTGACTGTTTAGTTGGCGTGAATCGAGATTGGGATTTGTCACTCCATATGATGGAGAAGTACCTCTGGGCCCTCCTGGCAATACAACATCACAAGAAGCATGCAAGCAAAGCGACTAAGGAATTAGTTACGAGATGATGTATTAAGGAATGAGTAAAGAGACTTGTGAATAACGAGATTGAACTAGGTATAGAGATACCGACGATCAAATCTCGAGCAAGTAACATACCGACAGACAAAGGGAATTACGTATGTTGTCATAAAGGGTTCAACCGATAAAATATCTTCGTGGAATATGTAGGAAGCAATATGGGCATCTAGGTCCCGCTATTGGTTATTGACCGAAGAGGTATCTCGGTCATGACGACATAATTCCCGAAACCGCAGGGTCGCACGCTTAACGTTCATTGACGCTAGAGTAGTATTGGGATATTTGATGAGTGGTAACCAAATCTTGTTTGGAGTCCCGGATGAGATCCCGGACATCACGAGGAGTCTCATAATGGTCGAGAGGTAAAGATTTATATATGGGAAGTCATATTTTGGGTCCTGGCAAAAGGTGTCGTTTTTTCGATATTGTACCGGGAAGCTTCCAGAAGGTTCCGGAGGATTCTTGAGGGGTAAAGAAGTCCACAGGTCGGTCCACCATGATCGAAGGGCTAGCATGGGCTGCGGGGAGGATCCTTGGCCTTATTGGTCTAGGCGCACCAAGTCCTCAAAAGCCCATGTGGCTAGGGAAGGCAAAAATGGAAGGAGTCCTAGTAGGAATAGGATTGGACTTGGAGTCCAAGTCCTCTCTGTCGGTGTCAAAACCGGTGGATCTTGGGTAGGGGGTCCCGATTTGTTCGTCTAAGGCTAATGGTAATAGGAGGCAAGGGACATGATGTTTTACCTAGTTCGGGCCCTCTCGATGGAGGTAAAACCCTACTTCCTGCTTGATTGATCTTGATGATATGAGTATTACAAGAGTTGATCTACCACGAGATCGTAGAGGCTAAACCCTAGAAGCTAGCCTATGATGATTATGATTGTCCTTCCACGGACTAAACCCTCCGGTTTATATAGACAACGGAAGGGGCTAGGGTTTACACAGAGTCGGTTACAAAGAAGGAAATCTAATATCCGGATCACCAAGCTTGTCTTCCACTCAAAGGAGAGTCCCATCCGGACACGGGACGAAGTCTTGAGTCTTGTATCTTCATGGTCCAATAGTCCGGCCAAAGTATATAGTCCGGCTGTCCGGATACCCCCCAATCCAGGACTCCCTCAGTAGCCCCTGAACCAGGCTTCAATGACGATGAGTCTGACGCGCAGTTTGTCTTAGACATTGCAAGGCGGGTTCCATCTCCGAGTACTCCAACGCATATCAAGGATTGTGTCCATCTTTGCGAGATAATTTCCGCACACCACCATAGGGAGCATAACACTTCACAAATCTGATCTGCTGACAATGTTTTTTTGTATGGTGTGCCCTTACGCTGTGGCCTGGCCCAACACGAAGCGGTTTTTCTTGGCCTGCCTCGATACGCGTTGCGAGGGGTTTTATTGGCACACCTTGCCAAAGCAGAGATCGTGTTCCCCTTATCACGTGATCATCCATCAATACGGGCGCGTGCAACCCCACGACGCCTATTGGCATGACTCCGTGTTTTTCGGTATGTCCTAAGCGGTCATGCTGAGGACGCTTGATATTCACCCCCTTTATAGAGGGGCCGAGGCCTATCCCTCTTTTCTACCATGCTTGCGCCTTTTTGCATCTCGAGTCCCAACACCCAAAGCCCAAGCTTAAGCACTTCGGATCTTCAATCATGTCCGGGTCCAACCTTCAAGGCCGACGGATGGCCTCCTCTGTCATAGAGGAGGACATTGCGAAGCTCAGGGAGGTCAGATATCTGACCGCCAACATCAAGCACAGGCTTCCTGCTCCAGGGCGGGTCATCCCTACTCCCGAGCCCAATGAGAGCTTCATATTTGTTTCTCACTTCCTTCGCGGCTTAGGCTTCACCCTTGATCCCTTTGTGAGAGGGCTCATGTTCTATTACGGGCTAGATTTTCATGATCTAGCTCCGGAAGCCATCCTCCACATCTCGTCGTTCATCGTCGTGTGCGAAGCCTTTCTCCATGTCACCCCGCACTTTGGCTTATGGCTCAAGACCTTCAATGTGAAGCCGAAGATGATTGAGGGGCGACACGCAGAGTGCAGAGGTGCTGTAATAAGCAGGAACGCTGACGCCCCATGGCCAAAGGGCTTCTTCCCGGAGGTGTCCGATCTATGGCAGCGGAGGTTGTTTTACGTCACGGCTCCCAGAGGCACAAAGTGGGTGGCTGCCCCCGACTTCCGTTCGGGCCCTCCACCTCAACTGGCGTCATGGGCCAATGTGGGACTGGATTGGGGGCCGGCTAATGATGTACCAACATTGCAGAGCCGCATTCGGGAGCTTCTTGAGAGGGACATTAGCCTTGTCAATGTGATTCAGGTAATGCTAGTCCGACGGATCTTGCCGTGCAAACGCCGGCCTCTCCGGATGTGGGAGTTCAATCCGGAAGGTCCGCGGACTATTCTGCACTTCTTCGGCATGACACTCGAAGGGATGTGTAAGTTATTCTTCGAACCACAAGTAAAGTGTCCGGACACCACCGAGGATGCGGGCCTGAGCTGCAACCGCCAAGACACCCGAGTAAGTAACCCGGAAACCGAACATTTCATTTATATTTATCATAACATTATTCTGAAAACCATCCGCGGCCAGGAATGGCTCAGCAAGGCGGAGAGAATCAGGTGTCCGGCGCCACTTCCCAAAGGCTCGCCTAGTCCTGCCATAGCCAAGATGCTTAGTCGTGTGCTAAGTCAAGTGCCCTCGGTGAAAGACGAAGGGAAGAACAGAGAAGCAGAACTTCACACATTGCACATCCAAACCGGGGGAATTACTACCTCCACAAAGGAGGATAGTCGGGGAGGGGAACCTAAGGTCTCCTCCCCTCGCGGGAAGAAAAGGGCCGCCTCCGAAGACTTGGAGACGGAGGTGCCCAAAAAAGGGAAGAAAATTCACCAGGGGGCCCTACCCCAAAGGGCGTCCTCACCGCGCCAAGCCCGCAAACGGGCCAGCCCTCAGCCGAGCTGTAATTTAATCGCAAATATAGAGCTACTGCTTCCTCCTCCGAGAAAAATAACCAGGATCCGTCTTTTGCAGTCCGGCTAGCAGCTCTTCTCGACAGAGCTTGTCTTCGGGGGATCTCCTTCCGGAGATGATGGAGAGTGAAACCCCACCAGCCTCTCCGCCTCATGGAGCGGGCGACCCTGAGGTGTCATCATGGAGGAGTCCAGATTTGCCGAGGCCAGAAGCTAGTACTTCGGCCGCCCTAAGCCCGGAGCGTTCGGCTCCCACGGGGGGTGATAAGAAGGGCCTGGCATAGTTCGGCGACCAGCCGGATATGCTGAGAGGCCTTCTGGAGCAAGCTGCTCTCTTGGAGGATCACCGTTTATTGATGAGCACGGTGCTTGAGAAGATTTCATCCGCCACAAGCGGGTTGAATGAAGCTTTTACGAGACTGCTCAGAGGCTTTGAGGTATGTAATGAAATACGTAATTTTTGATTGTGGCGCATGCGCTAGGTGTGCTCCATATGGATAGTAGCCCCTGAGACTCTGGTTGCCAGCCCTAGGCGGCAAACGGAGGATCACATTGTTGAGTAATGATCGCACTGTATTTATGCGCAGGTGGCTAAGGATCCGGCAGTCGACCGGTCCATTGAAGTCGCCAAACTGAGGAGGCAGATCGGAGTTGTGGATGCCGATATCACACTTGTGAACGAGCGGCTTAACGAGTCACAAAGTATGTGCTCTGCTTTCCTTATTTCTTATAGGAAATATTAAGAGGAGTATAATATTAATGTAATATGATTGGGCTATAGGCGGAGCTGCTGCCGTGGAGGCCCTGAGGGCGGAACTTGCCCTGGCCAAGGAACATGCCCGGGCTAGCAATGCGGCTGCCCTAAAGGCGGCCGAAGAGTTGAGAGCCGAACAGGCTGCTCATCACCGAAGCGAAGATAAAATAGCCGAAATGGCTGTGGAGCTGAAAAACGCCGCCAACCGGTATGAGCTCCTTGAAAAAGAGAATCGGGCTAATTCGGCTGACCTGAAGAAGGCCCTTGATGCGGCCAAGGAGACGCGTTCCGAAATTAGGGATGCGCAGGAGGAGCTTCGACAGGCCAGAGAAATCATGGCTGGAAACCCCTATTTGTTGCGGATGAAGTTCTTAGATCCCAAGTATGCTCTTCTGGATCGACGCTGTAGTCCTGCAGACGCGTATGCAGATCTGGCGAAGAGTACGGCTGATGCGGCCAAGTTTTTAGAGGATCAAAAAGATAATGAAGTGGAAAAGCTGTTCTGGTCGCAATTCAGTGCTCCAACGCGTCCGGTGCCATTGAGTGAGAGGATGGCTCCTGTGGCCGAGCTCCATAGGTTGTCCGGTCTTGCAATGAGGTCTGTAATAGACCATCTATGGCCGAAGGGGCCAAAGTCGGATAGTTATTTTGGTTTAGTGCAACAATTCCTTGGTGTCATGTCGCGAATCGATGCCATGAAAAGGTCGGCGTGCATAGAGGGTGCACAGATGGCTCTTGCCCGCGTTAAAGCATACTGGACAGATATGGAGGCCACCATCATTGCGACCTAGAATCCGGCAGGAAGCCAGGATCTGGCCGAGCACTACTTGGAGCAGGTAACAGAAGGTGCTCGTTTAATAGAGGCTCAGTGCTCGAAGAATGTCATGTTTGAGTGACAAATCATTTCATTGTAAAAACAATGTTATTTTAATTATGGAGGCTATGTTTATACTTTTTCCCGAAAGTGTTATTGTGCCTCCTTTGCGGCCGTTTGATGTATGTATGTAATCTGAAAGTTAGCAGCCGTTGGCTTCAGCCCCCACGCATACAATGCAGGGGTGTTTGTGAGAATATGCGTAAGCACACTTGATCCAACGTCTTGGTCCATTAAGGAGGTGATCGCACGTCGAACTAGGCAACCAGACTATATAGCTTTAACACTTTCACTTAGCCATAGGAGTTTGACGGTGGGGCTACTATATAGCCCCTGGTACCTTTGCGTGCATCCGAATATGGGCGCGTGTGTACATGACCGGGGAATGGTCCTTTGTTAATGCAGAGGAATCCTAAAGATTCCGATGAGTCCTCGAGTGGTTGACCAGTCTCTCACTATATCATGACAGTCAGTTTTCGGCTTTCTCTACTAAGGTGCTCATCCGGAATAACCAGGGCACAATCGCAGTAGTTCTCCTTTGGCCGCCTTAGCTGATAAGAACGGAACATAAGGCGGCAAACCCAGGAGCCGGGAAAACCCAACATTTGACCAAAGACATGATTCAGAGCTGATGCATATAAGGCCAAACTTGTGACGCCAAACACTCCCTAAGGTATTCGGACTTTATAACATATACTGGGCTGAGTAACGCCCTTTATTATGAACCCTGTGTTTTCAGGTACGTGCATTAGTCTGTCGTGAGCGAAATGCCAATAACGGCAGTATCCCTTATGGGTGTAGTACCCATGGGATGTGTAAGCAGCAAGAGACAATAAAGAAGGTTTACACAGGGGCTTAATCTAAAGATAAACCTTTGAGCGGGGCCCTGCTACACGTCTGCGCCTTTGTCTCCGCTGTGTCGTGCCCTGTGAGGGTATCACATGAATGGTGTCTGTAAAAAGAAAAACTCATGTAGAAGAGTATGACGTGAGCGTGCGAAGAGTTGGCTATCATCAATGGATAGTAGAAGTGTAAGGCATTGGCCTGTTAATAAGGTCAAGCCAAAAGTTGGGCTTTATTAAATATCTGTAGCCCTTGGTGTCCTCTATGGGATTACATGTATAGCGCCCAGCTTAGGTTTATCTGGGCTGCCAGTCTCGTCTAACCGTGTCCATGGTCTTAACGACCGATCATGCGTTCTGATATTAGAGACCGCTTAGAGTCCGTCTGCTAGAGCTGTCGCATACTCTTCCGCGCGTAAGGAATGCTCTGCATTTCCGTTGACGGTGATGACGCCATGTGGACCAGGCATCTTGAGTTTAAGGTAAGCGTAGTGCGGAACTGCGTTGAAGCGGGCGAAGGCCGTTCTCCCGAGCAATGCATGATAACCACTTTGGAGGGGGGCGATGGTGAAGAGTAGTTCTTCACTTCTGGAGTTGCCTGGGGAACCGAATGTCACCTCTAGTACGAGGGAGTCCCTGCAGCGGGCTTCAACGCCTGGTATCACCCCTTAAAAGGTGGTGTTACTGTGGCTGATTCTGGATGGGTCTATCCCCATTCTGCGGACAGTGTCCTGGTATATTAGATTGAGACTACTACAGCCGTCCATGAGGACGCGATGAGATGGTATCCATCGATTATTGGGTCGAGCACCAAGGCAGCTGATCCACCGTGCCGCATACTAGTTGGGTAGTCCCTATGATCGAAGGTGATCGGGTAGGCCGACCAGTGGTTAAGTTTGGGGGCGACGGGCTATACAGCGTATGCGCCTCTGAGCACGCGTTCGCACCCTCTCTTGGGAATGTGAGCCGCGTGGATCGTGTTTACTGGTTTTACCTCTGGTGGGAATTGTTTCTATCCCCCAGTGTTCGGCTGGCGAGGCTCATCCTCGTCTTCACTTGGTGTTTCCCTTCCCTTGTGTTTGACATTTAACTTGCCGGCCTGCTTAAAGACCCATCATTCTTTGTGAGTGTGGTTTGCAGGTTTTTCGGGGGTGCCATGAATTTGGCACAGTCTGTCCAGGACTTTGTTCAGGCCGGACGGTCCCTCTTTGCTGCCTTTGAATGGCTTCTTTTGTTGACCGGGTCAAGAGCCCCTGAATGGCATTGACCGTTGTGTTGTCCAGACTTTCTTCCTTGTTTTGATGTTTGTTTTTGTTGCACCGTGGCTTCCCGTTGCCATCCCTAATTTCGGATGTGCCCGGGTCGCTGGTGCCTCTACGAACCAACCAGCTGTCTTCACCCGCGCAAAAGTGGGTCATAAGGCTTGTTAAGGCTGCCATTGTCCTTGGCTTTTCTTGGCCGAGTTTTCTGGCGAGCCCCTCATCCCGGATACTGTGCTTGAAGGCCGCTAGGGCTTCGACATCCGGACAATTGACAATTTGATTCTTCTTAGTGAGGAATCTATTCCAATGCTTGTAGGCGGACTCTCCGGGCTATTGAATTATGTGACTTAAATCATCAGCGTCCGGAGGTCGGACATAGGTTCCATGAAAATTGGCCCTGAAAGCGTCCTCGAGTTCCTCCCAACTTTCGATTGAGTTTTTGGGTAGACTTTTTAACCAGTGCCGCGCTAGTCCCTTCAACTTGAGGGGAAGGTATTTGATGGCGTGGAGGTCGTCCCCACGAGCCATGTGGATGTGAAGGATAAAATCCTCAATCCAGACCCCGGGGTCTGTCGTTCCGTCATATGCCTCTATGTTCACGGGTTTGAAGCCTTGTGGAAATTCGTGGTCCAATACTTCTTCAGTGAAGCACAGAGGGTGAGTGGCCCCTCTGTATCTGGACATGTTGTGGCATTCTGTCGACTGTTGTTGTGTCTGGTGCTGATTCCGAACTGGTACTCGATTAGTCTGGTCGTTTTGGTGACCATAATCCTGCACCAGAGCGTGTCCTCTAGATCCATAGATGGACATGGTTGCGCCGACCTTTTTATCCAGGAGCTCACGTAAATCGTGTGAGGTGTCAGTGGCTGCTCTATTACGGTTACGAAGTGGTTGGTCCGGCCTATTAGCCGTATTGTTCTTCGGTGAAACGGCCTCATCGTCGAATTCTGGCAGCAGCTTGCGCTTTGGATAGCTCTTTGTGTGGCGATCGTCGCCGTATTTTTATTCAGTGTCTAGCACTTTATTCCATCTGCGATTGAGCGTTTCCTGTGCGGCCTTAAGCCTTTGCTTCTGCTTCTTTAGACTTCTCGCAGTGGCCATAAGCTTTCTGTGGAGGTTATCTCATTCCAAACGTTTCTCCAGGATGATGAATGCATCATCGTCCGGACTGTGCTCCTCTCCTGGGGCGGGTTGATGAGTTCGGCCCTCGGGATCACTGTGATCGGCCGTCTGCTCCGGGCTGTGTTCGGCGTGACCTGGCTCATCCTGCTCCATCGCTGGGTCCATATGGTCGTTGTTGCCTTTGGAGTTGTCTGGGGTGTCGATCCTTCTAGCGCCGTTATCGCTGTTTTTACTGTGGCTAGACTTAGAGCGGCTTCTGCGCCGTCGTTTTGGCTTTTGTCTTGGGGTTTTATCCTCTGCTTTGTCGGCATCGTCCTCCTTAGGCGTGTTCACCATGTATATATCATATGATGAGGTGGCGGTCCAGCGCCCCGTGGGCGGTGGTTCAGAATCGTCCCCTGCGTCGACGTCCGTACTATTGGTGTCATCGGAGTCGAAGTCAAGCATGTCTGTTACGTCGTCGACAGTGGCTATGAAGTGGGTGGTGGGTGGGGGAAGAATTTCTTTGTCGCCTTCTCTCCCCCCCCAAGACGGGCATAGTTCGGCTAAGCGTCTCCTGACAAAGAGAGAGACCTTAGTGAATTCAGCATGTCGCCAAGGGGCGAGTGCTGGAAGATATCCGCAGCGGTGAACTTCATTACCGGAGCCCAACCAGATTCGGCGGGCTCGGGGGTGCATGGACTGGAATCTACAGCCAGACACGAGTCCGGAGGTCCGGTGTCATAGGCTTCCTTGGGGGTGAAGCCGGTGCTCGGCTCTATCGCTGATCAGTGTGCGGCCTCTGGGGCAGGGTCCATCCACCCGTCCTCGGACGATGTGATCTGCCCCGGATTTAGGTCCGGAGCTCCTGCGGGTGTGATATCCCGAATATTATCCGACTGCAGGTCTAAGCCGTGCTCGTCATGACTGTTCGGTGCTCCCGGCATAGGCCCGAATCCGTCGAAGATCAAGTCTCCACGAATATCGGCAGTGTAGTTCAAGTTTCCGAACCTGACCTGGTGGCCAGGGGCATAGCTGTCGATCTGCTCTAGATGGCCAAGTGAATTGGCCCGCAGTGCGAAGCCGCCGAACACGAAGATCTGTTCGGGGAGAAAAGTCTCACCCTGGACCGCGTTGTTGTTGATGATTGAAGGATCCATCGAGCCTTGCAGTGACGACACAGAGGAACTCTCAATGAAAGCACCAATGTCTGTGTCAAAACCGGTGGATCTCGGGTAGGGGGTCCCTATCTGTGCGTCTAAGGCTAATGGTAACAGGAGGCAAGGGACACGATGTTTTGTCCAGGTTCGGGCCCTCTCGATGGAGGTAAAACCCTACTTCCTGCTTGATTAATCTTGATGCTATGAGTATTACAAGAGTTGATCTACCACGAGATCGTAGAGGCTAAACCCTAGAAGCTAGCCTATGATGATTATGATTGTCCTTCCACGGACTAAACCCTCCGGTTTATATAGACACCGGAGGGGGCTAGGGTTTACACAGAGTCGGTTACAAAGAAGGAAATCTAATATCCGAATCGCCAAGCTTGTATTCCACGCAAAGGAGAGTCCCATCCGGACACGGGACGAAGTCTTGAGTCTTGTATCTTCATGGTCCAACAGTCCGGCCAAAGTATATAGTCCGGCTGTCTGGATACCCCCCAATCCAGGACTCCCTCACTCTCCCCTTAGTAGCACCCTAGGGCTTGGAGGTTCTATTTCCCACGCCCCATCAACCTATATATAGAGGGGAGGGGGTTCCCCAAGAGGACACACCAAGCCCTTGGCGCCGCTCTCTCTCATGTTACTCTGTAGTAGCACCGCCTTGTCCCGGCGATGCTTAGCGAAAGTGTTGTCGGTGCTCCACCACCACCATCACCACCATGTCGTCATGTTGGTTGTGATCCCATTACTTCTCCTCTCCCACTTTCTGGATCAAGAAGGAGGAGACGTCATCGAGCCGCATGTGTGCTAAACTCGGAGGTGTCGTCCGTTCGGCACTAGATCAGTTGGATCGTTATCGGATCGTCAAGAGTACGACTACATCAACCACGTGATAAACGCTTCCAGGTAGCGATCTACAAGGGTATGTAGATGCTTGATTCTTGCTTGAACTACGTCGATATTTCCCCAAAGAGGAAGGGATGAGGCAGCACAGCAATGGTAGGTATTTCCCTTAGTGATGAGACCAACATTATCGAACCAATAGGAGAACCATGAAACACTACGTGAACAACACCTGCACACAAATAACAAATAATCGCAACCCGACGTATTAAAGGGGTTGTTGTCGGATCTCAGTTTTAGGCAAAACCCTTGAGGTTTGAACACTTGTCAGCGCACGAAGATTTTCCCCTACCGAATCTCGCTCTCAGCCTCACCGCAATCTCTAAGCTAGCTCGATGAACTCACAACACAAGAGACACAAGATTTATACAGTTTCGGGCCACCGTTGTGGTGTAATACCCTACTCCTGTGTGTGGTGGTGCATTGCCTCTTGGGCTAATGATGAACAGTACAAGGGAAGAACAGCCTCCTGAGGAGAGGTGTTCTTGTGCTTGGCAAACTTTTGTGGATGAGGATGATCTGAATGATCTGTCCCCTTCTACTGTGGTGGCTAGTCCTATTTATAGAAGCCCTGGTCCTCTCCCCAAATATTGAGCGGGAAGGGATCCAACAACGGCCAATTTGAAAGGGACAACTAGTACAAGCTATCCTGACTAAAGGTGGTCTTCACCTATCAAAGGCACTGGTGGTGACGCTGTCTTGGGCTCCACGATGACCTCCGTCCTGCCGTCCTGCTGGTCTTGGTCTTGTTGCACCAATATGGAAACCTTTGCCTGATACCTCGGTACTCCACGCCTGCGCTTGCCCCCTTAGCACCAAAGGGGAAACGAGGACATTGCGTGCGCTACCGCCAGCCTGGCCTTGGTCGTCATGGCTTGCATCACGGGAACCTCGTGAGGTACCCCTTGCCTTGATCTCTTCGCCTCCTCGCGAGGCTGCCTGGTGAGGCCGTTCCTAAGGAGTCCTTGTGTAGTGCGCCGCTCGAGGCTTGGCGCCTCGCGAGGGTCTTGAGTGTTGGTTGGCGAAGATGGTCCAGACTGGGCCGCTGGTGGAGCCACGCCGTGGGCCGCAGGCAGGCAAGTCTGGGGACCCCTATTCCTAGAATGCCGACAGTAGCCCCCGGGCACAAGGCGCACTCGGACTTGGCTTAGCGGCGAAGCCAAGGGGCAAGTGCGGAGCGCCGCGGGCCCCAATAGCCTGCGGCCTTGGCCGACGCATGACGACTGATTGTATGTGGGCGTCTCCACTTCCCCATGCTGCCCCAATATCCGCCTGGCTAGGCGGCCACGGCACCCTACACAATTATTTCCTCCTTGCGAGCGGCGTGCCTCCTATCCTTCGTTCCTCCTCGAGCATCTGCTCGTGCTTCCAATCTGACTCGAGCTTAGTCCCCTTCATTGCCATGGCGCCAACTCGCATGGAGAGAGGGAAGAAGCCTCTGCTCACAGCCAATCCGCCCCTGACAATCGAGCCTGCCATCGGCCGATCGTGGGTGCTCAACCTGTAGGCCATGGGCAAGGTCTACCCTGCGCTCGCTTCCAGCTTCAACGAGTGGGGAGGGACGGTGGCTTGGCCTGCGTCCCGAGCTTCCATTGACAGGACAGCCATGGAGGTTCGATTCTTCGTTGACACCCTGTGGGTTGGCCTGGTTCCCCCTTTATCCGCCTTCTTCAACGCAGTGCTTTCCCATTACCAGATTCACATGCTGCATCTTGATGCCCAATCCATTGCCCTTCTCGCCATCTTCGCCTTTGTTTGGGAGGCCATGGTGGGCATTGCTCCTTCCGTTGCCCTCCTGCACCATTTCTTCTGGCTGCATCTGACCGACCCCTTGCAGTGCTCGGGGTGCCTGAGCTTCCAAGCTGTGGCGGAGATAGCCGCCTCGGGGATTGAGTTTGATCTCCCACCGTCCATGAGCGGGTTCCGGACGCGGTGGGTGTACGTGGATGTTGGAGTGCTCAGCCCCTTGCTCTCGCTTCCATCGTTGCCCACCATTCCCAACTCCGGCTGGGCCCATGAGAGGCTCGCGAGCTCTCGCCTTTCCTTCGCCTGGCTCCGGTTGAAGAGGTTGAAAGACCTTGGCATGACTGCGCCCCAGGTGGTGAAGGAGTTCCTCCAGCATCGCAATGCCCCTCTCCAGCGCCATTCTTGGTTGATGTGGGCCCTGGCCGGTGACCGGGATCGCATGAGGCTTCAGGAGTCGGGCCTCTCGCCCGTAGCGCAGAGGACGATGCTTGAGGTCTTGACTGGCAACCCGTTGCCGGGCGACATGTCACAAGGGGGTTGTCTCTTGTATTTCTGCATGAACAAGGTTTAGTTCACGGGGCAGATGCCTTCTTTCGACAAATGGGGGCTGCGCCCGGTCGGCCTTGTGGGGCCTCGTGAGAATCCCATTGTTGTGCCTCTCCTTCTTGCTGCCAGCGCCGAGCTTGCCACAAGAGTGGACGCAGGGAGGCAAGCATCACTGGAGGTTGTAGGCGTGGGTGTTGAGGTGCCGATGCCGCTTGAGGTTCCCGAGGCTCCATCCACGGGAGCCTGTGAGGCCCGCCCAGAGGCAGTCGTTCAGGGGGAGATGTAGTCGGAGGCTCCTGTGGCCGGAACTCCCGAGTCCCCGATAAGCCAGCATGAGGCGGAGCTTGATTGCTCTCTCCAGCTTGGCGCTCCTGAGGTCGACCGCCTGGGTGCCTCTCCAGCCGCGCCCCGTGCTGGCCCCCACGTCCAATGCCTAGGCCGGTTCTGCATGGACTTCGCCGCGCTCCGCAAGAGGAAGGAGTCTTTGAGCTGTAGTGGTGGCATCATCCGACCGTTGAAACATAGAAAGTACATCGCCATAGATGAGTAAGTACCTTATCCTTGTAATTCCTCAATCGTTGCTTCCCTTCCTGACTGTGGCTCTTCAATATCCCTCCTGCCAAGCCCGCGAAGTCTCCCGAGAAGCAACCTCCTCTGGCATTGCCTTCATCGCTAGCCTTGAGTGCCCCAAGCCTGCACGCCGCCCCTAGCGTGGGATCAGCCGGAGAAGCAAGCCTGCCTGCAAGGTGCCTTGAGCCCGTGCCCTTGCCGCCTTTTCTTTGCAACCTTGCCTAGAGCGCGGCCAGCCTACCCAGGGCTCCTCCTCTGGTCGTGGATAGCAGCTGGTGGACGTCAACCCTGGGCTCCTCTTCAAGTGGCGAGCCTGTGCCGGTCTGGGTCCCTTGCGGGGCCTGGCCAGCTACCATGGGGGTCCCAGCCCCCAGCCCCCTGCTGAGAGGGGGCGAACCGCTTCGGATCCCGGTGACGGTGCCCACGATGGGGGACGACATCAGCAGCATGCTCAAGCTTGTGCGTGAACGAAGCGCCGTCCGCCATGAGTTCTTCCAAAAGGCGATGGACGCGATGGGCCAGATTGGTGGAGAACTTGCGGATGTAGACGTGCGCCTTGAAGCCAAGGGCCTGCGGCTGATCGAGGAGCTGCATAAACTGAAGGTGGCCATCAACCTCGCGCGCCACCAGCGCGAGCTTGACAACACGAAGGCCCAGGCGTCCCTTGCGACCTCGCATGAGGCCTGATCCCGAGCTTTGGAGGAGGCCCGGGAAGCAGATTGTCGCTGCGAGATTGTAGAGAAGCGCGCGTGGGAGCTCCAAGCCTGGAGCGCCTCCTTGGAGCAGCAGGTGGAGTTGAGCCAAGCCGCTCTTGCGTCGCCGAGGGGGACGCCTGTCGAGGAGGAGGAGGTCCTGAAGCATGAGGAAGCATTGACATTGGAGGCCGCCGAGCGCAGTTTCGATCTTGAGCGGTTGGAGACGAGGGAGCGCCAGTTTGCTGGAGCAGAGGACGCCGTTGGCGCGCGCGAGGCCCGGGTCCAGGAAGAGGCCGACCGCCGTGTCGACGAGGCTCGCGTGGATCTTGCGAGCAGGCATGACCTGAAGCTGAAGCTGGTTGAAGCCGAGGTTGCGGGAAGGACTGCCGCCCTCAGGTCCAGGCTAACCGAGGCAGAATGGCGTGCGGAGGCTGCCGCAGCCACCCTGGTCTCGGCGTAAGCCGAGCTGGCCTCCGCCCGCGCTGAGCTTCTTCCTCTTCAGCAGCGGGTTGCCGACACCGAGTCCATCGTGCAGCAGAACAGGGAGGAAATGCTTCAACAACGGACGTTGGAGCACGTGCACGCCCCATGCTCCAGGACCTCAGGAATAGGGCCAACGCGGCCCTGGGCAACATCTGTAATGAGAGCGCCCCACATCCCCACGCGGCTGACTATGTCGGTCATCTCCGCTTCTTTACTGACGTGGTGACACGCCTGGAGAGCCGCTCCGAGAGAGCTCACCAGCTTGTTGAGGAGAGGAGCCGCAGCATGCTCGAGCGCGCGGTTTCCCGCGTCTTCAGCCATCTTCAGAACACCTACCCTGACTTTGACTTGGATGCTGCCATCGCCCCTGTGCCCTAATGACCCACAAGTGTAGGGGATCTATCGTAGTCCTTTCGATAAGTAAGAGTGTCGAACCCAACAAGGAGCAGAAGGAAATGATAAGCGGTTTTCAGTAAGGTTTTCTCTGCAAGCACTGAAATTATAGGTAACAGATAGTTTTGTGATAAGATAAATAGTAACGAGTAACAAGTAAATAAAGTAAATAAAGTGCAGCAAGGTGGCCCAATCCTTTATGTAGCAAAGGATAAGCCTGGACAATTTCTAATAATGAGAAAGGAGCTCCCGAGGACACATGGGGATTATCGTCAAGCTAGTTTTCATCACGTTCATATGATTCGCGTTCGGTACTTTGATAATTTGATATGTGGGTGGACCGGTGCTTGGGTACTGCCCTTACTTGGACAAGCATCCCACTTATGATTAACCCCTATTGCAAGCGTCCGCAACTACAAAAGAAGTATTAAGGTAAACCTAACCACAACATTAAACATATGGAACCAAATCAGCCCCTAACGAAGCAACGCATAAACTAGGGTTTAAGCTTCTATCACTCGAGCAACCCATCATCTACTTATTACTTCCCTATGCCTTCCTATAGGCCCAAATAATGGTGAAGTGTCATGTAGTCGACGTTCACATAACACCACTAGAGGAAAAGACAACATACATCTCATCAAAATATCGAACGAATACCAAATTCACATGACTACTAATAGCAAGACTTCACCCATGTCCTCAGGAACAAACGTAACTACTCACAAAGCATATTCATTTTCATAATCAGAGGAGTAATAATATGCGTTAAGGATCTGAACATATGATCTTCCACCAAGTAAACCAATTAGTATCAACTACAAGGAGTAATCAACACTACAAGCAACCCACGGGTACCAATTTGTGGTTTTGATACAAGATTGGATACAAGAGATGAACTAGGGTTTTGAGAGGAGATGGTGCTGGTGAAGATGTTGATGGAGATTGACCCCCTCCCGATGAGAGGATCGTTGGTGATGATGTTGGTCATGATTTCCCCCTCCCGGAGGGAAGTGTCCCCGGTAGAACAACACTGCCAGAGCTCTAGATTGGTTCCGCCAAGGTTCTGCCTCATGGCGGCGGAGTTTCGTCCCGTAAGCTTTCCCATGATTTTTTCCAGGGTAAAAGCTCTCATATAGCAGAAGATGGACACCGGAGGCCCACCAGGGGGCCCGGGAGACAGGGGGCACGCCTAGTAGGGGGGGCGCGCCCCCACCCTCCTGGACAGGGTGTGGCCCCCCTGATGTATTTCTTCCGCTCAATAATTTTTATGAATTCCAAAAATAAATTTCATGGAGTTTCAGGATTTTTGGAGCACTGCAGAATAGGTTTCCAATGTTTGCTCCTTTTCCAGCCAGAATTACAGCTGCCGACATTCTCCCTCTTCATGGTAAACCTTGTAAAATAAGAGAGAATAGCCATAAGTATTGAGATATAATGTGTAATAACAGCCCATAATGCAATAAATATTGATATAAAAGCATGATGCAAAATGGACGTATCATGCCCGAGGCCATCCGGGGCAACCTGGCATGGTGGGTGGAGGATAACGTGGATGCACTTGTTAGGGCCTTCGCTTCTGACGACGAAGGGGTGGTAGTTGCGGCGGATGAAGGCGACGTGGTCGATGATGGTGACGGTGGTGCTGGTGATGGTGATGGCAATGCCAGCGATAGGGACAGTGACGCCAGTGATGCATCTGGAGGCGACCCGGGGGACACGGTGAGCGATATGTCTGACTGATCTCGTGTTTCTCCGTTGTTTATCCTGCATACAGAAGCTCAGGAACGGCCCCAAAGGTTGTAAGAGCATTTTGGGAGGGGATGCCCCTCATGTAAAAAGATTGCCGTCTCTATGCTTTTAGGGCTGATGCTGAATATGTGCCTCCATGAGCCTACGGGCCCTGCGGCGAGCTTGTTGTTATGGTTTACCTTTAGGCAGGACGAGTCCCAAACCGGCTCGCGAGGTTGTGAGCTCCTGAGGGTCCCCTGAGGGACTTGCCTACCCGGTCAAGAGGGCCTCATAAGTGCTGGCCGTTGTATGGCATGCGCGCAACGCACGCGCGCTTCGCCCAGCCCCGCCCACGAGGGGCTCGCGAGGGGGAGGCAGCTGATGTGAACTCCAAATTAAGGCAGGAGCCAGTACACAAGAAATCACACGAACGAGAAAAGTTACCCTCCCCGCGCACACAAATGAAAATTCAACTCCAACTTAAATCCGAAGCAAGGAAGCACGACTACAGAAAGGGAGTCAAAAGGCAAATGGCCGTGTCCGGTGCCTAGTCTAGTCTTCATGTCTTCATGTCTTCTCACCAGCGCAGAGCTAAGTGCTGCCACTGGGCGTGGGAGGGAGCCACCGAGGCCTGAGGGCGGCACTCCTGAGGCTCCCGGCTGTGTACAACCCCACTCATTATTACGTGAGAGTGTCACAGGCGGCAAGCTTCACAGGCACTGGGCCTTCTTCACAGGCACCAAGCCTTGCTTCATATCGCAAGTCGAGGGCCCCGCCTTGCGCCACCCTCAACCACCATTGGCGGCGACCGTAAACCAAGACGACACCAAAGGGGCAAAGGGGATGCCAGCGGCGCCCTCGGCAACCACATGTCCTCTGCCAGGGGTAGGCTTTGCAGCACCTCCCCAGCAGAGGGCCTACCTCCGGGGGATGCCTTGCTCCGTGCACCGTGGGAAGGGGCCCTACTCCCGTCCCCTCTCCTACAGCCCCCAGTGCGCTCCTCCTGGTGGAAGGGAGGCTGTCGAGCTAGGGCAGCCTTCTGCTGCTGTGACCTGACCCTCCTGCGACCCATGGTTAGCATAAGCTTGCTCCTGAGGAATTAGTGGTACCCGATAGCTGATGCTGCCAGCGCGGTTGGTGAGGCTCCCTTGATGAAAGTGCAACTATCCCTAGGTGGTTTTGGTAATTCATAACAACATATAGCTCATTGAGCTAATGCTATTCCAAGACTATTATTTCAGGAAAGCTCAATGAATGGCATGGCACGGATGATGAAAGTGGATCCCTCAAAATACTAAGGACAAAGGATTGGCTCAAGCTCAAAAGCTCAAGACTCTTCATTTTATATTTTATTGATCCAAGATCACATTGAGTCTATAGGAAAAGCCAATACTATCAAGGAGGGATGAGGTGTTGCTGAATGAGCCTCTTGCTTCATGTGCTTAGTGATATGCTCCAAAACCCTCAACTACTTTCTCACATCCACAAATGACCTAAACCCAGAGCCAAAATCGGTCACACCGATTCTTCCAACCTGGCGCCACCGATTTCAAATGTCATAGCCACTGCCACAAACCCTAGGCAAATCGGTCCTACCGATAGGGATCTCGGTCTCACCGAGATGGGATTGTAATCTCTCTGTTTCCCTTCGTAACGTTTCGGTCAAACCGAAGTGAGCGATCGGTCCCACCGATATTGCAATGTAAACTCTCTGTTTCCCTTTTGTAACATTTCGGTCTCACCGAAAAGAGCAAATCGGTCCCACCGAGTTTACCTGACCAACTCTCTGGAAAGCTTATTACCAAAATCGGTCTCACCGAGTTTGTGTAATCAGTCTTACCGAGATTACGTTATGCCCTAACCCTAAACAAATCGGTCTCACCGAGTTGCATGTCAGTCCCACCAAAATTCACTAACGGTCACTAGGTTTACTAAATCGGTCCGACCGAGTCTGTTGAATCGGTCCCACCGAGTTTGGTAAATTGTGTGTAACGGTTAGATTTTGTGTGGAGGCTATATATACCCCTCCACCTCCTCTTCATTCGTGAAGAGAGCCATCAAACTAAACCTACACTTCCAACTTACCATTTCTGAGAGAGAACCACCTACTCATGTGTTGAGGCCAAGATATTCCATTCCTACCATATGAATCTTGATCTCTAGCCTTCCCCAAGTTGCTTTCCACTCAAATCCTCTTTCCACCAGATCCAAATCCTATGAGAGAGAGTTGAGTGTTGGGGAGACTATCATTTGAAGCACAAGAGCAAGGAGTTCATCATCAATGCACCATTTGTTACTTCTTGGAGAGTGGTGTCTCCTAGATTGGCTAGGTGTCACTTGGGAGCCTCCGACAAGATTGTGGAGTTGAACCAAGGAGTTTGTAAGGGCAAGGAGATCGCCTACTTCGTGAAGATCTACCGCTAGTGAGGCAAGTCCTTCGTGGGCGAC
The DNA here is from genome assembly GCF_002162155.2 of Triticum dicoccoides. Lineage (NCBI taxonomy): Eukaryota > Viridiplantae > Streptophyta > Magnoliopsida > Poales > Poaceae > Triticum > Triticum dicoccoides. The sequence continues at coordinate 222,535,968 of NC_041381.1, read as the reverse complement.
GGCCATGGTGGGATAGACAAGGTTGCTTCTTCGTGGACCCTTCATGGGTGGAGCCCTCCGTGGACTCGCGCAACCGTTACCCTTCGTGGGTTGAAGTCTCCATCAACGTGGATGTACGATAGCACAACCTATCAGAACCACGCCAAAAACATCCGTGTCTCCAATTGCGTTTGAATTCTCCAAACCCTTCCCTTTACTTTCTTGCAAGTTGCATGCTTTAATTTCCGCTGCCTATATACTCTTTGCATGCTTGCTTGAATAGTGTGATGATTGCTTGACTTGTCCTAAGATAGCTAAAATCTGCCAAACTCTAAAATTGGGAAAAGGTTAAGTTTTTAATTGGTCAAGTAGTCTAAGCACCCCCCCTCTAGACATACTTCAAGGTCCTACAAGTGGTATCAGAGCTTTGGTCTCCATTTTCTTTGATTTCCATAGCTTTGGTGGTCATAGCCTTGGTTTCACAACCTAGGAGAGTATGGCGTTTAGCGAGGGAAATTATCACCGTAGAGGTCCTTACTTTGATGGTACTAACTTTGCTAGTTGGAAGCATAAGATGAAAATGCATATTCTCGGACATAACCCCGCCGTTTGGGCAATTATTTGTATTGGCTTGCAAGGTGAATTCTTTGATGGGAGAGAGCCGAACCGTGAAGCTAATGCGAAAGAATTGAAGATGCTGCAATACGACACTCAAGCTTGTGATATCATCTTCAACGGATTGTGCCTCGAAGAATTCAACAAAATCAGCCGTCTTGATAATGCAAAGGAAATTTGGGATACTTTGATTGATATGCATGAAGGTACCGAATCCTTCAAGGAATCCAAGTTGGATGTGCTCCAAAGTCAGCTTGACAAGTTCAAAATGAAGGATGGTGAAGGTGTCGCTGAAATGTACTCTAGGCTTGCACTTATCACAAATGAGATTGCCGGCTTAGGGAGTGAAGAGATGACCAACAGATTCATCATCCAGAAGATCCTATGATACCGTGTGCACATTGATCCAAATGATGCCAAACTACAAAGATCTCAAGCCAACGGAAGTCATTGGAAGAATTGTTGCTCATGAGATGTCACTCAAGGATAAGGAGGAACTTCACAACAAGTAAAGTGGTGCTTACAAAGCCTCAAGTGAAGTCCCCACATCATCAAGTGAGAAACAAACCTTCAATGAAGAATTGAGCTTAATGGTGAAGAACTTCAAAAAAATTCTACAAGAGTAGAAGCAAAGAAATAAGCTCCAAGTCAAGGTCTTATCATGACAAAAGATCTTCTAGTCGAGAGCGCAATTGCTACAATTGTGGGAGGCCTGGACACTATTCCAATGAGTGTACGACACCCTACAAAAGAAGAGAAGATTCTCCAAAAAGAAGAAGCAAAAGAGAAGAATCACCACCAAGAGAGAGGGGGAGTAGAGATGATCGTTATGAACGAAGACCCTCACAGAGAAGCAAGGATTCAAAAATGAAGGACAAGTCATCAAGGAGCTACACAAAACGAAGACATCAAGCTCATGTTGGTGAACGGGTATCTGGCTCCGACTCCGACAAACACTCCGAGAAGCTATCACTCCGACTCTGAATATACTCAAGATGAAGGTGTTGCCGGTCTAGCACTTGTGTCAACCAACTCCTACGACATATTTGATTCACCAAATGAAGGAATTGGAAGATGCTTCATGGCCAAAGGTCCAAAGGTAACACATCCTGAGTATGTTGATTTCAATAGTGATGAAGATGACTTGCTTGTGGATGATGATTTACTTGTTGACAACTCTAGTGATGAATACTATGATGAAACATCAATTAATCATGCTAATCAAACGTATGACAATGATAAGGAGAAAATTGAGCTTCTAACTAAAGAACTAAACACTCTTAAATTGGCTCATGAAACTATCTTCGAAGATCATCGAGAACTTTTAAGGGCTCATGAGAACTTACGCTTTGAAAAGCTCAATCTTGAGCAAGAGCATGAGTTCTTAAAAGCAATCAATGATGATCTCCGTAAGAAAAGTTCTTCTTACATTGCCAAGCATTTACTCCTATCTACTTACATGCCTCAAGTCAAGTCTAGTAACAAGTACAAGAAAGATACTTCCTCTAGTAGTAACAATAATAATGTCAATATTGTTGCTTCTAGTAGTTCTCTTGATTCCACTAATGATTCTCTTAGCCAAGTTACACTTGAGCAAGAAAATAGCTTATTGAAGGGAATTATAGAGAAAGGTGTCTACAAGAGCCTTGCCGGTAGTAAGCAATTCGAGGAAGACACCGGAAGAATCAAAGTGTTGGTTTTGAACGAAAGTTCAATGCCAATGGAGTTGAGTGGGAAGAAGATTAATACCCCAAGACGAAGTTTGTTCCTCAACAAGAGAAGTATGATCCTACTTCCTTCAAGGGAACACAAGATCAAGATGATCTTCCACCACAAGACCACAAGAACAAAGGCAAGGACAAGCTTCAAGAAGAGATTGATGCATTTGAAGAAGCACCTAAGGTCCCGGTCAAGTGGATTCCGAAGACTACGTCAAGTTCTACTTCATCAAGTACAACTACAACTCCAAGGATTCCCATCAAGATGGTGTGGATCCCGAAGAAGAAGAACTAGAGAGTTCTTGAGGGTGACTCCACCAAAATTCTTCACTCATATCATTATGGCAATGACAAGTGCAATCAACTTCCACATATTGCACGAGTTCAAGGAGTCACAAACCCTCATGTTGGTAAGGCAAGGGACAAGGTAACCTAATGTTTTCATGGACATTATCTTGTGTGTGAATCACTCTATGTCTATGGATATTCTTGTTTGTTCTTTGTGGGACTAACCCATGTAGGCAAGTTGAAAGTGCAACTCACTCCAACGGATTGCTCCAAATGATCTACATCAACATTGAGCATCCACATCTTCAATAGCTACATGAAGTCATCATCGACAAAACCCAAGGTTAGTTCATCCCTCTAAAAGGGGATCTCACATCTAGGGGGAGCTTAACTCTAAGAATTGAGTCAAAGCAACTCTAATGGTGTGAACACATCAATGCATTATGTAAAAGTGGTAACCCCACTTGAGCTTAAACGATGAGTATGACCTATGATCAAATGTTTATCATTTGACTCTAAGTCAATATACTCATATATAGATGACCTAGTCATCGCCAATTGTTTGATAGATGCTAGAATTGGTTGTGCATGCTTTGCCACATATTTCATTTGCCATCTTATTGTGTGAGCATGTTGGTGCATATTTTACTCATTCAAGGACATCCACTTATTGTTTTGATTGTTTGGTTCTTTCTTCTTTTGGCCAAGTGGATGGACAAGAATGCCTAAGAACCTTCTCTAGCTATCTATGCTTTTCTCGTCTCAAACTCTATTCATGCTACATCACAAAATTTGATCAAGTCAGATTCGAAACACTCTGTGTGAGGAGCACTCGGAGTCCCCGATTCGTCATAGACTTAAACTTCCAAAACTTCTTTGTGATTCTCGGTCTGACCGATTCCTCCATTTCGGTCCTACCGAGATCACCAAGTCGATCTAGGTTTTCAATCTCGGTGCAACCGATTTGAACTTTTCGGTCCCACCGAGTTGCTGTAACTGTTCACAGTTATGCATCTCGGTGCCACCGAGTTGTTCCACTCGGTCACACCGACAGGGTCGGGCTATATATAGTCACGGGCAAAAATTTGGAAATTCCTCCGAACCCCTTCACCTGCGTAATAGATCGCTCTGCCTCCAAGGTCTCCGGATCATCTCCTCGTCGCCAGCCGCCTCCTGTCGCTGGTCTCCGCCACCGTCAATGGAATTCAACCCCGCCGTTGCCGCCGTAGCGAGTTCAACGCCAAGATAGGGTATGGACTCGATCACAGTGCTATCCTCGTCCGATTCCTAGCACATTGTGTTCTTACTGATTCTTGCCACGATTGAAACACTCCTATCCAGTCAATGCAATCCGTAGATTAGATGAGATTTGAAAATTTAGGGTTAGGTTTCCACCAAAACCATCTCAGACCCACCGAGTTGAAAAACTCGGTCCCACCGATTTGGCTTATGCCATTGCACTAGTAACTCTCGGTCTGACCGAGAATTGCTAATCGGTGCGACTGATTTTAGGACTTTGTGAAACCCTAGCAGTCTCGGTGCCACTGAACTGTGACTCGGTCCAACCGAGTTCATCAGTTTAGGTTCCAAAACTGCTTCGGTATCACCGAGTTTGAAAATCGGTTGATCCAAAATGCTTTCTGTGGAAAACTAAAACTGAATTTTTGAATCATTCTTTTGCAAAAATCTCTGCATTTTGTGATGCTCATCCACTCTATCTCATCTATAACTCTTCACAGGGTCAGCAGTCAGTGTTTGCAGCATGTCAGACCAGAGTGACAGTTAGAATAGGTCAGAAGGGCAGATGCACATGAGTGAGGGCACTAGTCCCTCCAGCACTTCAGATGAAGGTAGCAGAAGCACTCCTAGCAACCTGCCTAAGGCTGCTACCAGGCAAAGGAAGAAGAGAACCTTAGACTCTGAAGATGAGGATTATAGAGCAGAAGAAGATGAGGCTACCTCCAAGAAGGTAGTGCTCAAAAAGGAGTATGGCTTAGCACATAGTACTAAGCCAGGCATGAAGATTAAAAGGCCTGCAGGAAGACAACCAATGTCCAAAGCCAGAGTCTCAACTCAAATACCTGAGAAGCCTGATCCCAAAGAGCTAGCTGCTGCTGAAGGAAAGAAAAGAAAGGAAAGGGTCAAGAAGACCATGGCCAGAGTTGTTGGTCAACCTTCCATGATGGAAGAGGAAGAAGAGCTTGCTGCACCAGCACCCAAGGCACCAAAGCTTATGGGTGATGCTATTAGATCAGGGGCTGCAACATCGAAGCCCAAGGAAGCACCCAAAGCTGCCCCCAAGGCCAAGTCTGCACCAAAGAGGAATACCAGGAGTATTCCAGCTGCTGAGAAGAACAAGGCCCCAGTGCCTGAGGTTGCTGAGGAGGAAGATGAAGAAGGACAAGTTCTAAGGAAGCTCAAGCCCAAGATACCAGAAAACAATGATGGCCATCCTGTGGCTGAGGACATGAACATCAGAAAAGATTCATGGTTGAGGCTATGGAGGATGGCAGCTCCATATGCCACAAGGAGAAGAACTGCTGTTGATTACAGGTTCCATACAAAGGAACAACGTGACTTCTATGAGACAATTTTGTTGGATAAAAAGCCCATAGTTTGTGATATGAGGTGGGTCGACTGGACCTACATGAAGGAAAATGAAGAGCACTATCCTGAAGTGCAAGACAGTTTTGTTGCTTGTGGAGTTGCAGATTTTGTTGGGCAAAAGCTCACAAACTGGAATGATGAACTTATCATGCAATTCTACTCCACAGCACACTTCTATCCAGATGGGGAGATAGTTTGGATGTCTGAAGGTACAAGGTACCAGTCAACTGTTGAGGAGTGGGCTAAACTGATAAAAGCCCCAAAGGAAAATGATGATGACCTGGATATATATGCCAAGAAGAAAATGGGACACAATACCATGGCACATATGTACAAGGAGATCCCAGACAAAGCTCTAGAGACTTTCTCTTTTGGATCAGTCCACTTTCTTCTGTCAGGGCTGCCTACAATAAATTGGATCCTAAGGCACACTCTATTGCATAAGGCAGGAGACCACAACATGATCAGGGGGCATGCAATCAATATGTTGCATCTATTTGATGTGCCACAGAAATTCAAGGTCATGAGCCTTATAGTTGAAACCATTAAGAGGAGTGCAGCATATCAGAAGAGGAGTTGTGGATATGCCCCTCAGATTCAGGAGTTGATTAACTCAAAGATGGGCAAAGGCAAATATCTGTTGGATAGGGAACATTTTCCACTCTATCCAGACTTTGAGGACAATGAGGTTGTCATGAATGAGGATGATCCATCATCAGTTCAAGCTCAAGAGAAGAAGGAGAAGGCAAGGAAGGAGAAGGCTGCCAAGATGCCAACTCAAGAGGAGGCATCTGAGTATTTCTTGAAGAACAAGCAGGATCAGCTTGGTTACTTGATAGCATCATCTCTGAGGATTGAGAAGGGATTGGTCACCCTCACTCAAAATCAGGAGAGCTTGGAAAGAATCATGGAACAAAAATTCTATGAACTAGATGTCAAAGTAACTGAAATTCAGTCAGTTGTGGAGCAGCAACAGGATGACATGCAGGAGAGGAAGGGAAAGACTACCACTAATGTATTTGCCAGAGTGCCTAGAGCTCAGAGGTCAGCTGTTGTGCCCGTGCCAGACACCAGAGCCACATCATCTGCACCAGCTACAGCTCCTACAGCTCCAGTGCAACCAGCTCTAGCACCAAATCTTCCAGCTCCCTCTACATCAACTAAAGCCTTCGTCCAAGGAGCCATCTCTACACCACCAACTGAAGATCAAGCCTGAGAGTCAATCTAGCACTATGCATTTTCTATGAACTTTTTGGTAACTTGTTGCCAAAGGGGGAGAAAAATGTATAGATCATAGGCTTCGAGAGAGAGAGAGAGTGTTGCTTTTATTCTCTCTTGCTTTACGGGTTCAAACTTTGTTTGCTTTTGATTGCTTGAGATACTATGCTGTTATCTGTGAGACATTGATGATCATGTGTTTGATCATAAGCTACACTTTTGCATGTTTGATGATATTATCTTATCTATCCTATGTGATCATTCACTTTGCTTGGTGATGAGTGCATGTATTCAATCTTTATCATTTTGAGCACTCCACCAAGATGTATGTGACATGGAAGAGTAACCCATGAGCTTAATTCCTTGTGCATTTGCAGTCCAAAGCAAATTTTAAACTATGCACAAATTTAGGGGGAGCTCTTGCTTATCACATACTTCTCAAAGCGACGATGTTTTTCAATCTTATTATCATTTGTCGAAGCTTTGATCTATATGTTCTCATCAATTACCAAAAAGGGGGAGATTGAAAGTGCAACTATCCCTAGGTGGTTTTGGTAATTCATAACAACATATAGCTCATTGAGCTAATGCTATTCCAAGACTATTATTCCAGGAAAGCTCAATGAATGGCATGGCATGGATGATGAAAGTGGACCCTCAAAATACTAAGGACAAAGGATTGGCTCAAGCTCAAAAGCTCAAGACTCTTCATTTTATATTTTAGTGATCCAAGATCACATTGAGTCTATAGGAAAAGCCAATACTATCAAGGAGGGATGAGGTGTTGCTTAATGAGCCTCTTGCTTCATGTGCTTAGTGATATGCTCCAAAACCCTCAGCTACTTTCTCAGATCCACAAATGACCTAAACCTAGAGCCAAAATCGGTCACACTGATTCTTCCAACCCGGCGCCACCGATTTCAAATGTCATAGCCACTGCCACAAACCCTAGACAAATCGGTCCTACCGATAGGGATCTCGGTCTCACTGAGATGGGATTGTAATCTCTCTGTTTCCCTTCGTAACATTTCAGTCAAACCTAAGTGAGCGATCGATCCCACCGAGATTGCAATGTAAACTCTCTATTTCCCTTTTGTAACATTTCGGTCTCATCGAAAAGAGCAAATCGGTCCCATCGAGTTTACCTGACCAACTCTCTGGAAAGCTTATTACCAAAATCGGTCTCACCGAGTTTGTGTAATCGGTCTTACCGAGATTACGTTATGCCCTAACCCTAACCAAATCGGTCTCACCGAGTTGCATGTCAGTCCCACCGAAAATCACTAACGGTCACTAGGTTTACTAAATCGGTCCGACCGAGTCTGTTGAATCGGTCCCACCGAGTTTGGTAAATTGTGTGTAATGGTTAGATTTTGTGTGGAGGCTATATATACCCCTCCGCCTCCTCTTTATTCGTGAAGAGAGCCATCAAACTAAACCTACACTTCCAACTTACCATTTTTGAGAGAGAACCACCTACTCATGTGTTGAGGCCAAGATATTCCATTCCTACCATATGAATCTTGATCTCTAGCCTTCCCCAAGTTGCTTTCCACTCAAATCCTCTTTCCACTATATCCAAATCCTATGAGAGAGAGTTGAGTGTTGGGGAGACTATCATTTGAAGCACAAGAGCAAGGAGTTCATCATCAACGCACCATTTGTTACTTCTTGGAGAGTGGTGTCTCCTAGATTGGCTAGGTGTCACTTGGGAGCCTCCGACAAGATTGTGGAGTTGAACCAAGGATTTTGTAAGGGCAAGGAGATCGCCTACTTCGTGAAGATCTACCACTAGTGAGGCAAGTCCTTCGTGGGTGACGACCATGGTGGGATAGACAAGGTTGCTTCTTCGCGGACCCTTCATGGGTGGAGCCCTCCGTGGACTCGCGCAACCATTACCCTTCGTGGGTTGAAGTCTCCATCAATGTGGATGTACGATAGCACCACCTATCGGAACCACGCCAAAAACATCCGTGTCTCCAATTGCGTTTGAATTCTCCAAACCCTTCCCTTTACTTTCTTGCAAGTTGCATGCTTTAATTTCCGCTGCCTATATACTCTTTGCATGCTTGCTTGAATAGTGTGATGATTGCTTGACTTGTCCTAAGATAGCTAAAATCTGCCAAACTCTAAAATTGGGAAAATGTTAAGTTTTTAATTGGTCAAGTAGTCTAATCACCCCCCTCTAGACATACTTCAAGGTCTACACTTGAGGCTCCTGGAAAGGCTCGGCTCCTGGCGTCTCTTCCTCCCAGCCTGGCCCGAGGAACGAGCCAGGGTCATCTTCCAGCGCGTACTCCCGATCCACCATGCGGGGCACGTAAGCCTCCGAAGCCGCTGCGTCGAAGACTTCGCCGTAGTGCCCCACGCTCCATGTTGCTTGGCCTAGCGTGTGCCATCTTGAGGATGGTAGGGCAGCGGCCCGCCCGGGCCGTAGGTGGCAACGCGCGTGCCCTCATTCATTGAAGGTGGTGCGGGTACGACCTGGCGTCCGGCGCCGATGGTTGAGCTGGTGTCGATGAAGCCTTGGGGCGTGCCTAGGGGCACGCGGTCACGGAGAGGTCCATCGCGTGATCCGGCCGAGGCCCGGGGTGGAAGCTGGAAGCAGAAGAGCAGTGCCCCCGAGGCTGCGGCATCCAGGACCTCAGCAACGCATCCCGACCGCTCTCCATCAACCTGCATCGTAGCAGCTCCCGAGCCACAGTGAGTGCGGCTCTCATGTTTGCTTGTTCCCGTCGGGTGTGCGTGCCGTGGCCGCGGCGTGGCTTGAGGCCCTTGCGGCTGCCTGCACCTGCCGCGGACTAAGGGCGGGCAGTGTGTGACCGCGCCGCCCGCGCCCCGCGGCGTTCTATAGTGCGTGGGCTGCCTGGGGCGAGGGGTTGAGGTCTTCTTGGGCAGGCGGCGTGGCCCGAGCTGGCCAGGCTACCCAGCGGTCGGCGCCAGTTATCGGGTCGCCGGACATGGATGCAACAAAGCAGTGGGACGCGGACCAGCGGAAGGAAGACTTCGGTGCACCCCTACTTGGCGCGCCAAATGTCGGATTTCGGGTTCCGGCAAAACCCTTGAGGTTCGAACACTAGGGTGCGCATGAAGATTTCCCCCTACCGAATCTCGCTCTCAGCCTCGCCCCGATCTCTAAGCTAGCTCGATGAACTCACAACACAAGAGACACAAGATCTATACAGTTTCGGGCCACCGTTGTGGTGTAATACCCTACTCCTGTGTGTGGTGGTGGATTGCCTCTTGGGCTGATGATGAACAGTACAAGGGAAGAATAGCCTCCTGAGGAGAGGTGTTCTTGTGCTTGGCGAACTTGTGCGGATGAGCATGATCTGAATGACCCGTCGCCTTCTACTGTGGTGGCTAGTCCTATTTATAGAGGCCCTGGTCCTCTCCCCAAATATTGAGTGGGAAGGGATCCAACAACGGCCAATTTGAAAGGGGACAACTAGTACAAGCTATCCTGACTAATGGTGGTCTTCGCCTGTCAAAGGCACTGGCGGTGATGCCGTCTTGGGCTCCATGATGACCTCCGTCCTGCCGTCCTGCTGGTCTTGGTCTTGTTGCACCAATATGGAAACCTTTGCCTGATGCCTCGGTACTCCATGCCTGCGCTTGCCCCCTTAGCACCAATGGGGAAATGAGGACACTGCGTGTGCTAGCGCCCGCCTGGTGCTCGCCTGGCCTTGGTCGTCATGGCTTGCATCACGGGAACCTCGCAAGGTACCCCTCCCCTTGATCTCTCCGCCTCCTCGCGAGCCTGTCTGGTGAGGCCGTTCATGAGGAGGCCTTGTGTCATCCGCCCCGTGAGGCTTGGCCCCTTGCGAGGGTCTTGAGTGTTGGTTGACGAAGACGGGCCAGACTGGGCCACTAGTGGACCCACGCCGTGGGCCGTAGGCAGGCATGTCTGGGGACCCCCGTTCCTAGAACACCGACAGTTGTCAATCCCTTTTGGGTAACAACGCCAGAAATTGGCAAACAAATGTGGGAAAGTTGTAATAATTTGATAGATCGAACGCCAAATAAAATAAAGTGCAACAAAGTATTTTTGTATTTTGGTTTAATAGATCTGAAAATAAAAGCAAATAAAATTGATCGCAATGGCAAATACAATAAAGAAGAGACCCGGGGGCCGTAGGTTTCACTAGTGGCTTCTCTCGAGAAAAATAGCAAACAGTGGGTGAACAAATTACTGTTGGGCAATTGATAGAATTTCAAATAATCACGACTATATCCAGGCAATGATCATTATATAGGCATCACGTCCAAGATTAGTAGACCAACTCCTGCCTGCATCTACTACTATTACTCCACACATCAACCGCTATCCAGCATGCATCTAGTGTATTAAGTTCATGAAAAAATGGAGTAATGCAATAAGAACGATGACATGATGTAGACAAGATCTATTTATGTAGAAATAGACCCCATCTTGTTATCCTTAATGGCAACGATACATATGTGTCGGTTCCTCTTCTGTCACTGGGATCAAGCACCATAAGATCAAACCCATCACAAAGCACCTCTTCCCATTGCAAGATAAATAGATCAAGTTGGCCAAACAAAACCCAAATATCAGAGAAGAAATACAAGGCTATAAGAAATCATGCATATAAGAGATCAAAGAAGACTCAAATAACTTTCATGGATAAAAAGATAGATCTGATCATAAACTCAAAGTTCATCGGATCCCAACAAACACACCGCAAAAAGACTTACATCATATGGATCTCCAAGAGACCATTGTATTGAGAATCAAAATAGAGAGAGGAAGCCATCCAACTACTAACTACGGACCTGTAGGTCTAGAAAGAACTACTCACGCATCATCGAAGAGGCACCAATGGGCATGATGAACCCCTCCGTGATGGTGTCTAGATTGGATTTGGTGGTTCTAGAACTTGCGGCGGCTGGAATTGATTTTGGTCCACTCCCCTAGGGTTTCTGGAATATTGGGGTATTTATAGAGCAAAAAGAGGTGGTTCGGGAGGCCATCGAGGTGGGCACAACCCACCAGGGCGCGCCTGAGCCTCCAAGCACGCCCAGGTGTCTTGTCCTCACCTAGGGCCCCCTCCTTGGTACTTCTTTGGCCCACTGGATGTCTTCTGGTCCAAAAAAACCCACAAAAAGTTTTGCAGCGTTTGGACTCCGTTTGGTATTGATTTCCTGCGACGTAGAAAACATGCAGAAAACAGCAACTAGCACTTGGCACTATGTCAATAGGTTAGTACCAAAAAATGATATAAAATGAATATAAAATGATTGTTAAACATCCAAGAATAATAATATAACAGCATGGAACAATCAAAAATTAGAGATACATTGGAGACGTATCAGCATCCCCAAGCTTAATTCCTGCTCTTCCACGAGTAGGTAAATGATAAAAAACAGAATTTTTGATGTGGAATGCTGCCTAACATATTCATCACATATTCTTTTCTTTAGAGCACGGACTTTTGGACTTTTATATGGTTCAAAGAAATAGTCTAGTTTTGAGATGAGACTTAAATACTCAAGCATATTAACAAGCAACCATGTCTTTTAGAATATCAATGCTAAAATAAGTTATCCCTAGCCCATTATGCTCAATCATTGATCCATTCATGAAAAACACTCGCATATTAGCTACACCCAATGCTCAAGTACGATCATAGTGCCCCTTAGTTGGTGCTTTATAAGAGAAGATGGAGACTCAAATTAATATAGTTTTTGCATAAAGTAAAACAAAGGGCCTTCGCAGAGGGAAGTAGGGATTTGTAGAGGTGCCAGAGCTCAAAGCGAAAAAGATAGGGATAAAAACATTTTGGGAGGCATGCCTTTCCTGTCAACGAGAACGACCGAGTAGTTCCCAATACTTTGCATGCTAGATATATCATAGGAAGTTCTCAAACAAAAATTAAAGTTTATTCCTATTTCAACCATACTTTCACTTTCCATGCCTAACCGTATCCACGGGTGCCCTCCATACCAACACTTTCCAAGGAATTTATTATTTGACAACATAAAGTAAATCCTTTTTACATTTCGGGACTGGGCATCCCTAATACCTTAGCCTTACTCTCGTGCAATGACAAGTGAATAAACACTCGTTGGAAGAATAACATACCTAGCATGGAAATATATTAGCCACCCCCTACCGTTTCATGAGCGGTACGAGCACAAAAGAGAGAAGTTTATTTTGAAAATTAGAGTTAGTGCATGCAAATTTGCTTAGAACGGAACGGAAATACCGCATATAGGTAGGTATAGTGGACTCATGTGGCAAAACTGGTTTAAAGGATTTTGGAAGCACAAGTAGTGATCATACTAAGTGCAAAATGAAGGCTAGCAAAAGATTGAGAACCGACCAACTAAGAAAGGAAAAATTTCATAAGTGAGCATTAAGCATAATTAACACCGAATAATGCACCACAAGTAGGATGTAATTTCATTGCATAACTATTGACTTTCGTGCTTGCATAGGGAATCACAAACCTTAACACCAATATTCTTACTAAAGCATAATTACTCATCAACATGACTCACATATCACATCATAATATCTCAAAACTATTACAAGGAATCAAGTTTATTTTGTCCAATGATCTTCATGAAAGTTTTTATTGTATCCTTCTTGGATATCTATCACTTTGGAACTAATTTCCATGTGTTGCTTTTGCTAAGCTCAAACAAATATAAGTGAAGATCATGAGCATAATATTTCTTTCTCTCAAATTAATTTAAGTGAAGAAAGAGAGAATTTCTTAGAAAATTTACTAACTCTCAAATAAATCTAAGTGAAGCATGAGATCTTTTGTTCAAAAATACTAAAGCACACCGTGCTCAAAAAGATATAAGTGAAGCACTAGAGCTATTCCATAGCTCATAAAGATTTAAGTGAAGCATAGAGAGCAATTCTAACAAGTCATAGCATAATTTGGAGCTCTCAAATAGGTGTGTCCAACAAGGATTCATGACTTGAAACAAAAAGCAAAACAAGCAAAGACTCATATCATACAAGACGCTCCAAGCAAAACTCATAGTATGTGACAAATAAAAATATAGTTCTGAGTAAAATACCGATGGTCGTTAGAAGAAAGAGGGGATGCCACTCGGGAATCCCCATGATTAGTTGCTTGCTTCCCTTTGGATAATAGCTTGGGGTTCCATGGGCATCCCAAAGCTTAGGCTCTTCTTACTCCTTATTCCTTCATCCATCGTAACATCACCCAAAACTTGAAAACTTCAATCACACAAAACTCAACAAAACCTTCGTGAGATCCGTTAGTATAAGAAAACACACTACTATAAGTACTGTAGCAAACCAATTCGTATTTTATTCTTGCATTATATCTGCTATATTTCAACTTTTCTATGGCAACAACTCTTCAAAGAAAACCACAGAATCATCAAAACAAGCACACAACGCAAACAAAACAGAAGTTGTCAAAAACAGAACAATCTGTAGCAATATGAGAACTTCAAATACTTCTGTAACTCCAAATATTCTGAAAAATTAGGGAAACGTGGGAAATTTAAAAATAAACCTTGTGTAAAAAAATCAGAGAAAAAGCACGTTTCTGTGATTTATGAAAATTATTTTCTGAGCGCAAAAGTTTCTGTTTTTCAGCAAGATCAAATCAACCATCACCCAACAAGATCCTAAAGGCTTTGCTTGGCACAAACACTAATTAACTCATAATAAACAAAATCATAACGGTAGCATAATTGTGTGAACACATAAAAAGGAAAGAAAAGGAGAAAAAATATATTTTATTCATTGGGTTGCCTCCCAACAAGCTCTATCATTTTATGCCCCTAGCTAGGCATAATGCATTGGGTTGGAGACGTATCAATGCTCTCCCCAGCACGTAGCTATGCATCTCCATGGATAGATCTTGCGTGTGCGTATAATTTTTTTGTTTTCCATGCAATGTTCCCCAGCACTTAATACACTAGATGCATGCTGGATAGTGGTCGATGTGTGGACTAATAGTAGTAGATGCAGGCAGGAATCAATCTACTAATCTTGGATGTGATGCCTATATACATGATCATTGCCTTGGATATCATCATAATTATTTGCTCTTCTATCAATTTCCCAATAGTAATTTGTTTACTCACCTTATATACATGGTATAGGTTGATGGAATCTTATCGCATCTGCAATATAAAAGGAGATGCAAATATTTTGCTTCGTAACTTTTATATAGGTTTAACCCTACATCATAGGCAACTCTTGAATTTTGCTTCTAAAGGGAATTTTATTGAAATTGATGATAATGTTGCCTATGAAACAATACAGAGAATATTGGGAGTTCCACGACCAAAAAAGGGGTTTACTTTTACACAAGAAGGAATTCAAACATTAGACAAATTGGGTGATTTACAGAAAAATTCGGTTGAGTTGCAAAAAACTAATGAACCCCTCAAACATATTAGTGGAAACCTCAGTCGCATGAATACTTTGATTACTCTTTGTTATAAGCGGTTGGATATTTTAGATCTTAAGATGGTCTCTTTTCCTGAGAATATTGGGAAGCGTAAAGAGCCTCCCGGGTTTGAGAAAGCCCTCGCAAAGGTAGTAAAATCCAAAGATGAAAACAATTGAATCTATGCATTATGCCTAGCTAGGGGCATAAAACGATAGCGCTTGTTGGGAGGCAACCCAATGAATAAAATATATTTTTTCTCCTCTTCTTTCCTTTTTATGTGTTCACACAATTACGCTACCGTTATGATTTTGTTTATTATGTGTTAATTAGTGTTTGTGCCAAGTAAAGCCTTTAGGATCATGTTGGGTGATAGTTGATTTGATCTTGTTGGAAAACATAAACTTTTGTGCCCAGTAGTAGAATTGTTAAGAATCACAGAAGCATTATAAAATTCTGAATTTTTTTGCACAAGATTGATATATAAATTGCCTACATTTTAGTAGCTTTTGCATAATTTTTGGAGTTACATAAGTATGATCAAAATCCAGATTACTACAGACTGTTCTATTTTTGACTCTGTTTTTGTTGCATTGTGTGCCTATTTTGATGAATCTATGGATTGTATCGGGGGTATAAGCCATGGTAAAGTTAGAATACGGTAGGTAC
Organism: Triticum dicoccoides; assembly: GCF_002162155.2. NCBI lineage: Eukaryota > Viridiplantae > Streptophyta > Magnoliopsida > Poales > Poaceae > Triticum > Triticum dicoccoides. The sequence continues at coordinate 222,520,463 of NC_041381.1, read as the reverse complement.
AATGCAATAATAAAATATGAATGGGTTTGAAACAGTAGTTAAAGTGGTGATTTGCTTTATTATACTAATGGATCTCACGAAGGTTTTGTTAGTTTTTGTGTGATTGATGTTTTCAAGTTCTGGGTGAGATCACGATGGATGAAGGAATAATGAGTGAAAATATCCTAAGCTTGCAGATGCCCATGGCACCCCAAGGTAATATTCAAGGAGAACCAAGCAACTAAGCTTGGGGATGCCCCGGAAGGCATCTCCTCTTTCTTCTAACGACCATTGGTAATTTTACTTGTAGCTATATTTTTATTTGTCACATGTCATGAGTTTTGCTTGGAGCATCTTGTATTATATGAGTCTTTGCATGTTTTGCTTTTTAGTTTGTCACAATCATCCTTGCTGGACACGTCTATTTGAGAGATCCATAATGATGCTATGATTTGTTAGAATTTCTCTATATGCTTCACTTAATTTTTTTGAGCTATGGAATTGCTCTAGTGCTTCACTTATATCTTTTTGAGCACGATGGTTTTTAAATTTTTGAAGAAATATACTCTCTTGCTTCACTTAGATCAATTTGAGAGTTAGTGGAATTTTGAAGAAACATCCTCTCATGCTTCACTTATATTATTTTGAGAGATGAAAAATTATTTATGCTCATGTTCTTCACTTAAATATATTTGAGAGCTTGTTATAAGCAATGGTAATATATGAAATTAGTCCCAAAGTGATAGATATCCAAGAGGGATTTAATAAAAACTTTCATGAAGATCATTGGATATTATAAACTTTATTCCTTATAACAGTTTTGAGATATGAAGATAGTAATATGTGAGTCATGTTGGTGAGTAATTATGCTTTAGTAAGAATATTGGTGTTAAGGTTTGTTATTCCCTATGCAAGCATGAAAGTCAATAGTTATGCAATGAAGTTACATCCTACTTGTGGTGCATTATTAGGTGTTAGTTGTTTAATGATTGTTTTTCTTTTTTGGTTGGTTGCTTCAAAATTTATTTGCTAGCCTTTCCTTGTACTAAGTGGGAATACTAGTTGTGCATCCAAACTCCTTAAACCAAGTTGTGCCAATGAGTCCACCATACCTATGTAGTATTTCCATGCCGTTCCAAGTAAATTTTTATGTGCCAACTCTAATTTTCTAAATGAATTTCCTTTTTGTGTTCACGTACCGCTCATGAAGCGGCAGGGGGTGGCCATATTTTTCCATGCTAGATGTGTTATTATCAAGATGAGTGTTTATTCACTTGTCATTGCACGAGAGTATGGCGGTAATAGAGATGCCTAGTCCAGAAATGAATTTCTTTATGTTGTCAAGTAATAAATTCCTTGGAAAGTGTTGGTATGGAAGGAACTCGTGGATACGGCTAGCCATGGATTGTGAAAGAATGGTGGAAAAAGGAATAAACTTTATTTTATGTTTGGGAACCGCCTATGATGTATCTAGCATGGAAAGTATTGGGAATTCTCGGTCGTTTTAGTTGACGGGAAAATCATGCCTCTCAAAATATTTTATCTCTCAATTTAAGCTTTGAGCTCTGGCACCTCTACAAATCTCTGCTTCCCTATGTGAAGGGCCTATCTTTTTATTTTATGCAATTTTTATTTGAGTCTCCATCTTCTCTTATAAAATCACCAACTAGGGAGCACTATGATCATACTTGTGCATTGGATGTAGCTAATATTCGAGTGTGCACTACAAAAAAAAGACACATCCATGACATTTTGGGCCGAACGAATTTTTTTCTGTCATACATATGACACTTCTATGACGATAATTGTGACAAAACCCGGTATCATCATAGATGTGGTGGGCTCCTACTTCTATGACAAAAAATCATGACAGAAAATGGGCTTTTCGTCCTAGGCGGGCCGGAGACGCAGCTGCATGACATTCTTTGGGCCGTCCATGACGAAAAAAACCGTGGTAGAAGCGAGGGGGAGGAAAATTTTGGGGAGTTGCCGGTTATGGTGGGAGAGCGATGCGCATTTCTCTCGTACAGGTACGCGTGTGTGTGCGAGGCATTGGCTCTAACTGAACCCGAGTGAGGCGTTGGGCTCTAACTGAACCCGAGCGATTGCACTGCAGGCTACGCGTTACTGAACCCGAGCGATCGATCGATGGCTGTTAACTGAACCCGATGGAGCGATTCCTTCGCTACTGCTGCTAACTGAAGCCAATCGATGCTGCCTCTGGGATGAACAGTGAGTGTTGCATGGGGGGGTGGATGAACAGTGACCGGTGGCGTTGCCTCTAGATGAACAGGACCCCGTGGTGTGGAGGGCTAGATGAACAGTAGACGGTGGAGGGGTGGCCATGGAGGGGTGGTTGAACAGGACCCCGTGGTGTGGAGGGCTGGATGAACAGTAGACGGTGGAGGGCTGGATGAACAGTAGACAGTGGAGGGGTGGTTGAACAGTAGCCGGTGGAGTAGCGCGCGGTGGAGGCTGGATGAACAGGAGCCCGTGGAGGCTGGAGGAGGTCGATGGTAGCCCGTGGAGGCTGGAGGAGGTCGACGGTGGAGATGAACAGTATCCCGTGGAGTCCCGTTTTGCGATACGCCACACCCCTCCTGATGAACAGGACCCCCGTTTCGACCGTAGCGCTCCAACACAAGTCCGTTTCGTCCGTTTTGCGGTACGCCACACCCCTCTCGATGAACAGGACCCCCGTTTCGACCGTAGGAGGTCCGTTTCATCCGTTTTGTGGTACGCCACACCCCTCCCGATCAACAGGACCCCCGTTTCGACCGTAGGAGGTCCATTTCCTCCGTTTCGCGGTACGCCACACCCCTCCTGATCAACAGGACCCCGTTCCGAACGTAGCAGGTCCGTTTCCTCTGTTGTGCAGTACGCCAGGCCTTGTTTCCATTGCCTGTTCTGTCCAAGCCGGTTGGCTCCCACGCGTTCTGTTGCCTCCCAATGAACACGACGCATTTCCTTGCCTCCCCATGAACACGACGCATTCCGTTGCCTCCCCATGAACACGATGACGGCTCTGTTTCTCCATTCCGACCCAGCCATGTACGTACGCGCGAGTAGGCATTCGAGACCCCGCCCGTATGTACGTACGTGGCCGTATTTTCTTTCTTGCACCCTGGCCGATGTACGTACATGTACATGCTACGTGCGCGCCTCTACTATGACACGTACGCGCCTCTACTACGACACATGCGCGCCTCTACATCGACCAGTATATATGTACATACACGTTCGCGACCAGAATGACAACGCTATGTACGCTTCAACCAGGTGGGTCCCGACTGTCAGGCACTTCCTTGCCTGCAAAGATGTAGCTGGTGGGTCCTAGCAGTCAGGGGGGCAAATCGTTTTTTTTGCCCGGACGCACTTCCTTGCGTGCGAAGATGTAGCTGGTGGGTCCTAGTAGTTAGGGGGGCGAATTGTTTTTTGTTGCCCGAACGCACTTCCTTGCGTGCGAAGATGTAGCTGGTGGGTCCCAGCAGTCAGGGGGGCGAATCATTTTTTTGCCCGGACGCACTTCCTTGTGTGCGAAGATGTAGCTGGTGGGTCCCAGCAGTCAGGGGGCGAATCGTTTTTTTTTGCCCGGACGCACTTCCTTGCGTGCGAAGGTGTAGCTGGTGGGTCCCAGCAGTCAGGGGGGAAATGTTTTTTCGTGAAATATGGTGGCCTGTCCGGTGGGTCCCCGCTGTCAGGTGGAGGAATAACTATTTTGCATGTAATAAGGAGGCACTTCCTTGCTGCGGCCGTGGACCCAGCTGTCAGCATCTCCATGTACAGTCCACGTCCGATGGAAGCCGTTCCTTGACCACATTGACCACACTGCGCCGAGAGCACCAAGGCGGTGGACGACGGTGAGGCCTAGGAAGGGGACGACGTGGAGCCAGGGAAGACGCGGCAGTGGATGCCCACGCGGAGAGCAGTACGAGGGTTCACTGGTTCGGCTGTGGTGTGAGGTTGTCGTCGCCGCAGGGCCTGGGTAGCGGTGGGAGTAGTAGGGGGCGATGAGGCCTCAACGGTAGCACAGCCGGCCACTGGAGGCAGGAGCGGGCGGTCTCCCCGGCGCTAGTTTGGGCGGCTGGTGCAAGAAGAGCAGCGATTGAAGAAGTAGCAGGACCGTTCGATTCAAATCCAACGGTTACTGCTGCTAGAATCGTTTGTTGACTAAGTTGACAAGCCCTGCGTATGCGTCAACATAGTAGGCCCACAGGTCAGCCTCCCAACCGGTGCGCCCCAGATGTCAGTGGGAGGAATCATTTTTTTTTTGCGTAATAAGGAGGCAGTTGATTCCGTGCGGCCAGGCCAACAGAGGGAGTAGGGTGGGCCGAGGAAGCCTGTGCGGCATCACAGCGAGCCACAAGAGGAGGGAGCAGGCAGTCCCGCCGACGCTAGTTTAGGCGGCTAGAGCAGGAAGATCAGAGATTGAAGAAGCACGCCGGCTATAATCTTGTGTTCACTGACAAAGCCTTGCGTAAACAAGTCAGCCTCGAAATCTTTGGCGTGTACAACCCATTTGCTATTATTTTTATAACTTTTACTCATTTTCTAATTCATATGGAATTTATTGCAGCCCGTTTTCCATTTTTAGAATTGCCGGCCATTTTCTGGTCAGTACCAGGGTCAAAAATTAACTAAATATGTGGGAAATTTTTGCTGGGGAACGAAATATTCTTAATCCAAAAATTAATAGCCATACTAAAACAAATTTAAAAATAAGTTAGTACTATGTCATGTTAAATCCAATGAAATACGTATAAGATATCAGTGAAGAACAAAATTAAAAAAAAACTAATATCCCATTTGCTCGTCTTGAAAGATTTGCAGCCTAGTAATTCAGAGAAAACAAATAGGCCTAGCTTGGGTATTCTTCAAAAAGAAATACTGGCTACCTATTTTCCCAAAGAACTGGTGCATGAGCATTTAGATTTATTTATTTGTTTTATTATTTATGTTTAGGGGACCATGAGCATGTACCTGGGCCGGATTCATGTGAGAGCATCCCTTCCAGTTAATTATGGCCTTCTCTATTGGGCCTTCATCAGTGGGCTGCATGTTATCAACAAGTGGAAAATGTGTTCCGTACGAAAAATAGTATGAGCTACATACGGTATGGGGCACTAAAGGATCGAACCGTGCAACGACTTCCAAAACATTGTGTTGGTCGTTCTAACAACACGTTTATATTCAACCAACAGACGAAATATACTACTGATTGTACATTGAAAATAGCAGCAGCAACAACCAGGGCTGGGGGTGCAACAGAAGCAGTAAGCAGGCTAGAAGAGTGAAGACGTAGCTCTCTCTTCCAAACCAAACATCAACCATCATTATGATAACCCACAAGTATAGGGGATCGCAACAGTTTTCGAGGATAGAGTATTCAACCCAAATTTATTGATTCGACACAAGGGGAGCCAAAGAATATTCTCAAGTATTAGTAGGTGAGTTGTCAATTCAATCACACCTGGAAACTTAGTATCTACAGCAAAGTGTTTAGTAGCAAAGTAATATGATAGTGGTGGTAACGGTAACAAAAGTAAAGGCAGCAAAAGTAATGTTTTTGGTATTTTGTAGTGATTGTAACAGTAGCAACGGAAAAGTAAATAAGCGAGAACCAGTATATGGAAAACTCGTAGGCACCGGATTAGCGATGGATAATTATGCCGGATGCGGTTCGTCATGTAATAGTCATAACATAGGGTGACACAGAACTAGCTCCAGTTCATCAATGTAATGTAGGCATGTATTCCGTATATAGTCATACGTGCTTATGGAAAAGAACTTGCATGACATCTTTTGTCCTACCCTCCCGTGGCAGCGGGGTCCTATTGGAAACTAAGGGATATTAAGGCCTCCTTTTAATAGAGAACCGGAACAAAGCATTAGCACATAGTGAATACATGAACTCCTCAAACTATGGTCATCACCGGTAGTGGTCCCGATTATTGTCACTTCGGGGTTCCCGAATCATAACACATAGTAGGTGACTATAGACTTGCAAGATAGGATCAAGAACACACATATATTCATGAAAACATAATAGGTCCAGATCTGAAATCATGGAACTCGGGCCCTAGTGACAAGCATTAAGCATAGCAAAGTCATAGCAACATCAATCTCAGAACATAATGGATACTAGGGATCAAACCCTAACAAAACTAACTCGATTACATGATAAATCTCACCCAACCCATCACCGTCTAGCAAGCCTACGATGGAATTACTCACGCACGGCGGTGAGCATCATGAAATTGGTGATGGAGGATGGTTGATGATGACGACGACGACGAATCCCCCACTCCGGAGCCCCGAACGGACTCCAGATCAGCCCTCCCTAGAGAGATTAGGGCTTGGCGGCGGTTCTGTATCGTAAAACGCGATGATTTCTTCTCTTCAATTTTTTTTCTCCCCGAAAGCCAATATATGGAGTTGGAGTTGGCGTCGGAGGGCCACCAGGGGGCCCATGTGGTAGGGGGCACGCCCAGGGGGGCGCCCCCACCCTCGTGGACAGGGTGTGGGCCCCCTGGTCTTCATCTTTGGCGAGGATTTTTTATTGTTTTTTTCTAAGGTGTTCCGTGGAGTTTCAGGTCATTCCGAGAACTTTTATTTTCTGCACATAAAACAACACCTTGGCAATTCTGCTAAAAACAGCGTCAGTCCGGGTTAGTTCCATTCAAATCATACGAGTTAGAGTCCAAAACAAGGGCAAAGTAGATACGACGGAGACGTTTCAACTCCCCCAAGCTTAAACCCTTGCTTGTCCTCAAGCAATTCAGTTGACAAACTGAAAGAGAAAAAGAAAAACTTTTACAAACTCTGTTTGCTCTTGTTGTTGTAAACATGAAAAGTCAGCATTCAAGTTTCAGCAATTATTATGAACTAACCATACTCACAATAACACGTAGGTCTCACAATTACTCATATCAATAGCATAATCAGCTAGCGAGCCATAATAATAAAACTCGGAATACAACACTTTCTCAAAATAATAATAACATGATATAACAAAATGGTATCTCGCTAGCCCTTTCTGAGACCGCAAAACATAAATGCAGAGCACCTTTAAAGATCAAGGACTGACTAAACATTGTAATTCATGGTAAAACAGATCCAGTCAAGTCATACCCAATATAAACCAATAATAATGAATGCAAACGACATTGTGCTCTCCAGCGGGTGCTTTTTAATAAGAAGGATGATGACTCAACATAAAAGTAAATAGATAGGCCCTTCACGGAGGGAAGCAGGGATTTGTAGAGGTGCCAGAGCTCGGTTTTGAACTAGAGATAAATTATATTTTGAGCGGCATACTTTCATTGTCAACATAACAACTAAGAGATGACGATATCTTCCATGCTAAACAGATTATAGGCGGTTCCCAAATAGAATGGTAAAGTTTATACTCCCCCTCCTCCACAAGCATCAATCCATGGCTTGCTCGAAACAATGAGTGCCTCCAACATTCAATGGGTCCCAAGGGGAGTTTTGTTTGCAGTTATTTTGATTTAGTTTGCATAAAGTATGGGACTGGGCATCCTGGATACCATCCATTTTCTCGTGAATGAGGAGCGGAGTCCACTCCTCTTGAGAATAACCCGCCTAACTCGGAAGATAAGGGCAGCTCTAGTTGACATATGAGCTATTCGAGCATGCAAAACAGAATGTTTATTTGAAGGTTTAGAGTTTGGCACATACAAATTTACTTGGAACGGCAGGTAAATACCGCATATAGGTAGTTATAGTGGACTCATATGGAACAACTTTGGGGTTTAAGGAGTTTGGTTGCACAAGCAGTATTCCCGCTTAGTACAGGTGAAGGCTAGCAAAAGACTAGGAAGCGACCAACTGAGAGAGCGACAACAGTCGTAAGCATGCATTAAAATTAATTTACACCGAATACAAGCATGAGTAGGATATAATCCACCATGAACATAAATAACATGAAGGCTATGTTGATTTGATTCAACTACATGCGTGAGCATGTGCCAAGTCGAGTCACTCAATTCATTTAAAGGAGGATACCATCCCATCATAACACATCATAATCAATCTAAAAGCATGTTGGCACGCAAGGTAAACCATTATAACTCATAGCTAATCAAGCATGACACAAGCAACTATAATCTCTGAATGTCATTGCAAATATGTTTACTTCATAATAGCTGACTCAGGAACGACGAATCATCATATTTACAAAAACAAGAGAGGTCGAGTTCATACCAGCTTTTCTCATCTCAATAAGTCCATCATATATCATCATTATTGCCTCTCACTTGCACGACCGAATGATGTGTATAATAATAAGAGTGCACATGCATTGGACTAAGCTGGAATCTGCAAGCATTCAACTCAAGAGATAAGACAAATAATATGGGCTCTAGGTTAAATAAACAATCATGCATATGAGAGCCACTAAGCATTTTCAATATAGTCTTCTCGACCCCCAAAGAAAGGAAAAGAAATAAAAACTATTTACACGGGAAAGCTCCCAACAAGCAAAAGAAGAACGGGAAATATTTTTGGGTTTTCATTTTAATTACTACAGCAAAGAAATAAACTACTACTAATTTTTTTGGTTTTTTCTTAAGGTTTATCAAACACACAAGAAGAAAGAAGGAAAAAGAAAATAAACTAGCATGGATATTACAGTGAAAGAGTATGAGCACCGACGTCTAGCAATGAGTGTGTGTGAACATAAATGTAATGTCGGTGGGAAATACATACTCCCCCAAGCTTAGGCTTTTGGCCTAAGTTGGTCTATTGCCAGGGATAGCCTGACGGATACCCGTAGGTGAAGCTGGGGTCGTACTGTGATGCAGAAGGCTCCGGCTGCCACTGGCTGGCAGCTTCCTCTGGATCCCAAGAATAAACAGATAGTAGTGGAGGCTCATCTTGTGGCTCCGGTTCTGGGCTGGTGTAGGATTCCGATAGGATTGAACGGCTGCCCACGGAACGATGTGAGGACTTGCAGATAAGTTAAACAAAGAAGGGGCAGGCAAAGTAATAGTCTCAGGGTGATGTTTATCAAAGTATAATTTGTATTTGAGCTCCCCTTCGCGACTCTTAACAAGAAAGTCATGCGCTATCATACTCTTTTAATCTAAATAAGCACGAGGTAGCGCTGTTTCTTCTTTCTCCTCATGCCTAATAGGTATTTCAAAATGTTCAGCTAGGCGTGAAGCATAAATGCCTCCAAAGATTGGGCCCTTAGTACGGTTCAGACATAACTGTGTAGCAACAATTCCACCCATACTAACAGAGTTATTGCGGTATAAACCATGGAACAAAATAATAATATCAGGAATACTAAGGTTCCCACAGTTCCCGCGTCCAATCAAGCAACGACTAGCAAATAAGGCAAAGTAGCGTAAAACAGGAAAATGTATGCTAGTGATCCTTGCATCATAAACCTTCCTGGTTTCTCCCACAGTGATAGTGTTAATAAAAGCTTCTACTTCGTTACGGTGGGGTTCATCTAAGGTGCCCTCAAAGGGTATTCTGCAAACCTCGCAGAATTCAGCTATTGTCATCTCTTTAACAACGTCATATAAATGAAACTCTACTGTTGGAGGTGATTTCTTAGGGAAAAAGTAGAAGTTTTGCACAAAAGTATTTGTGAGTAAGAGATACTGATGACATTGGTCGCGGAGGAAGTCGGTGAGGCCAGCGTTCTCAATCAATAAATAGAAATCTTCATAAATCCCGGCTCTCCTCAAGAAGTCATCGGAAGGCCATTCACACGGCCAGACCTCCGCGGTGCGAGGCAAATTAAATTTGGGCTTCTGCTCTTCTTCCTTTTGTTTTTACTTTGAGCTTCGGCTCGACGAGCCCCTCAAAAGTCTCTTCATTATTTTCTAAAACAATCTGAAATTTTTAGTAACTTCAAATAAAAGTGAACCAACTTCAATAAAATTGATAGCAACAACTCCCATAAGTGCCTAGAGCCTATATAAAGCATTGGAACTACTTGGAACCATATAAATTTGACATGCAAGCTCAAGAACACGGTCACTTATGCAGCACAAATTTGCAATGAATAAAGCACTATAACAAAAACTAATTGGACCAATGGAGGAGTCACATACCAAGGAATAATCTCCCCAAGCAGTTTTGCGAGAGGTGCTTTGAGCAAGGAGATCGAAAATCACAGCAACGGGGGCTGGAACTCGTGCTTGAGTTGGTTTTTCGTGTTTGTGTAAGGCAGAGTAAGAAGATGGGTGCATGGATAAGTGGAGGAGGGCCACCATGGGCCCACGAGGCAGGGGGCGTGCCCAGGGGGGTAGGGTGCGCCCTCCACCCTCGTGGCCAGGTGGCAGCTCCCCCCGTGGTAATTTTTGCACAGTAAATTCTCAAATATTCCCGAAAAATCATATTAAATTGGCATGGTATTCTGAGGACTTTTATTTTCGGGATATTTTTATATTGCACAGATAAGTCAGGAGACAGACAGAAAAATACTATTTTACTTTATTTCTACTAAATAATAGAAAATATAAAAAGGGTACAGAAGGTTGTGCTTGTAGTTTCATCCATCTCGTGATCATCAAAATGAACCCACTAACAAGGTTGATCAAGTCTTGTTAACAAACTCATACCGAATAATCATGAAACCGGAGAAATTTCGAATAACACTAAGTTACCTCAATGGGGATATGAAAATCCCCAACAATAAGAATATCATACTTTTTCTTGACAGTAGGGAGAGGAAATTCGAAACCTCCAAATATAATCGATGGAATTTTTCCAATAGAATTGATACTATAAACTTGAGGTTGTTTTCTCGGAAAGTGTACCGTGTGCTCATTGCCATTAACATGAAAAGTGACATTGCCTTTGTTGCAATCAATAACAGCCCCTGCAGTATTAAGGAAAGGTCTTCCATGAATAATAGACATACTATCATCCTCAGGAATATCAAGAATAACATAGTTCGTTAAAATAGTAACGTTTGCAACCACAACAGGCACATCCTCACAAATACCGACAGGTATAGCAGTTGATTTATCAGCCATTTGCAAAGATATTTCAGTAGGTGTCAACTTATTCAAGTCAAGTCTACGATATAAAGAGAGAGGCATACCACTGACACCGGCTCCAAGATCACATAAAGCAGTTTTAACATAATTTCTCTTAATGGAGCATGGTATAGTAGGTACTCCTGGATCTCCAAGTTTCTTTGGTATTCCACCCTTAAAAGTATAATTAGCAAGCATGGTGGAAATTTCAGCTTCAGGTATCTTTCTTTTATTAGTAATGATATCCTTCATATACTTAGTATAAGGATTTGTTTTGAGCACATCAGTTAATTGCATACACAAAAAGATGGTTCTAATCATTTCAGCAAAGCGCTCAAAATCCTCATCATCCTTTTTCTTGGATGGTTTCGGAGGAAAAGGCATGGGTTTCTGAACCCATGGTTCCCTTTCTTTACCATGTTTCCTAGCAGCAAAGTCTCTTTTATCATAACGTTGATTCCTTGATTGTGGGTTATCAAAATCAATAGCAGGTTCAACTTCTACATCGTTATCATTACTAGGTTGAGCATCAACATGAACATTATCATTAACATTATCACTAGGTTCATGTTCATCACCTAATTGTGTTTCAGCATCAGAAATAGAGATATCATTCGGATTCTCAGGTGGTTCAGCAATAGGTTCACTAGAAGTTTGCAAAGTCCTATCATTTTTCTTTTTCTTCCTCTTAGAAGAACTAGGTACATCAATATTGTTTCTCTGAGAATCTTGCTCGATTCTCTTAGGGTGGCCTTCAAGATACAAAAGTTCCTAAGTCATTCTACCAGTTCTAGTAGCCACTCTAACAGCATAATCATTTTTCTTACTATTCATTTCACCAAGCACTTCTTTCTGAGCTTTAAGTACTTGTTCTACTTGAGTGGTAACAATAGAAGCATGTTTGCCAACAAGTTTAAGTTCACCTCTAATATCAGCCATATAATCACCCAAGCGTTTAATCATAAAGGTATTCTGTTTTAATTGTCTACCAAAATAAGCATTAAATCATCTTGCTTAAACATAAAGTCATCAAACTCATCCAAGCACTGACTAGCAATTTTCGTAGGAGGGACTTCAGCTTTATCATATCTATAGAGAGAATTTACCTTCACTACCTGTGTCGAGATATCAAGAGGTTCTTCAGTAAATAAGTAATTGAGATCATATACTTCTTCAACAGGCGGTAAATTAAGACCATGTATTTCTTCAATAGGAGGTAAATTCTTAACATCTTCAGCTCTAATACCTTTTTCTTTCATAGATTTCTTTGCCTCTTGCATATCTTCGGGACTGAGAAATAGAACACCTCTCTTCTTCGGAGTTGGTTTAGGAATAGGATCGGTAATTGGCTCTGGTACTGGCTCAGGAGGTGGCTCGGGAGGTGCCCAATTATTTTCATTTGTCAACATATTATTCAATAGAATTTCAGCTTCATCCGGTGTTCTTTCCCTGAAAAGAGAACCAGCACAACTATCCAGGTAATCTCTGGAAGCATCAGTTAATACATTATAAAAGATATGAAGTATTTCAGGTTTCTTAAGAGGATGATCAGGCAAAGCATTAAGTAACTTGAGAAGCCTCCCCCAAGCTTGTGTGAGACTCTCTTCTTCAATTTGCACAAAGTTGTATATTTCCCTCAAAGCAGCTTGTTTCTTATGAGCAGGGAAATATTTAGCAGAGAAGTAATAAATCATATCCTGGGGACTTTGCACACAACCAGGATCAAGAGAAATAAACCATATCTTAGCATCACCCTTTAATGAGAACGGAAATATTTTGAGTAAATAAAGGTAGCGCGATCTCTCATTATTAGTAAACAGGGCAGCTATATCATTTAACTTAGTAAGATGTGCCACAACAGTTTCAGATTCATAACCATAGAAAGGATCAGATTCAACCAAAGTAATTATATCTGGATCAACAGAATAATCATAATAATCCTTATCGGGAACACAAATAGGTGAAGTAGAAAAAGCAAGGTCGGGTCTCATTCTATCTCTAAAAGATTCCTTACTCCATTTAACTAGCAACCTCTTAAGTTCATATCTATCCTGGCAAGCAAAAATAGCTGCAGAAGATTCAGCATCAAAAGGATAACCCTCAGGAATAGCAGGCATATTCTCATCATCACTATCATCATCGTATTCAGGTTCAATAATTTCTCTTTCTCTAGACCTAGCAATTTGCTCATCAAGAAATTCACCAAGGGGCACAGTAGTATCAAGCATAGAAGTACTTTAATCATAAGTATCATGCATAGCAGAAGTGGCATCATCAATAACATGCGACATATCAAAATTCATAGCAGTAGCTAGTTTAGGTGTCGCAAGCTTACTTATAACAGAAGGAGAATCTAGTGCAAGGCTAGATGGCAGTTCCTTACCTCCCCTCGTAGTTGAGGGCAAAATAGTAGTTCGATCATCTTTCAAGTTCTTCATAGTGTCCAGCAGATATAAATCCCAAGTGACTCAAAGAATAGAGCTATGCTCCCCGGCAACGGCGCCAGAAAAAGGTCTTGATAACCCACAAGTATAGGGGATCGCAACAGTTTTCGAGGGTAGAGTATTCGACCCAAATTTATTGATTCGACACAAGGGGAGCCAAAGAATATTCTCAAGTATTAGCAGCTGAGTTGTCAATTCAACCACACCTGGAAACTTAGTATCTGCAGCAAAGTGTTTAGTAGCAAAGTAATATGATAGTGGTGGTAACAGTAACAAAATTAAAGACAGCAAAAGTAATGTTTTTGGTATTTTGTAGTGATTGTAACAGTAGCAACGGAAAAGTAAATAAGTGAGAACCAGTATATGGAAAACTCGTAGGCACCGTATTAGCGATGGATAATTATGTCGGATGCGGTTCATCATGTAACAGTCATAATATAGGGTGACACGGAACTAGCTCCAGTTCATCAATGTAATGTAGGCATGTATTCCGTATATAGTCATATGTGCTTATGGAAAAGAACTTGAATGACATGTTTTTTCCTACCCTCCCATGGCAGCGGGGTCCTATTGGAAACTAAGGGATATTAAGGCCTCCTTTTAATAGAGAACCGGAACAAAGCATTAGCACATAGTGAATATATGAACTCCTCAAACTATGGTCATCACCGGGAGTGGTCCTGATTATTATCACTTCGGGGTTGCCGGATCATAACACATAGTAGGTGACTATAGACTTGCAAGATAGGATCAAGAACACACATATATTCATGAAAACATAATAGGTTCAGATCTGAAATCATGGCACTCGGGCCCTAGTGACAAGCATTAAGCATAGCAAAGTCATAGCAACATCAATCTCAGAACATAATGGATACTAGGGATCAAACCCTCACAAAACTAACTCGATTACATGATAAATCTCATCCAACCCATCACCGTCCAGCAAGCCTACGATGGAATTACTCATGCATGGTGGTGAGCATCATGAAATATGTGATGGAGGATGGTTGATGATGACGACGGCGACGAATCCCCCTCTTCGGAGCCCTGAACGGACTCCAGATCAGCCCTCCTGAGAGAGATTAGGGCTTGGCGGCGGCTCCATCTCGTAAAACGCAATGATTTCTTCTCTCCAATTTGTTTCTCCCCGAAAGCCAATATATGGAGTTGGAGTTGGCGTCGGAGGGCCACCAGGGGGCCCACGAGGTAGGGGGCGCCCACCACCCTCGTGGACAGGGTGTGGGCCCGCCGGTCTTCATCTTTGGTGAGGATTTTTTATTGTCTTTTCTAAGGTGTTTCGTGGAGTTTAAGGTCATTCCGAGAACTTTTATTTTCTGCACATAAAACAACACCATGGCAATTCTGCTGAAAACAGCGTCAGTCTGGGTTAGTTCCGTTCAAATCATACAAGTTAGAATCCAAAACAAGGGCAAAAGTGTTTGGAAAAGTAGATACGACGGAGACGTATCACATTGCAAAAGGGCTACCAAAAAAGAACAAGTGTATGCATCAAACTAAATAAAGATCTTACTACACCAAGTGTACGCATCTAACTAACTAGCTCAGTTAGACATTACTATTTATTAAGCTGTGGAGATTGGCTGACGGCTTGAACCAGATGGGTGCCTGACGGGGGAAACTCCAGCCAGCAGGTCGAAGTCTGATACTTGCGACCCTCTCTCCTGCTTTGGGTTGCAGAGCATGGCGGCACATATCAGGGTATGGTGCATGCAGAGACGCATGGTACGCTGTGTACACACAGTTTTTCCTGATGAACAAAACCGCGATGCCATCATGATCCTTGTCCTCGGTTATCTCCTGGTTAATCGGATAATTCAGCCAAACAGAGAGCGTGTACCAAGGCTACTTACCAGCCTCCAGTCAAAAATTCCTGAAGGCCCAGAGAAGCTGGGATCCTGCTCAAAGACCTTGCAGTGATTGTGATTGTATTCCGTGAAACAACATGTCCGGTACGTGCAAACGATCATCAATCTTTCGCTGTCGTCTGATCGAGCCAGGAACCACCTTCAACTGCCATGCCACTTTTCTTAGAAAGGTTCTGGGATTAGGAAGGGTAGGGACACCAGGCGGCCTACAACATCATATGAAGTTGGAGTCAAATAAAAAAGGGCTCTTGATTTAGTCAATCTTAAGAACAACATGTTATGAGCATGAATATTTTTTAGTAAATGTTGACAGTAATATAAGCAATCCATCATGATATCATAGGAAAGTAACATACTGCTGTAACAGCCGTTTGTAGTGATGACTGGAGTAGGCCAGCAATACGTCCAGCCATAGAAGGAGTCGACAGCGTAAATGAAGCCCTTGTGTTCAATGGCATCAGAGAACCATGGAGGATGTATGATCCTACGATGGACGTGCCGATTTATCCACTTACCGCAGTGACCTATCAGATAGGCGAGACCGCGGTTGA
Source organism: Triticum dicoccoides (assembly GCF_002162155.2). NCBI lineage: Eukaryota > Viridiplantae > Streptophyta > Magnoliopsida > Poales > Poaceae > Triticum > Triticum dicoccoides. The sequence goes on along the minus strand of NC_041381.1, from coordinate 222,504,579 downwards.
AGAACGCAATTATCCTGAAATCTTTATAATTCCTAGATCTTGTGGGCACTTGGCAGATTACAACCTTGAGCAAATCAAACTTGGTATCATGTTGGCTACTATAATATTCCGAGTATTCTAGGCCGCGGTGCCAAAGCAGTGCAGTGTTAATCGAAGGAAGGGGATCAATCGCCGGGTGTAGACCTCCACGAGCATCCAGCTGCCGCGACCGTCGACGAGCACCATCCAAGACGTGTTCATGCCGACCTAGTACATACCGTTAATGTAGCTGAGGCTGACGGGGATTGGATTACAGTGAAAGGGGTTGATGCTCACCACCCTACGATCGTTATGCTGCGTGACACGCCATTTCTGAAGATCAGGCGGCATCAGCAAGCAAGGAGCTGGCTTAAAAAGCTCCAGCCTGAGGGCTTTGAGTAAACGGTACAGCCCCGACGAGCATGCGGCGAGCGGTATGGTACTGAGATTGTCCACACGCGAAAAAATGAGCTTGATTACCTCTGTGGGGAGCGAATTCCAGCCACTCTTTCAGCGGACGCTGCTCGGTTCTGCCATTGTTAGTGCTTGGGTTTTGGACGAGGGGGGAGGCGCCTTAGTGAATATGTGTTGCGGGAAGTGGACAGGTGATGATGACTACATCACGCCGCTTGACTTACGAGACACATACTAGCAGCGTAGGGTCATGTCGATGCCAGACAACTTGATTGAGTGATCACAGTACTGGTACTCCCTACAGTACCTACTATAGTACTATGCCCTAGCTTGCTAGACTAGAGTAGTAGAGTAGGACTCTGCTCTACTACTAGCACTGGAGTAGTAGTATATTCTAATCTAAAATAGTTACAAACTTCGATGTACGATCGTGGAACGACTACGAACCGTGCTCAAAGACCGTGTCTACGTGGTGTTTGGACTTATATGCAAAAAAATAGCAAGATGCCCGTGCATTGCACGGCACACCATCATCACCAACTCGGTTTTTTCTCTACTCCTACTCCTATAAAAGACACAGTTGGTGATGATGGAGGCAAGGAGGCGTGTTCAGCCGGGCGTGCAGCGGACGACACAACACTATTCGATTTTTTATAAAAAAAGTACTTGTAGAGATAGAGATATAGGGAGGAGCACGAGGTAAGGCATTATCTGTAAATGTGGAGAGAGGTGCGGGTATCTTTTGTAAAATTGTCATAGTTGGCTTTATGTCCATCAGATATAGATCAGACGGTCTATATTACAAGATGGCAGACAAACCATCATCACCAACTCGGTTTTCTATAAGAGTAGATATATATAGATATAGATAGATAGAGACTAGGGAGTACTAGTAAGGACACCATCTACTGCTTCATGTGCTACTCCAGCGCTCCATTCGGCGGCCGCAACGTTCCCTACAACCACTCCCTCCTGCACTCCATTCGGCGGGCACTGTTGAAATCTGGGGAGCACACTCTCGCGACTGCTGGCAGCCACGACTTCACCGATGATGACTTCTTCCTCGACCTCGGCAACCTCTTCCTCAACGACATGGGCGACAACCTCAACGCCAACGGTGCTGCTCCCATTGCATCGTATGTGTTTCTGTCCTTCCTGTTCGAAATCTTGGTATAATTCATGTTTCTACTCTGTATCCTACTATTATGCTAGTCCACATGATTAGTTTCATCTCTGTTATAGCCGTCATGATTTATTTTGTGCTTATTCGGATTAAATCTCGTAGTAACTTCCTCACATATTCAACTGGCGCAATGTCCCCTACAGCCACTCCCGTTTCATGGACGGCCTAGTCGATGCCTCCAAGGAGCCCTTCGTCCACTGCTATGAGTGCCCAATGCCATTCTGTGGCTCGCCGGCAGACATGGTGCATCACCTCACGGATGCGTGCAGCGGTCACTGCTGGCCCTTGGCGGAGAACATCAAGTACGACACGTGCTACCGGTTCACCACGCCGGAGTCGCTGGAGGATCACCGCCGCCTGCTAGTCTCGGAGGAGGACGACAGCGTCTTCCTCTTGATCGTGGGCACCCGGCGAGGCCCGCACAGGCCACCGCCCCGTCTCTGTAATGTGCGTCAGGGGCGTCGCCGCTGACGCTAACACTGACACGAGGCTGATGTACGGGTGCGTGGTCAGTGTTACTACCCCTCCGGGCGCATGCGGCGAAACCGGACTCATCTGACAGACTTGGACTCTGAGGAGCTGGGACTATCCCACCAATGTGGACTTGGAAAACCCATGGCATCCATTCCATCCTTTACCCGCCGACTCGGTGCACGGGGACTCCAAGGAGGTTCACCTGGACATACGCATTATCAAGTGCACTTAGAAAACATGTAGTGTGTGTGTGGGCGCTTATGGCCCGTGTCTTTGCCGCTTTTGATTCTGTAAGCTTGCCATTAAACTTGAGTGGCTTTCGCTGCAGTCCTTCCTTTGAACTGCTCCTCTCAGTGAGCTGATGTAAGACACTTTGGGTTTCATTTGATAATGGAACCGGGGAGGAGCCTCCCTGTTCTTCTAAAAAATACGCATTATCAAGTTAAATGTTGATCATTAGTCTCCGCTCAATGCAATCCGCTGTCTAAGCATGTGGAGACTTCCATGCATGATCTTGCTCTATTGGAGTATCGCGCATGAATAAAAGTGTATTCGTTAATGGTTTAGTCTAGAATCTTCCATGTATGAATTTTTACTACAGTACTGGTGAGGCTGGTCATAGTGGGAGTAACTTAGCAAGTAACATAGCGCATTTCAAGATAGGTTTGCTTATGTGGCATAGAGTTAATGAGGAAAAATGTGTTTGAAGTAACATAATATGTTAACATAATGCAACCCAAAGCAAAATGAGTCTATAATGTAATAAATGCTATCATCTATGATACTACTTGTATGTTACTTTGCACTATGAAGGTAGTAACAAAGACTAGTGTTATATGCATGACACTAGTCTAAGTTACTCCCCACTATGACTAGCCTGAAAGACTTACGATGAACCATTTCTTACATCTCCTCTGCCCCCTTGCAAGTCATCCTGATTTAATCCCTCCGTCTAGGTGTATAAGGGCATGGTTAATATTACTTAATAGTATAGCCAACTGTTGACTATAAGAAAGTGCCATGTCATCTGTAGCCAACATGTATAACAATCGATACTCAAAAACTAATTCTTAAAGATCATTTCTTGCAAAGCACAATAAGTGTTATTTCTTCACAAGTTTTGGATGCAGGTTGAATAGTTGAACGCTTTTGTTTGCAAAAGATACCTTTTTATCTATTTCACCCGGATGTTTGTGAGCTCTAGAGATGAGATAATATCCGAAGAAACCTATCGATACCCATTACACATGAGATGACCCCCACATCCTTTGTCAAAATAAACAACTCCCCGATCAATGCATTTCATTCTTCGGTGCAACGCACGGGCACCTTACTACTATAGATTAGTACGACCAAAAGTTGAACTAACATTATATATAGTACGATAAATACTGATGCATGTCACCTAAAATTATATCATTCAAAACTATGTTCAAATACGAATCCAACGATATAGTTTTTGTTGACATGCACTAACATTTTATCACTTAAATCTTCAGTCAAATTCAATGGGGGACTAATAAACCACGACCGATGTAGTACAAGTGTAGAGGGCGGCGCTGCATGGGAGTCTCACCTCTCACCCCGCTCGTGGCGCGGCAGTAAAGCCGTCATATCACAAAACCCAACCACTCCTAGTAATAAATGGCCTGGTAAAATAAACGGACAAGCAACCATCACATCCCTCCGTCTTTTTTGTGTCACACCCTAGCTAGTTCATGCATTAGAGTGTTGCATCATGTCTATTCTTCATCAGAAACTTGAAATGGGGATGACAGAACCCCCAGCCCCCTCTGAAACCAACTAGGGTTACTAAAAAAATATTTTCAATGAACCTGAAATGCCCTTCTAAAATGCCCATCATTTTTGTCTTGGTTCAGAACCTCTGCCAAAAGTGGTGCACATTTTCCTAGGCCATCTTAGGGTTTTGAATTAAATCATAAATATTTGAATTTGGGCATTTAAAATTATATAAAATATTTAAATGCTCAAATAACTCCAAACTAAAATGTTTCATGTTGGAAATAATCCAACTATGGACCAGGAGTAGTTTGGTGATTTTAGGAGTAGCCTAAGTATTTTATTTAATTCAACAAAGTTGCAGAAGTATTAAAAAAAACAGAAAACAGAAAAAAAATGGAAAAAGCTTACCTGGCGCCCAGCACCCGGCCCACCTGCCGGCCCAGCCCAGCACCGCGCCAGCGAGCTGCTTGCCGGCCAGGCAGGCAGGCAGGTGCTCGACGGCGAGCACCGCATGGGTGCCACGCACCTGCTCGCCGCCTCGCCGCCTCCCTCGCCCGGCTAACGCCGTGAATCGGCCTCTCTCTCTCTCTCCCGAACCTCCCAGACACCCCCTCTCCTCTCCAGCTCCTCTCCCTCGCTCTCCCACGCCATGTCCGACGCCATCGCCGCCACCCCCTCGCCGTAGCCACGCCCTCCGTCAACCCCACGCCGTGCCGCCGTGTCCAGGAGCTCCGTCGCCGTCCACTTAATCGAGCTAGCCGAGCCCCGTGTGCTCGTGCGGCCCGAGACCACCGCACCGACCTCGCCCGAGCTCGCCGTCGCCGGAGATCCCCTTCAAGCCGTCGCCGCCTCAGCTCGTCCCCGACCCCGCCGGTGGCCTCTACGGGAGCGCTGTGAGCCTAGCTACCCCTCCGACCCTCCCTCTCTCATTCCCGAGCCGTGTAGCCACCGCACGAAGATCACACGCACGCACCGCCGCGGATCTCGTCGCCGACGTGCTCCCGGCCATCCTCCGGCCAACCCACGGTGTCCAACGCACTCACCACGCTGCATTGGGCCCAACCGTGCACTTCCCGCACCTCCCCGCACACCCTAGGCCGAGTTCGCTTTCACCCGAACTCCGGTGGCCGCCAAAGTCGTCGCCGGCGCCAACTCCGGCCACCCCGACCCCAACGGACTCCACCAAGAGCTGCGGCTCGTCCTCAGCTCCACTCCGGTGGTCTCCATGACCCATTTGGTGGCCAAAACAGCCAAAACCACTCCTGCCGCCGCGTCGGGCTCGCCGGCGGCTAAACGCCGGCGCCGCTGGCGTTGACTTTGACCACGGGTGGGCCCTGGTTGACCCCGATGAGTCAATGACAGGTGGGGCCCAGCCCTGTTAACTAAATAGGTTTAGTTTTAATTAGAATTTAACTAAACTAATTACCCTGACATGCGGGACCCACGCGTCAGGTTTGACCTGGACCGGTTCTGTTGACTTGCTGAGGTCAGCATGACCTCATGCTGATGCAATAAATTAATTTCTGGATTTATTCTAATATAGGAAATTCCAGAATATAGTTTAAACTTCAAAAATTCATAACTTTTAATCTGTAACTCCAAATCAAACAAATTATATATGAAAAATGATCAGAAATATCCAATCTATCCATCTGTACTATTTTAATGCATGATTAAACAAGTTAACCTGATGTTTAATGCAGAACAAGGAAAAGCACTTTAAAAGGCCATGTTTGGGTTTGAAATTTGAATCTTTGATTCAAATTGGTTCAAACCCCTCTGGTTTTAGTTGCATTAGCCCAACACACTCATATTGCCATGTTTCATGCATGCATCATATTGTTGCACATTGTTTGGTGATGGTTGTGTATCGGTGTCCTTTGCGACAGGTTCTGCCTCCGAGGAGTATCGTGATTACCCTAACGAAGAACCGTATCAGTGCATCGAACCATCAGGCAAGCAACCAACCATTTGATCATATCGATACAATCCCATGTTCTCGCTCCTGCTCTCTTTTACTGCATTAAGACAACGCGTTTGAAACTGCTGTGTGCTACGGTAGTTGAACCCACTTCCTCTGCATGACCTGTCATTGCCACAGTAACTAGATGAAACCCACTAGCATGTGTAGGAGTTGATTGAGCCATATGTATGTGTTGTTCCTACCTTGCTATGCCTGCTATGCTTAGAGTCGTGTCAGGTCTGGTTCATCTGGGTGATGGACTAGAGTGAAATGATTATGTCGGTAATGAAAGTGGTGTGGTGAACATGATTTGGTAAAGGTATCGATGAGAGGCCATGTAGGAGTACATGGTGGGTTGTTTCATTGAAGCCGACCTTAAGCACTGAGATCTGTATGTGTGATTTAAGATTCAGCTACTACCATGCATTGGGCCCGAAACCAATGGACCCTCTCGACTTCTTAGTCACCCTAGTTCTCTGTCCAGGAGTTGCAAGTAGTTTCTGGTGTTTGTAGTATACTGGAGGCCGTGGACAGCGCTGACCGTAGGGGTGGGCTGTGATGCGGTAGGTACATGGCACGGTGTACCGAATACCCGTTAGGTATCTCGGGAACCCTGTTCACATCGTTTGGGGCTGTGAGCGATACCTCGGCCGGATCTCCTCATGGATGGAACCTGAATAGGCGATAAACCTGGACTAGAGACTGAGGTGATTAGGTAGGTCGTGGCCGACACCCACGTTGGGCTTCCGCTTGAAGGTTGCCGAGTACATGTCGTGTAAACAACGATAAGTGGTGAGAGCGTGTATGAAGGAGTACACCCCTGCAGGGTTAACATGATCTATTCGAATAGCCGCGTCCGCGGTAAAGGACTACTTGGTTGCCTATATAGTTCATAGACAAGTAAATGGAAACTACTAAAAGCCTCAAGATAAGTGTGAGTGCCGAGGATGGCTCTTCCGTAGGAAGACGGAGGCGGATCCTCGGTAGTGTATTGAATTGGTGAGTAGTGGACTCGTGTACGCAAAACCATTTCAAGTTGGAGTCTCGTAGGTTAGCCTAGCCAATAGTCAAAGCTGGCTTGCTGCAATAACTCCACCAACCCTTCTTGATAATATGCATGTATGTAGGATCTGATGTAAGTCTTGCTGGGTACCTTTGTACTCATGTTGCTATAATTTACATTTTTTACAGAAGACGCTGCAACCCCTTCTGATGGGTTCTACGTAGACGTTGACATCAATGAGTAGGCTAAGGCCCAGGTGGTGATCCTGAGCTTGTGAAGGACCACGTAGTATAGCTAGGCTTTCCAAGCCTCTTTTATTTTACTAGTTGTTTGTACTCAGACAAGTTACTTCCGCTGCTGGTTTGTATGACTGTATGACTTGAATGCTGGGTCGTGAGACCCGTACCTTTGTGTATGTTATGTATGGCTCTCTGAGCCTTAAATAAAGTACTTGTGTCGTAGAGTCATGTTGTGATGCTTCGTTGTATTTGCACATATCGAGCATATTGTGTGTATGATTGAAATGCTTGGTATGTGTGGGATCTGACTATCTAGTTGTTTATCTTTAGTAGCCTCTCTTACCGGGAAATGTCTCCTAGTGTTACCGCTGAGCCATGGTAGCTTGCTACTGCTCTGGAACACTTAGGCTGGCCGGCATGTGTCCTTCCTCGTTCCGGTGTCTGTCCCTTCGGGGAAATGTCACGCATTGAGTACCGGAGTCCTGTTAGCCCGCTACAGCCCGGTTTACCGGAGTCCTGCTAGCCCAGTGCTACAGCCCAGACCCACTTGCTGTTGACCGACATGTTCGAGGCTGGGTCATGAATGCCTGTCCCTGTAAGTCTGTGCCACTTTGGGTTTACGACTAGTCATGTCAGCCCGGGCTCCTTATCATATGGATGCTAGCGACACTATCATATACGTGAGCCAAAAGGCGCAAACGGTCCCGGGCAAAGGTAAGGCGACACCCGTGGGGATACCGTGCGTGAGGCCGCAAAGTGATATGAGGTGCTACAGGCTAGATCGATGTGACATCGAGTCGGGGTCCTGACAGCGTTGGCATCAGAGCCGGACTGCCTGTAGGTTCTCCAAGCCAAACTGGTCGATGTTGAGTCTAGAAATTCTTTAGTTATATGTAGGGGAATTGTTCGTGGGTTGGAACGTAAGGCTCTTTTTACTTCTTTATCTTATGACATTCTGATCTGAGTTAGTCTATTCTTCCACCGGGGGTTAAGGAATTAGGATCTATTCTCTCTATCAGGATCACGCGTTACTAATCAGTAGTACCTTATAGGTTCGATGGTTACAAGCCTAGTTTAGTTCTACTACCACATTATGTTGCTAGGATGGACTCAGAACTTTGATATGATGATGTTAAGTGTGAATGAAATCCTTTGTCAAATGTCTCAAAACCCTTCTTCAGCATTTACAGCTGTTATGCTGCCGAAATTTTGCTAGAAATTCTAATGCCTTTGCATTATGATTGTGTTTTCAGATGGCCACTCGCGACCTCAATCAAGTGGTTCGCCTGACTCGATGCCTAGATGTACCCGGTCATACCGCCATGTTGGTCAGGGTAATGACTGAGGCTGGATACCGCTGGTATCCTGAGTACACGGTCGAAGAGCAATTCCGAGACTTTAATCAAAGCCAGTATCTCTGCACTGTCAGGATATTTCCATCTTATCCTGGGTCCACCGAGCCCCTTCACTGCTCCTATGGACTCGGGGTTACTATTGAGATGGCTGTGCAGGATGCCGCCTACTCTATGATGACCATTATGGGAGTCAGATCTGGTCTATTTCGGGACTCTGATTTCCGGTATATGCCAGGATCACTTCCGGGAGCACAAGGGTATCTCCAAGCTATCTATGCTGACCCCACCCAGGAGGATTCACGGACCCGCACCACTGCTGAGATGCTCGAGGATAAGGACCGTGAAAATCGGGCCTTGAGGTTAGAGCTCTTCAATACCCGTGCTGACCACTGGGCCACATTGACTCGGTTTGCACCGGCGGTGCAAGCTGGATATTCGGATATGCGCGATCTCTATCCTGTGAGATCTGCTCTGCCAGACGTGATGGGTTGGCGTGATGTAGGAGGCATCACCCCACCTCGTGGTCCCCGCAGGCCACCGTCTGTTGGTCCAAGACCTCATCCTAGCCCCTGTGGTCCACAAGCTCCGCGAGATCGTCTGTTTCCGGATGATCATGTTGAGCTTCCGGGCTATGGAGGTGACTTCTACGAGGACTACTATGGATCGGTCTGAGTTAGTAGTAGTATCACTAGTTCGTGTTAGCTGTGTCGTCTATCGTCCTGCGTGACTCGTGGGATATGACCTAGTTTGTATCGCCTTCCGGAGGTGTGGAAAAATAATGTATAGGAGCTTGGAATGCCTCCGATGAGATGTAACCCTCTTTTCACCGTAATAGTACCTTGTTTGGTCTTGTACTAAACCTTGTATGGTGTGTATGACGATGGAATAAAGAAGCGGTTTCTGTATCTACCTTGTCATACGGATGATCATCTTGCATTCCGAGTTATTCCTTACATTTTGTATCCTATGTCGGAACTTTATCATCCTGACTAAATCATTGTCTTGTTTACCTAGGATGGTCAACACGCGCACTAACCCTGCTCCCCAAGAGCAGGCCGAAGGCAACGAAGTCAGGAATGCAAATCTGCCTCATCCTCCTTCCCTAGCCGAGGTTATGATGGAAGCCGAAAGAAACAAGTGGGAGACCAACCGTTTGTTGGAGCGTATTGAACAGAACACAGCACACCATCAGAGGACTAACGTGGTGTCACTCAGTGATTTCATCAAATTACATCCACCCACGTTCCACCACTCCGTCGAGCCTCTCGACGCTGATGACTGGCTTCGCAGTATTTCTCACAAACTGCGTTCTGCGCTAGTAGCTGAGGCTGACAAGGTCACCTTTGCTGCATATCATCTTGAAGGCCCCGCCAGTCTATGGTGGGAGAATTATGGAGCTATGCGTCCAGCAGGCCATGCCACTACTTGGGCTGAATTCAGCGAGGCTTTCCGTGAACATCACATTCCGGAGGGTCTCATGGACCGTAAGCGTGAGGAATTTTGCAGTTTCACTCAGGGCCGACTCTCTGTGGATGCTTACAGCAGGGAGTTCGGTAACCTCGCACGATATGCAACTGAGGAAGTTTCTACTGATGCCAAGAAGCAAGCAAGGTTCCGTAAGGGGCTTAGTCCTGAGCTTCGCTGCGACCTCCGTCTGCATGAGTGCACATCCTTTCAGAAACTTGTTAACAAGGCCATCAGTGCTGAGACTGGTCAGACTGATTATGACGCAACACGCAAGCATGGCCGTGACGCGGGTTCCTCATCCGGTGCTGGTCCTCAGAAGCGCCGCGTATGGGTGCCCAACACCGCCCTACCACCCAGGTTCACACCGAGGCCATCCTTCCAGGCGCCTCGCCCCGTTCAACAGTTTACACCAGCCAAGCCCTATGGGGGTCCAACCAACAATGCTCCTCCACGTACCAGTTCCGTGACTTGTTTCAAGTGTGGGGAATCTGGTCACTATATGCGTGAGTGTCCCCAGACCAACCCCAACCAATCTGCTAAAGCTGTTGGCCGTGGCAAGCCGACAGGGAAGGTGTTCCACGCCAAGCCGGCCACCGCTGCACGTGGCCATGTCAACTGTATCTCTGCCGAGGAAGCTCAAGAGGATCCCAACGTCGTTCCTGGTACGCTTCTTGTTAATTGCCACCCGGCATCTGTTCTTTTCGATACAGGAGCCTCTCATTCTTTTATATCCGAAAATTATGCTCGTTTGCATAACATCGCATTCTGTGACATGCCAACCTCTATGGTAATTCAAACTCCGGGATCCAAATGGCAAACTTCTAGAGTAAGCCATGGAAATGAAATCCAAGTCGACAGACTAGTTTTCCTCGCATCTTTGATAGCCCTCAAATCTTCAGATATTAATATCATTCTGGGTATGGACTGGATGTCAGTTCATCATGCCCAAATTGATTGCTTCACTAGGACTGTTCAACTTACCCATCCTTCGGGGAAGATAGTCAATGTCTTGACCCGAATAGCCAAGCGACAGTTATATTCTCTTAACGCCAGCCCTTTGCCAGACCTTGAGGACGTCCCGGTAGTCCGTGAGTTTCCGGATGTCTTCCCAGAGGAATTGCCAGGTGTTCCACCCGACAGGGATGTTGAGTTCGTAATAGACCTCATTCCAGGAACCGTCCCGATTGCTAGAAGACCTTACAAGATGGCACCACTAGAACTAGCCGAGCTTAAGAAACAACTCGATGAGTCCTTGAAAAGGGGTTTCATCCGACCTAGTTCATCTCCGTGGGCTTGCCCCGTCCTCTTCGTCAAGAAAAAGGATGGTACGGACCGGATGGTTGTAGATTACCGACCTGTCAATTTGGTCACAATCAAGAACAAATATCCGCTCCCCAGGATCAACGACCTGTATGATCAGCTCGCTGGATCCTCAGTCTTCTCCAAGATGGATTTGAGGTTGGGCTACCATCAAATCAAAATCAGAAACGGGGACATTCCTAAAACGGCCTTTGTTACTCGTTATGGCCAATACGAGTACACCGTCATGTCCTTCGGCTTAACCAACGCTCCAGCCACCTTTTCTCGGTTAATGAACTCAATCTTCATGGAGTATTTGGATAAATTCGTCGTAGTTTATCTCGATGATATACTCATCTACTCCAAGAATGAGGAAGAACATGCCGAACATCTAAGGCTAGTGTTGAAGAAACTTCGAGAGCACCGCCTTTATGCCAAGTTTTCCAAATGTGAAATTTGGTTGTCAGAAGTGACCTATCTGGGTCATGTAATATCTGGTAAAGGTATTGCTATTAACCCTGAGCGAGTTCAAGTCGTCCTTAATTGGACTCCACCTGAATCGGTCAAGCAAGTTCGGAGTTTTCTGGGCTTAGCGAGCTATTGCCGTCGCTTTGTCGAAAACTTCTCCAAAGTTGCTAAACCTCTAACCGAACTCCTCAAGAAAGATAAGAAATTCGAATGGACTCCACAATGTGAGCACAGCTTTCAGGAACTGAAAAGACGCCTGACTTCTGCTCCCGTACTGGTACCGCCAGACTTCTCCAAGGACTTTGTTATCTACTGCGACGCCTCGCGACAAGGACTAGGGTGTATTCTCATGCAAGATCGACATGTAATTGCTTACGCCTCCCGGCAATTGCACCCACATGAGGAGAATTATCCTACTCATGATCTAGAGCTTGCAGCTGTAGTATATGCACTTAAAACCTGGCGACATTACCTCCTCGGTAATCGTTGTGAAATATTCACTGATCACCAAAGTCTGAAGTACATCTTCACCCAACCGGATTTGAATCTCAGGCAAAGACGTTGGGTCGAGTTGATCACAGATTTCGACTTAGGAATAACTTACACCCCAGGGAAAGCCAACGTCATGGCTGATGCGCTAAGTCGTAAATCTTATTGTAACAACCTAATGTTACAACAAAGTCAACCGCTTCTCCATGAGGAATTTCAGAAGCTTAACCTTCACATTGTTCCTCAAGGTTTCCTTTCCACCTTGGTGGCGAAACCTACCCTTTCGGACCAGATCATCAAGGCACAGAAGGTAGATCCGGGAATCTCCCGCATCAAGAGAAACATCAAGAAAGGAATTGCGAATTGTTTCTCCATTAATGATCAAGGGGTCGTATACTTCAGGAATCGACTAGTGGTTCCCAAAGTGCGAAACCTGAGACGATTGATCCTTAAGGAGGCTCATGAATCTCCTCTCACCATTCATCCCGGTAGTACTAAGATGTATCAGGACCTACGCCAGAGGTTCTGGTGGACTAGGATGAAGAGAGAAATTTCTCAATATATTGCTAATTGCGATGTCTGTCGTCGTGTAAAAGCAGAGCATCAACGGCCTGCTGGCACCCTTCAACCCTTAGCTATTCCTGAATGGAAATGGGATAAAATTGGTATGGATTTCATTACCGGTTTTCCCAGGACCAAGAGAGGGAATAATGCTATCTTCGTCGTTGTCGATCGTCTTTCCAAAGTAGCCCATTTCCTACCTGTTCGTGAGAGTATAACCGCTAGTCAGCTGGCAGACTTATACATCTCCCGGATAGTGTCTCTCCATGGTGTTCCTTTGGAAATTAACTCGGATCGAGGAAGTCTTTTCACCTCTCGATTTTGGGAAAGTTTCCAAAATGCTATGGGAACCCATCTCTCCTTTAGCACCGCTTTCCACCCTCAGTCGAGTGGTCAAGTGGAACGCGTCAACCAGATTCTAGAAGACATGCTTCGAGCCTCTGTTATCTCATTCGGAATGGGTTGGGAGAAGTGCCTTCCATTTGCCGAATTCGCTTACAACAACAGCTATCAATCTAGCTTGGGTAAAGCCCCTTTTGAAGTTCTCTATGGACGATGGTGTCGAACACCCCTTAACTAGTCAGAAACCGGGGAAAGACAATTCTTTGGCCCGGATATGATTCAGGAAGCAGAAGAGCAAGTTCGCATCATTCGTGAAAAGTTGAAAACAGCCCAATCTCATCAAAAGAGTCAATATGACCGAAGACATAAGGCTATGAATTTCGAGGTTGACGAGAAAGCTTACCTTCGGGTTACCCCTCTGAAGGGAACCCATTGTTTCGGTATCAAAGGCAAATTGGCTCCTCGTTACATTGGACCTTTTCGCATTCTCGCCAAACGAGGAGAAGTTGCCTACCAGTTGGAACTACCTCCGCACCTCTCCAGAGTCCACGATGTCTTCCATGTTTCTCAACTCAGGCGTTGCTTCTCGGATCCTATCCATGGAGTGGACTACGAAACGCTTGATCTCCAAGATAATCTTACATATCGAGAGTACCCCATTCGTATCCTCGATCAGGCCGAGCGTACCACTCGACGTCATAATATCAAGTTTCTCAAAGTTCAATGGTCACACCATTCTGAGGATGAAGCAACTTGGGAAAGGGAGGATCGTCTTCGACTCGAGTATCCCACCTTCTTCCCGGAGGAACCCAAATCTCGGGACGAGATTCTTTTGAGTGGGGGTGAGTTGTCACACCCTAGCTAGTTCATGCATTAGAGTGTTGCATCATGTCTATTCTTCATCAGAAACTTGAAATGGGGATGACAGAACCCCCAGCCCCCTCTGAAACCAACTAGGGTTACTAAAAAAATATTTTCAATGAACCTGAAATGCCCTTCTAAAATGCCCATCATTTTTGTCTTGGTTCAGAACCTCTGCCAAAAGTGGTGCACATTTTCCTAGGCCATCTTAGGGTTTTGAATTAAATCATAAATATTTGAATTTGGGCATTTAAAATTATATAAAATATTTAAATGCTCAAATAACTCCAAACTAAAAATGTTTCATGTTGGAAATAATCCAACTATGGACCAGGAGTAGTTTGGTGATTTTAGGAGTAGCCTAAGTATTTTATTTAATTCAACAAAGTTGCAGAAGTATTAAAAAAACAGAAAACAGAAAAAATGGAAAAAGCTTACCTGGCACCCAGCACCCGGCCCACCTGCCGGCCCAGCCCAGCACCGTGCCAGCGAGCTGCTTGCCGGCCAGGCAGGCAGGCAGGTGCTCGACGGCGAGCACCGCATGGGTGCCACGCACCTGCTCGCCGCCTCGTCGCCTCCCTCGCCCGGCTAACGCCGTGAATCGGCCTCTCTCTCTCTCCCGAACCTCCCAGACACCCCCTCTCCTCTCCAGCTCCTCTCCCTCGCTCTCCCACGCCATGACCAACGACATCGCCGCCACCCCCTCGCCGTAGCCACGCCCTCCGTTAACCCCACGCCGTGCCGCCGTGTCTAGGAGCTCCGCCGCCGTCCACTTCATCGAGCTAGCCGAGCCCCGTGTGCTCGTGCGGCCCGAGACCACCGCACCGACCTCGCCCGAGCTCGCCGTCGCCGGAGATCCCCTTCAACACCGTCGCCGCCTCAGCTCGTCCCCGACCCCGCCGGTGGCCTCTACGGGAGCGCTGTGAGCCTAGCTACCCCTCCGACCCTCCCTCTCTCATTCCCGAGCCGTGTAGCCACCGCACGAAGATCACACGCACGCACCGCCGCGGATCTCGTCGCCGACGTGCTCCCGGCCATCCTCCGGCCAACCCGCGGTGTCCAACGCACTCACCACGCTGCGTTGGGCCCAACCGTGCACTTCCCGCACCTCCCCGCACACCCTAGGCCGAGTTCGCTTTCACCCGAACTCCGGTGGCCGCCAAAGTCGTCGCCGGCGCCAACTCCGGCCACCCCGACCCCAACGGACTCCACCAAGAGCTGCGGCTCGTCCTCAGCTCCACTCCGGTGGTCTCCGTGACCCATTTGGTGGCCGAAACGGCCAAAACCACTCCCGCCGCCGCGTCGGGCTCGCCGGCGGCTAAACGCCGGCGCCGCTGGCGTTGACTTTGACCACGGGTGGGCCCTGGTTGACCCCGATGAGTCAATGACAGGTGGGGCCCAGCCCTGTTAACTAAATAGGTTTAGTTTTAATTAGAATTTAACTAAACTAATTACCCTGACATGCGGGACCCACGCGTCGGGTTTGACCTGGACCGGTTCTGTTGACTTGCTGAGGTCAGCATGACCTCATGCTGACGCAATAAATTAATTTCTGGATTTATTCTAATATAGGAAATTCCAGAATATAGTTTAAACTTCAAAAATTC
Organism: Triticum dicoccoides; assembly: GCF_002162155.2. Taxonomy (NCBI): domain Eukaryota; kingdom Viridiplantae; phylum Streptophyta; class Magnoliopsida; order Poales; family Poaceae; genus Triticum; species Triticum dicoccoides. The sequence continues at coordinate 222,489,093 of NC_041381.1, read as the reverse complement.
ATAACTTTTAATCTGTAACTCCAAATCAAACAAATTATATATGAAAAATGATCAGAAAAATCCAATCTATCCATCTGTACTATTTTCATGCATGATTAAACAAGTTAACCTGATGTTTAATGCAGAACAAGGAAAAGCACTTTAAAAGGCCATGTTTGGGTTTGAAATTTGAATCTTTGATTCAAATTGGTTCAAACCCCTCTGGTTTTAGTTGCATTAGCCCAACACACTCATATTGCCATGTTTCATGCATGCATCATATTGTTGCACATTGTTTGGTGATGGTTGTGTATCAGTGTCCTTTGCGACAGGTTCTGCCTCCGAGGAGTATCGTGATTACCCTAACGAAGAACCGTATCAGTGCATCGAACCATCAGGCAAGCAACCAACCATTTGATCATATCGATACAATCCCATGTTCTCGCTCCTGCTCTCTTTTACTGCATTAAGACAACGCGTTTCAAACTGCTGTGTGCTACGGTAGTTGAACCCACTTCCTCTGCATGACCTGTCATTGCCACAGTAACTAGATGAAACCCACTAGCATGTGTAGGAGTTGATTGAGCCATATGTATGTGTTGTTCCTACCTTGCTATGCCTGCTATGCTTAGAGTCGTGTCAGGTCTGGTTCATCTGGGTGATGGACTAGAGTGAAATGATTATGTCGGTAATGAAAGTGGTGTGGTGAACATGATTTGGTAAAGGTATCGATGAGAGGCCATGTAGGAGTACATGGTGGGTTGTTTCATTGAAGCCGACCTTAAGCACTGAGATCTGTATGTGTGATTTAAGATTCAGCTACTACCATGCATTGGGCCCGAAACCAATGGACCCTCTCGACTTCTTAGTCACCCTAGTTCTCTGTCCAGGAGTTGCAAGTAGTTTCTGGTGTTTGTAGTATACTGGAGGCCGTGGACAGCGCTGACCGTAGGGGTGGGCTGTGATGCGGTAGGTACGTGGCACGGTGTACCGAATACCCGTTAGGTATCTCGGGAACCCTGTTCACATCGTTTGGGGCTGTGAGCGATACCTCGGCCGGATCTCCTCATGGATGGAACCCGAATAGGCGATAAACCTGGACTAGAGACTTAGGTGATTAGGTAGGTCGTGGCCAACACCCACGTTGGGCTTCCGCTTGAAGGTTTCCGAGTACATGTCGTGTAAACAACGATAAGTGGTGAGAGCGTGTATGAAGGAGTACATCCCTGCAGGGTTAACATGATCTATTCGAATAGCCGCGTCCGCGGTAAAGGACTACTTGGTTGCCTATACAGTTCATAGACAAGTAAATGGAAACTACTAAAAGCCTCAAGATAAGTGTGAGTGCCGAGGATGGCTCTTCTGTAGGAAGACGGAGGCGGATCCTCGGTAGTGTATTGAATTGGTGAGTAGTGGACTCGTGTACGCAAAACCATTTCAAGTTGGAGTCTCGTAGGTTAGCCTAGCCAATAGTCAAAGCTGGCTTGCTGCAATAACTCCACCAACCCTTCTTGATAATATGCATGTATGTAGGATCTGATGTAAGTCTTGCTGGGTACCTTTGTACTCATGTTGCTATAACTTACATTTTTTACAGAAGACGCTGCAACCCCTTCTGATGGGTTCTACGTAGACGTTGACATCAATGAGTAGGCTAAGGCCCAGGTGGTGATCTTGAGCTTGTGAAGGACCACGTAGTATAGCTAGGCTTTCCAAGCCTCTTTTATTTTACTAGTTGTCTGTACTCAGACAAGTTACTTCCGCTGCTGGTTTGTATGACTGTATGACTTGAATGCTGGGTCGTGAGACCCGTACCTTTGCCTTAAATAAAGTACTTGTGTCATAGAGTCATGTTGTGATGCTTCGTTGTATTTGCACATATCGAGCATATTGTGTGTATGATTGAAATGCTTGGTATGTGTGGGATCTGACTATCTAGTTGTTTATCTTTAGTAGCCTCTCTTACTGGGAAATATCTCCTAGTGTTACCGCTGAGCCATGGTAGCTTGCTACTGCTCTGGAACACTTAGGCTGGCCGGCATGTGTCCTTCCTCGTTCCGGTGTCTGTCCCTTCGGGGAAATGTCACACATTGAGTACCGGAGTCCTGTTAGCCCGCTACAGCCCGGTTTACCGGAGTCCTGCTAGCCCAGTGCTACAGCCCGGACCCACTTGCTGTTGACCGACACGTTCGAGGCTGGGTCATGAATGCCTGTCCCTGTAAGTCTGTGCCACTTTGGGTTTACGACTAGTCATGTCAGCCCGGGCTCCTTATCATATGGATGCTAGCGACACTATCATATACGTGAGCCAAAAGGCGCAAACGGTCCCGGGCAAAGGTAAGGCGACACCCATGGGGATACCGTGCGTGAGGCCGCAAAGTGATATGAGGTGCTACAGGCTAGATCGATGTGACATCGAGTCGGGGTCCTGACATTTTGCATTTCATCTCTCTCATTTACTTTCTCCTGTTCATCTCCCACACTCGATCCCTAGCTACTACTCCTAGGTCCAGTTCTTTTGGCGGCTTCCCCAGCTTTTCCCACAAGACTAGTCATAGTGGAGAGTAACAATAGTGGAGAGTAATTTGTGCTAAATTTTGACCAAAGATTTAACTGATAAAATGTTACTCAAAACACTTAGGCGCGGTGCATCTAGGTGTGTAAGTCATCTTACGAAAACCAAATAATCCCAAAACACTTAGGCGCGGTGCATTAACTTCTACCTCGTTTCTTGTTTCTTGACATATCAACCAATAAGAGATAAAGAGTGTGCATGCTTTTAATAACTTGAGATATATATCAAACACGACATGCAGTGGTTAGTCCATTGCATGCAATACTATTAATTAGCAAATAAAAATTAATGTTTCTCGTTTTCTCCTCCTCCTTGGTCACGATGCACAGAGAAATAACCACAGAGAAGGAAGCTAAAAGTAAACAATCAAACGAGCATTTTTGCATTTGTTTTGCATTGAATCGTTTCACAAGCTTGGCTAGTGTTGTTTTTCTAATTTTACAAAAACCGCATTGTAATGTTAAAACGTGCATTTGCACGTACATAAGTAATAGTAGTACTCCCTCCGTCTAGGTGTACAAGTCTTCCCTCCTTCTTGGTCATCGTGCACAACCGAAGATGACTTATTGACCTGGACGGAGGGAGTAGCACAGTCTGCAAGCATATATCGAGAGAGACGTGTAGTCCGATAGTATGTAGTAAAGTTTGTGCTATATGCACGTACTTGCAAAATGCGTAATAATACACAATGTTTCCAAACTTTCCCTTTTACATACTTAATTAAGGATGCTAAAAATTCCTGAACGTTCGGGATTTAGCATTTGCGTCCCAAAACTAATGAGATCGCCTTACGAAACAAAAATTATACTCCTCCTAAAAGCCACGGCGCTCGCAGGAGCGCTTGCGGCGTGACACGAGTGCCCGGGTGCACGACCGTTTCCCAGCGCGCCGACACAACGCCTCTTCCTCAGCCTCGCAACTCACGAGGTGCTGATTGGCGGCTTGCCGGCGGGCGAGCGCGATCTCACCGGTGTGGTGATCTGGCGCCAACAGGTACTCCTCCTGGCTAGAAGCGTGCACCCCGTCCACGTACCGCCAAGCGTAGATGAGGCGCTTGGGCCCGACTGCACTCAGGGCGTCGGCACGGGCATCCTCCGCCACCCTCACAGGCCTTGCATGAGCCTTCTGACAAAGAACCGATTGCTTGACTCTCTCAGACACGACATAGATCTCCCAGAAAGCTTGTTGCGGGGTGCGCTTCTCTTCCTCGGCCTTCTTCTCCGCCTCTATTTTGGCGCGCTCTGCTGGAGGCAAAGTTTCCCATAAGGCGACATCCATTTCTTTCCAAAGCTCCTCAAGGCTGGGGGGCTCGGCGGGCGGCGCGGCGTTCTCCTCCTAGCGGGGAGCCGACGCGTCCTCCGACGCGCGTGCTGGCGAGATTGGGAACGCCGACGCATCCACCTTGACGCGTCGCGGCGAGGAGCGGAACACCGACACGTCCTCCTCGACTAGTGGCGGTGAGGAACGGAACAGTGACGCGTCGCGTCACGGTGAGGAGCAGAACACCGACGCGTCCTCCTTGACTAGTGGCGGCGAGGAACGGAATGGCGACGCGTCACATAGCGGCAAGGAGCGGAACAGCGACGCGTCCTCCTCGGCTAGTGGCGGCGAGGAATGGAACGACGACGCGTGACCGTCCGCGCGGTGCAGCGAGGGGCTCCTAGGGCTTGGGAGGGGAGATGCCATGGTGGTCGACGTGAGAGGGAGGGGGAGGAGATAGCGATGAACGTGAACATGAGGGGGAGGAGATAGCGATGTTGTGGGAGGCGCATTATTTATAGCGAGCAATGGCTCACCTACGTAAGATATGGACTGAGCTGCATTGACTTAACTACAGGTCCAGTTGCGTCACTGACATGTGGGACAGTACACTGCTGGGCCCGTATGTCAGTGACCCAATGCACCTGAAGTTAAGTAAAAGCTACGTGGGCATATTTGTTGGAGTAAATTACGGGGGAGCAAAGGGGTGGAGATATTGCTGGTCACAACGGATTGGACGAGCGTGGGGGGAGGAGAGTCATGCATGCAGATTTTTTCACACGGGATGGAGTGGTGAGACCACCGAAGGGAGAAGGAGAGTTTGGCAGGCAAATTGTTTCCACACATGGAGAGGAAAAGATTTGGAGACGGACGGGCTTCCTAGAGGTATGGGGAATGGTGCATAATAAGTCATCTTGCATGCCGGGCTAGGTACAGTCTCAAGTAACTAAAAACATACACGCCCCACACATGTTCATATTTCAAGGTGCACTAAATTATTGCATGTGATGATTAAGGCTAGCCATCATGGTGGTATCTTAGCTGGTATCATGCACACGGGAATAGCAAACATGCTGATGTGGCAAAGAATTAAAGAAGAGAGGGGGGTTAGACTAACTAGTGTTCATGCATGCATTGGTAAACACATTTTTTTGTGAAGAACGGCAGCATTAGTTGAGTACTTTTGCAGACTTCAAAAACTATTCCACCGCCTCTACTATATTGCTAAGAGTAGGTGAAATTTTTGAGTCGAGCCCTTTAAACTAGAAGGGAGGTAGTGGTACTCTAATAGCTAGGTGTGTAAGTCATCTTACGAAAATCAAATAATCCGAAAACATGTAGGCGTGGTGCATTAACTTCTACCTTGTTTCTTGTTTCTTGACATATCAACCAATAAGAGATGAGGGTGTGCATGATTTTAATGACCTGAGACTATCAAACATGACATGCAGTGGTTAGTTCATTGCATGCAATACTATTTAATTAGCAAATAAACATGAATGTCTCTCGTTTTCCCCTCCTCCTTAGTCACGGTGCACAACCTAAGATGGCTTACTCACCTAGACGGAGGGAGTATCAACATTCACAATGTCAAATCAATATTTTTACACTCATTATAAAACATAGTTCTTATACTCATTATAATCAGTATTGTAGATATTGATATTTTTAGTATAAATTTGGTCGTGAGTTTTCATTGATGCCTGTCAAAGCGTGGAGGAAGCGGAGCTTAGGGCTTGCATTGCCGGTCTCTACATAGGTAGTTCTCTTCATAATCCTGTAATTTTAGAGACTGATTGCGCTTTTGTGGTAGCGTCTCTTGCATCGGGGGACTATGACAGGTCTGCTATGCGTGACCTAAAGATGAAAGCGTTGAGCATCTCGAAGTTGATCAACAATCTTCAATTGTCAAAGATTAGCCGTTCGGCCAATAAGGTGGCACACTTAATCGCTAAGTATAGCTTTGACAATAGATTAGATGGTATTCTTGTAAATAACGTACCGCCCTGTGTGGTGAATATTGTATCGAATGAGTGTACTGGTGTGGCTGGTTAATTAATATAAGGTGGTGTTCAAAAAAAGTATATATTTGGTCAAACACTTTGCAAATGGTTGACGGGAGTAAAAAGGAACATAGGGAGTATCATGCATGCGGAGTAGGCAAAACATTTTGCTCATTTATAGCCGGTCCAAGTCTCAAAGGGCGTGACCGCGCGAGGGAGGCGAAGGTCGTAGGAGGCGCGACGGTTGACGGAATTAAGTGAAGTTACATCAACACGCCGGCATGGCGTGCGAACAGGCAGAAGCTATACCGTCAGGCCTACAATATGGGTCTAGTAGACATGACATCTAGTGGGTCCTGCATAGTTCTCGAGACTCTTTGGGGTCTTGCAGCCATTTATCCACCGGGCAAGCCAGCAACCCCATGCCGTTCGCACGCTGTACTCGTCCCCGTCTTCTACCTCACAACAGTTCGCTCCTAGTCGTCCCGTCCTTTCACATTAGTTCGCTCCCAGTTTTTGCGGGGTACAACAGTTCAACTTCTCCTAACCCTCCTCCAAAATCCATGGCCTCCCAAATCTCCATGGTCGCCGCTGAGTACCAGGTTAGAGCCATCACCGGCGATCAGTTCATCGTCATCTACACACGTGGATCCGCGACGGTGAAAGCATGGTTTGCTCGCTTCCTATGCATGTTCAACAGTTCAACGGATGAGTGGGTCGCTGGTCTAGATGTTGAGTACACCACAGTCCTAGGACGAGAGAAGGATCTAAATGACGAAGAGAGGAAGAAGCCCGCCGTGATCCAGGTTTGCATACATAACGTTTGCTTGGTCTACCACATATGCCATGCTGACGTTGAGTGCCAGGATTTTAAGAACTTCCTCAAGGACAAAAGAGTGAAATTTGTTACTGTAGGCTTTAAGAACGACAAAGAAGTCCTGCATCGGATAGGTCTCGTTGTAGGACAGCCCTTCGATCTCCAGAAGGCAAGCCGTGTGTCCTCCTCTCAACCTTCAATGCTGACCCTAGCAGCAGCCATGATTGATCCTCCGTACGCTAAACTGAAGAAACCTCATCACGAGTTTCATCATGCATGGGAGTCGAAGACATTAGATGAAGATCACATCCTGTATGCAGCAATGGATGCCTACCTTTGTTTAAATATCTACATGGGTTGGATGAAGAAGCAGAGCCCAGTGTCCGGTTCAAGCAAAGAAGCGTCGGCGAAGAGGAAGAGGAAGAGGGACGAGGACGAAGTCGAGGACGTGGACTCGGACTCTAAGTAGGTGGCAGTGCCGTCGCTCATGCTGGTTCTACTGCAATGTCAAGCTGACTAGTTGCTTAGTTTATTTTCAAGCGTGTGTTGTGCTGAGGCCCCAGCAGAACTATGTTTATGTTCTTTCTCTTTATTTGTACGTAGAGTAGTACTAGTACAATGTCTTACTACTGTTCTTCTTGCAGTTGGTACTACTGCTCGTACCTTCATGTTCCTACTGTACTTAATACGTTCGTACTAGTAGTATAATTTGGGTCAGTCGATTTGTGAAAGAAGTTCGATGGAGCGAAGAAAGAAGACAACAGAAGAGGTGGAAGAAGCCCTTCTAGCCATCCATGTTGCATCAAACGGCTCACATGTAACACCCATGATGCGGCTATATCCCCCACGTGTCGGAGCACGACTTAGAGGCATAACCGCATTGTGGTTTTGTCGCAAGAAGGGTCATCTTCACACAATCCCATGTAATGAACAAGACTGGGATAAAGAGTTGGCTTACAATCGCCACTTCACACAATGAACATATAATAAATCATACATCATTCAGAGTACACACATAGTCCAACTACGGACGAAACCCAAAAGAAAAGAAGATAACCCAATTGCTAGATCCCCGATCGTCCCAACTGGGCTCCACTACTGATCAACAAGAAACAAAACATAGCAACAACTAAGATCTTCTTTGAGCTCCCATCTGAGCTCGGTTGCATCGCCTACACTGGTATCATCGGCACCTGCAACTGTTGTGATAGTATCTGGTGAGTCACGAGGACTCAGCAATCTCAAAACCCGCGAGATCAAGACTATTTAAGCTTATGGGTAGGAAAGGGAAATGAGGTGGAGTTGCAGCAAGCACTAAGCAAATATGGTGGCTAACATACGCAAATAAGAGCGAGAAGAGAGCAAATGGAACGGTCGTGAAGCTAGCAATGATCAAGAAGTGATCCTGAACTCCTACTTACGTCAAACATAACCCAAAACCGTGTTCACTTCCCGGACTCCGCCGAAAAGAGACCATCACGGCTACACACGTGGTTGATGCGTTTTAAAGAGGTCAAGTGTCAAGTTCTCTACAACCGGACATTAACAAATTCCCATCTGCCTATAACCGCAGGCACGGCTTTCGAAAGATTATACCCTGCAGGGGTGTCCCAACTTAGCCCATGATAAGCTCTCGCGATCAATGAAGGATATACCTTCTCCCAGGAAGACCCGATCAGACTCGGAATCCCGGTTTACAAGACACTTCGGCAATGGTAAAACAAGACCAGCAAAGCCTCCTGCTGTGCCGACAAATCCCGATAGGAGCTGCACATATCTCGTTCTCAGGGCACACCGGATTGTCCAAACTTCCGGTAGGCCAACCCAGAGTTGCCCCTGGTGGCCACCGGCGGTTGACAGGTTGGACCAACACTCACGACGAGCACTGGCCCGGGGGGGGGGGTAAAATAAAGATGACCCTTGAGTCTGCAGAACCCAAGGGAAAAAGTCTTAGGTGGCAAATGTTAAAACCAATGTTGGGCCTTGCTGGAGGAGTTTTATTCAAAGCGAACTGTCAAGGGGGTCCCATAAATCACCCAACCGCGTAAGGAACGCAAAATCCGGGAACATAACACCGGTATGACGGAAACTAGGGCGGCAAGAGTGGAACAAAACACCAGGCAAAAGGCCGAGTCTTCCACCATTTACCAAATATATAGATGCATTAATAATATAAGAGATATTGTGATATCCCAATCATAATCCTGTCCACCATGGAGAAATCTTCAACTTCACCTGCAACTAACAACGCTATAAGATGGGCTGGGCAAAAGCGGTAACATAGCCAAACAACGGTTTGCTAGGAAGGGTGAAAAAGGTTAGAGGCTGACATGGCAATATGGGAGGCATGGTAAACAAGTGATAGGTAGTGCAACATAGCGATAGAACGGAGCAACTAGCAAGCAAAGATAGAAGTGATATCAAGGGTAATGGTCATCTTGCCTGAAATCCCACAAGGAAGAAGAACGAGTCCATGAAGAAGACAAACAGACGTAGTCGAACAAATCCTCACAACTCTGGAACGAAACCGAAGCTAACGAGAGAAGGAAACCGGAAAGAAACAAACAACATGGTAAACACACAAGCATAAACATGTCATGATGCACAAACAAGGATGATGCATGTCCGGTTTAATGAGGCATGGCATGGCAAAGCAACAAACAATACTACAAATTAAGTGGAGCTCAATATGCAACGAGTTGCATATTGACGGAACACCACAACAATTATTTAGTTCTCTCTCGGTTATGTACCCAACAATATTAAATGTTATTAAACATGACAAGGGGTGAAGCATAAATAAACTAACTATTTAGGCAAGTTTAAGTGAGGCCGGAAACAAACAATAATTCTGGAAAATCCCCACATGTCTTTTACTAGTATAATGCAAACACAATTTTAAGTATTTAAATGTTGTTATCATGATGCGGATGACATATGCAAGTTATATGCAATTTTATGAAAACATTGACATGAGCATGTTACGAGGCATTTTGCGCCATGGCGGAAGGAAAAGGGTGCCACGGCGGTGAAATGAAAATGGTGCCACGGCAACATTCCGGTCCCGATAACTTGATTGAGATACCGATGCAAACGAGAAGTGTGCGGATGTGTCGAACACGCAAAAGATGGTGGGGTGCTCCCGACTACCGGGTTCCCACGGGTCGACGGCATGGCAAACGAGGAACATGCAAAGACCTCTCTCGGACACGGTGCAAACACGAGCATCTCATACAACACACAAGCATTCGTTCACGGGCGGTCGTCTCGGGTTTATACCTTTGAAGCGTGCATTTAGGGGCGGTTCGAGTCGTCGAGGGAAGTAGTCGTTCACGGGTCGTAGTGGAAGTAGTTGTTCTCGCGGCGACGGTAGAGGTACTTGCGATTTTGGCGACGATAGTTGTTCATGGGTCGTAGACGAACTTGGCATATCCATGCGTAGGGGTACTTGGCGATCCATAGATGCACACGGCAATCGTAGTGGTACTTGGCAGCTCCGTGTAGTCGAACTTGACGATCCGAGGGGGTACTTGGCGCATCACCGTGTAGTCGTGCGTTTGTCGGAGAGGATCTTGGCGAAATCCATGAAGGCGTCCTTGGGCTTCCCTGGTTGCCGAGTCTTGGCAGCAACGAGATGGGCGATGAGGCCAGCAGGGCAGCAAGGGAAGGAGCAAGGGCTCGCTGGGCTACACGGCCATGGCAGGGGGGCCATGACAACTTGCTGAAGGAGGAGGGCACGCGCTTCGTGCGGGAGGTGACTGACGACATGGGGCTCGGCGAGGAATGCAGGACCGACGGGAAGGTGCAGAGGCTCGGTGCAGCGGGATGACGCGAGGTCGCAAGGGAGGCGGGCGACGGAGCAAGGCGGCACGGCGGCCGGACTTGGCACAGGGAGCGATGCCGGCGAAGTCAGCGCGGGGCGGAGCGACACGAGTTGAAGAAGAGGTGAGCCGCAGAGGGAGGGGAAGCGGCCATGGCTAGGTCCATCGGCCGCCATGGAAGGCTTCTGCTTGTTCCTGTGAAGAAGAGAGGGAGGCCCAGCGCGAGGCACGTGGAGGACGCAGGCGCAGGCGACGAGGGCCGCCGGAGTTGGCCGCCGCGGTGGAGTTGCAGAGGCCGGGCGCGGGGCTGAACGGCCTCGCGCGCAGCGGAGGGAGGAGGCGACGAGGGGAAGGAAGGGATCGCGAGGAGAGGGAGAGGGGGCCAGCGAGCGACGGGTGAGGGGATCGGGCGCTGGCGGCGCGAGGGAGGAGACGAGGGAGAGAGATGCGGGTGAGATGGAGATCGAGCAGAGGTCTCCCTGCGGCTAGGGTTAGGAGGGTTAGGTGGGCCTTGGGCCGAACTGGCAGCTACTGCTGTTGGGTCTTGGTGGGCTGAGGGGGAACAGGGGGGTCTGGGTGAGCTGCTCTCTCTCTCTCTCTCTCTTATATTCTTTAGCAGAAAAGAATTAGAGAAAAGAAAAGAAGAGAGGGTTAGGGAAAGAATTTGCGCATGCGGACAATTTTCCCGGACTCATAAAAATGAGCTTGATCCAAGAAAAATAGAAAGGCCATGATTGAAAGATTTAAATTCAAACTCATTTGAATTTAATTCAAATGGGTTTGAACTAGGACTTGATAAAAGGAAGGTCCAAAAATGTTGATATTTTTGGTGGGGCTCCGGAAAATGGTAAAAGAATTATTGGCAAGGTTAGAGAGTCAAAACTTGAAGAAGAAAAGGCCAAGGGATTTAATATGCAAGTGGGTTCATGGGTGATTCCAAAACAATGGAATATTTTATAGTATCTCCCTAAATATCGGGAGGGTATGTTATAAAGAGAAATCACCATTGTGAATATCCCTCAATTTAAATGGATCGAAAAATCCATACAATTTATTTAAAGGAGTTATAAAATTAATGATATGATGGCATGATGACATGATGCAATGCAAAAATAAAAGAGCAAGCACAAAAGAAACACACAGCGAAACTCGGAATAACTGGAAGTCTTCTGGAGCGTCGGTCTCAGGGCGTTACAACACTCCACCACTACAAGAGGATCTCGTCCTGAGATCTAGGATGGCACCGGAGAGAAACGGAAGAGGAAGAGAAGAGGTAAAGCTAAGTTGCTTCTTCGCCCAATGGGTGAAACCAAAGAACCTTGAGAGGTTTAAAAGTTGAAAGAAAGAACACAAATGAGTTGAACACAATTGAGAGCACTACGATAGAAAATAGAAACAAGGAACACCATTTGAACCTTGGAGGTCGCAAAGCTATGAATGACGAGTACAATAGACAAGAAGAAATTGGAACCACTCTGGTTGAAACGAGATAAGAATGAATAAGAATGATATAATTTTGGCAGCACTCTGACTGCAAATGGAAGGAATTGAACATGAACTTGAGAAGATGGGGTGATACTTGATGAAATCAACAACACACTGCCTCCAGAACTATTGAAAGAATGGCACAAGGGGTAAGAAAGATTTCAAACAGCACTCAGGTTGAAAAGAGAGGCAAAACTTGATAAGATGAAAAGAACTTGAAGCGGTGACACAGCACTTCGGTTAAATGGATAAGCATGAAAAGAACACGATCCTTAATACAAGAAGAGGAGTGAAGAGAGCAACATCACAAAGCCTCCGGAAGAAATGTAAAAAAAAGGAATGGAATGAACGGAGGAAAACTTGATCTTGAAAGAGCACGCTTACTGGAAATGCTAGAACGGAGTTGTTAGATTATCAACAACGAAAGGATAAGCTTGTTGTGGGCTTATGGAAAACATCTCAAAATTATGAGGTGACAACCGGCCACTAACAGAAACAATTGTTTGCTTGAGATCAACGAAGAGATGAAAACTGCTTTTGCCGAGAGGATAGGAGAAAACTTGGATCATTGATAAGCACCACAATAGCAACATTCCTTAGGGAAGGCTTTAGGTGAAATATGACACAAGATAACTCCAACGAAGAGATATGGATTTAAATACCTCATTCTTGACAACATGTGAATCGAGAAACATGAATGGAAATTCCCAAGAATGATATAACACCACCTCAAAAGATAAGGTAGAAAGAATTGCACTTCGAAATGCAAGAAGAAGAATACTTGAACTCCTCAAAACAAAACATGTGTTAAGCACCATGTTTATTTTAGAGTATAGCTTGGTGGGTCATAACTTCGAGAGAAATCTTGAAGAACAATTGAAGAATGAAAGGAATCCTTGACGAACCACCATGAAGAGCCTCCATGAAGAACTTCGGTAAAGAAAAGATGAAACAGTAGAACCAAGAATTACTTCATCATGAACAATCTCCGGAAGAAAAGAATTGAATCACCTAGAGGAAATAAGAATAAGATTTATTATATGCTTATCCTTCATCAAATTAAATTGATGACAAGCAATGGATTTGGCATACTACTTATTCCCGTAGAAAGGATTAAGAGAGATATAGCGCAAGCTTGAGAAGGTATTGATGGAACCACTGGTGGGATTTGGAAACAACAAATATTTGATATGATAACGAAGGAAGTGAAATCTTGAACGAACCACCGTAAAAATTGGAAAAGAGATTAGCAAGGGCACAATTCACCGGAAAGAATTTGAAAACGAATGAAGATACTTGAAGGGATTTAGATACATGAGAAAGAAGAGAACATGAACTGATTAGAGGATATTTGAACGATGCACCGGAAGAATTTGAGAACGAGAGCTAAAAGCTGAGAATGAATAATTTTGAGACGATTGGCTCCGGAGAATGAAACTGAAAAGACTCCTGAGTTGCTCCGGATGGGTGAAAAGAACTCTCACAATCGAAAAAACAATTATGAGAGGATAGCGGCAAGCTTGAACTATGAATCTTCAAGAGAACGGACCAAGATTTAGGAGAAATCCTTCTTCGGTCTTCAAATGTTGAGAATGATGATGAGAACCACCACCATGAATTGTTGAGATACTCCGAAATGAAGAGCAGAAAGGTTGAACCAGCGATGAAAAGAATATGAAAGCGAACTTGGAGAATACATTTGACTGTTGAGAAATCATTCTTATGTCAAACTTTGAAAGAATTTGAGAATCGCTCCGAATAAGTTAGAAGAGTCAGGTAAGATCCTGGAAAAAGGCTTGTGGGTTAGGGCCCACTCAAAAGGAAAACACCGTTGAATGATTGATTGAAAGAGGGGATTGCGTCGGTTGAATTAAATGACTTGAATGAGATAATAATCTCCAAATAGCTTGAACGGATCTTGAATGAAAAGACGAGCCTTGGATAAGAAATTCACATGGGAAGATATGTGAAACAAAAGGAAGAGATATGATCAACACCGAAACTTGAAATTAAACCACCGAAGAAGAAAAAAAGAACGAAGAATGATAAACTTGAAGCTCCGTTAGTATCTTCACGAGGGATCACCGGATAAGGACATTGACGGAAAAGAATGGAGAGACTTCCCATCAATAAAATGGATACCTGATTAAGAAATCTGAGTCCTTGAAGTTAAGGGTGGGAGGGTGGGAAAACAAAGGAAACTTGGGACAGATGAAACAACCACCGTTGAGAAAACTTAGAAATGATCTTGCGGATGTTGAAAATGATCGGATCCACTTGAAGAGAAGCACACCGGTTGGGAAAAGAATTAACATGACGATCTCGATGATCAAGAAGGATTAGTATTCACATAGCCATATGAGAACAACGTTTAGGGAAGGTATGGATCAACACTTGACTTCGAAGCAACTAGAATACCACAAATAAAACAAAACAAAGGATTTGGCTTGCAGAATAAGCCAGAACAAACATATGATAGAGATTTCGTCCGCAGATTTCGTGGTGGGGCCCACACGGGCTCGAGTGTACAACACCATCATGTACAAGGCAGTGCACATGACATACGAAGTGTCCCCGAACCAGCATAGCCAAGGGTTCTTTAAGACACAACGAGACCACTGTAAAAACGACCGTGGAAAGGCGGACCACTAGACGTCGAACCGCAATCTCATATCATGCATCTGTCGAAAAGACATTCTAAGAGCTACTTGAATTCCCACCTATAAAACTCCCTAAACTTTCTGGTTATGCAATCTGGTGTTGGGGATACAGGGGAAGCAATATATCTCACCCAAACTAACAATCCCTACATCCAGCTGTATCCATCTGTCAACACATAACCCAAAAACATTCGGAAATCGTGTACCTCAACCTTCGAAAAGAATCCGTTATACGAGTTATGGCAATACTCCCGAACTCCCGCCCCAATACTAGGTGGCATCGAGGTTATCTCACCAACAACTGCATAAAAGAGATTTTCGATGTCGGCAAAACTCAGGTATTCCAGAACTGCAACGATAAAATTATGACGACAACACCTCGGAGCTCAACTCCCCGGGTCAATGCCACATAATAGACAGGAGGCACCAAGAACAATGTTCTCGTCACAAAACCATCGAAACGATTCCAAGATACCCGCGTGATCCTAAAAAAAATTAGTGAAATTTGAGGAGAGGAAAGTCAAAACATCTACGTCAGGCGACCTCACCAGAGCGACGAAGGGACTGAGGAGTAAAAAGAATCCTACTCTCCGATATATATAATCCTAAGACTCAAAACATTTTTGTTCTAGACTCAGCAACGCCAGCAAACAATCAAGCAGGGGGCTCCTAAGTCGGGGATGGCTCTGATACCAACTTGTAACACCCATGATGCGGCTATATCTCCCACGTGTCGGAGCACGACTTAGAGGCATAACCGCATTGTGGTTTTGTCACAAGAAGGGTCATCTTCACACAATCCCATGTAATGAACAAGACTGGGATAAAGAGTTGGCTTACAATCGCCACTTCACACAATGAACATATAATAAATCATACATCATTCAGAGTACACACATAGTCCGACTACGGACGAAACCCAAAAGAAAAGAAGATAACCCAACTGCTAGATCCCCGATCGTCCCAACTGGGCTCCACTACTGATCAACAAGAAACAAAACATAGCAACAACTAAGATCTTCGTTGAGCTCCCATCTGAGCTCGGTTGCATCGCTTGCACTGGTATCATCGGCACCTGCAACTGTTGTGATAGTATCTGGTGAGTCACGAGGACTCAGCAATCTCAAAACCCGCGAGATCAAGACTATTTAAGCTTATGGGTAGGAAAGGGTAATGAGGTGGAATTGCAGCAAGCACTAAGCAAATATGGTGGCTAACATACGCAAATAAGAGCGAGAAGAAAGCAAATGGAACGGTCGTGAAGCTAGCAATGATCAAGAAGTGATCCTGAACTCCTACTTACGTCAAACATAACCCAAAACCGTGTTCACTTCCCGGACTCCGCCGAAAAGAGACCATCACGGCTACACACGCGGTTGATGCGTTTTAAAGAGGTCAAGTGTCAAGTTCTCTACAACCGGACATTAACAAATTCCCATCTGCCTATAACCGCAGGCACGACTTTCGAAAGATTATACCCTGGAGGGGTGTCCCAACTTAGCCCATGATAAGCTCTCGCGATCAACGAAGGATATACATTCTCCCAGGAAGCCCCGATCAGACTCTGAATCCCGGTTTACAAGACATTTCGGCAATGGTAAAACAAGACCAGCAAAGCCTCCCACTGTGCCGACAAATCCCGATAGGAGCTGCACATATCTCGTTCTCAGGGCACACCGGATTGTCCAAACTTCCGGTAGGCCAGCCCAGAGTTGCCCCTGGTGGCCACCGCCGGTTGACAGGTTGGACCAACACTCACGACGAGCACTGGCCCGAGGTGGTAAAATAAAGATGACCCTTGAGTCTGCAGAACCCAAGGGAAAAAGGCTTAGGTGGCAAATGTTAAAACCAATGTTGGGCCTTGCTGGAGGAGTTTTATTCAAAGCGAACTGTCAAGGGGGTCCCATAAATCACCCAACCGCGTAAGGAACGCAAAATCCGGGAACATAACACCGGTATGACGGAAACTAGGGCGGCAAGAGTGGAACAAAACACCAGGCCAAAGGCCGAGTCTTCCACCCTTTACCAAATATATAGATGCATTAATAATATAAGAGATATTGTGATATCCCAATCATAATCCTATCCACCATGGAGAAATCTTCAACTTCACCTACAACTAACAACGCTATAAGATGGGCTGGGCAAAAGCGGTAACATAGCCAAACAACGGTTTGCTAGGAAGGGTGAAAAAGGTTAGAGGCTGACATGGCAATATGGGAGGCATGGTAAACAAGTGATAGGTAGCACAACATAGCGATAGAACGGAGCAACTAGCAAGCAAAGATAGAAGTGACATCAAGGGTAATAGTCATCTTGCCTGAAATCCCGCAAGGAAGAAGAACGAGTCCATGAAGAAGACAAACAGACGTAGTCGAACAAATCCTCACAACTCCGGAACGAAACTGAAGCTAACGAGAGAAGCAAACCGGAAAGAAAGAAACAACATGGTAAACACACAAGCATAAACATGTCATCATGCACAAACAAGGATGATGCATGTCCAGTTTAATGAGGCATGGCATGGCAAAGCAACAAACAATACTACAAATTAAGTGGAGCTCAATATGCAACGAGTTGCATATTGACGGAACACCACAACAATTATTTAGTTCTCTCTCGGTTATGTACCCAACAATATTAAATGTTATTAAACATGGCAAGGGGTGAAGCATAAATAAACTAACTATTTAGGCAAGTTTAAGTGAGGCCGGAAACAAACAATAATTCTGGAAAATCCCCACATGTCTTTTAGTAGTATAATGCAAACACAATTTTAAGTATTTAAATGTTGTTATCATGATGCGGATGACATATGCAAGTTATATGCAATTTTATGAAAACGTTGACATGAGCATGTTACGAGGCATTTCGCGCCATGGCGGAAGGAAAAGGGTGCCACGGCGGTTAAACGAAAATGGTGCCACGGCAACATTCCGGTCCTGATAACTTGATTGAGATACCGATGCAAACGAGAAGTGTGCGGATGTGTACAACACGCAAGAGATGGTGGGGTGCTCCCGACTACCGGGTTCCCACGGGTCGACGACATGGCAAACGAGGAACGTGCAAAGACCTCTCTCGGACACGGTGCAAACATGAGCATCTCATACAACACACAAGCATTCGTTCACGGGCGGTCGTCTCGGGTTTATACCTTTGAAGCGTGCATTTAGGGGCGGTTCGAGTCGTCGAGGGAAGTAGTCGTTCACGGGTCGTAGTGGAAGTAGTCGTTCTCACGGCGACGTTAGAGGTACTCGCGATCTTGGCGACGGTAGTTGTTCACGGGTCGTAGAAGAACTTGGCATATCCATGCGTAGGGGTACTTGGCGATCCGTAGATGCACACGGCAATCGTAGTGGTACTTGGCAGCTCCGTGTAGTCGAGCTTGACGATCCGAGGGGGTACTTGGCGCATCACAGTGTAGTCGTGCGTTTGTCGGAGAGGATCTTGGCGAAATCCACGAAGGCGTCCTTGGGCTTCCCTGGTTGCCGAGTCTTGGCAGCAACAAGAGGGGCGATGAGGCCAGCAGGGCAGCAAGGGAAGGAGCAGGGGCTCGCTGGGCTACACAGCCATGGCAGGGGGGCCATGAGAACTTGTTGAAGGAGGAGGGCACGAGCTTCGTGTGGGAGGTGACTGACGACATGGGGCTCGGCGAGGAAGGCAGGACCGACAGGAAGGTGCAGAGGCTCGGTGCAGCAGGATGACGCGAGGTTGCAAGGGAGGCAGGCGACGGAGCAAGGCGGCACGGCGGTCGGACTTGGCGCAGGGAGCGATGCCGGCGAAGTCAGCGTGGGGCGGAGCGACGCGAGTTGGAGAAGAGGTGAGCCGCAGAGGGAGAGGAAGCGGCCATGGCTAGGTCCATCGGCCGCCATGAAAGGCTTCTGCTTGTTCCTGTGAAGAAGAGAGGGAGGCCCAGCGTGAGGCACGCGGAGGACGCAGGCGCAGGCGACGAGGGCCAACGGAGTTGGCCGCCCCGGTGGAGTTGCAGAGGCCGGGCGCGGGGCTGAACGGCCTCGCGCGCAGCGGAGGGAGGAGGCGACGAGGGGAAGGAAGGGATCGCGAGGAGAGGGAGAGGGGGCCAGCGAGCGACGGGTGAGGGGATCGGGCGCTGGCGGCGCGAGGGAGGAGACGAGGGAGAGAGATGCGGGTGAGATGGAGATCGAGCAGAGGTCTCCCTGCGGCTAGGTTTAGGAGGGTTAGGTGGGCCTTGGGCCGAACTGGCAGCTACTGCTGTTGGGTCTTGGTGGGCTGAGGGGGAACAGGGGGGTCTGGGTGAGCTGCTCTCTCTCTCTCTCTCTTATATTCTTTAGCAGAAAAGAATTAGAGAAAAGAAAAGAAGAGAGGGTTAGGGAAAGAATTTGCGCATGCGGACAATTTTCCCAGACTCATAAAAATGAGCTTGATCCAAGAAAAATAGAAAGGCCATGATTGAAAGATTTAAATTCAAACTCATTTGAATTTAATTCAAATGGGTTTGAACTAGGACTTGATAAAAGGAAGGTCCAAAAATGTTGATATTTTTGGTGGGGCTCCGGAAAATGGTAAAAGAATTATTGGCAAGGTTAGAGAGTCAAAACTTGAAGAAGAAAAGGCCAAGGGATTTAATATGCAAGTGGGTTCATGGGTGATTCCAAAACAATGGAATATTTTATAGTATCTCCCTAAATATCGGGAGGGTATGTTATAAAGAGAAATCACCATTGTGAATATCCCTCAATTTAAATGGATCTAAAAATCCATACAATTTATTTAAAGGAGTTATAAAATTAATGATATGATGGCATGATGACATGATGCAATGCAAAAATAAAAGAGCAAGCACAAAAGAAACACACGACGAAACTCGGAATAACTGGAAGTCTTCTGGAGCGTCGGTCTCGGGGCGTTACAACACTCCACCACTACAAGAGGATCTCATCCCAAGATCTAGGATGGCACCGGAGAGAAACGGAAGAGGAAGAGAAGAGGTAAAGCTAAGTTGCTTCTTCACCCAATGAGTGAAACCAAAGAACCTTGAGAGGTTTAAAAGTTGAAAGAAAGAACACAAATGAGTTGAACACAATTGAGAGCACTACAATAGAAAATAGAAACAAGGAACACCATTTGAACCTTGGAGGTTGCAAAGCTATGAATGACAAGTACAATAGACAAGAAGAAATTGGAACCACTCTGGTTGAAACAAGATAAGAATGAATAAGAATGATATAATTTTGGCAGCACTCCGACTGCAAATGGAAGGAATTGAACATGAACTTGAGAAGATGGGGTGATACTTGATGAAATCAACAACACACTGCCTCCGGAACTATTGAAAGAATGGCACAAGGGGTAAGAAAGATTTCAAACAGCACTCAGGTTGAAAAGAGAGGCAAAACTTGATAAGATGAAAAGAACTTGAAGCGGTGACACAGCACTTCGGTTAAATGGATAAGCACGAAAAGAACACGATCCTTAATACGAGAAGAGGAGTGAAGAGAGCAACATCACAAAGCCTCCGGAAGAAATGTAAAAAAAAGGAATGGAATGAACGGAGGAAAACTTGATCTTGAAAGAGCACGCTTACTGGAAATGCTAGAACGGAGTTGTTAGATTATCAACAACGAAAGGATAAGCTTGTTGTGGGCTTATGGAAAACATCTCAAAATTATGAGGTGACAACCGGCCACTAACAGAAACAATTGCTTGCTTGAGATCAACGAAGATATGAAAACTGCTTTTGCCGAGAGGATAGGAGAAAACTTGGATCATTGATAAGCACCACAATAGCAACATTCCTTAGGGAAGGCTTTAGGTGAAATATGACACAAGATAACTCCAACGAAGAGATATGGATTTAAATACCTCATTCTTGACAACATGTGAATCGAGAAACATGAATGGAAATTCCCAAGAACGATATAACACCACCTCAAAAGATAAGGTAGAAAGAATTGCACTTCGAAATGCAAGAAGAAGAATACTTGAACTCCTCAAAACAAAACATGTGTTAAGCACCATGTTTATTTTAGAGTATAGCTTGGTGGGTCATAACTTCGAGAGAAATCTTGAAGAACAATTGAAGAATGAAAGGAATCCTTGACGAACCACCATGAAGAGCCTCCATGAAGAACTTCGGTAAAGAAAAGATGAAACAGTAGAACCAAGAATTACTTCATCATGAACAATCTCTGGAAGAAAAGAATTGAATCACCTAGAGGAAATAAGAATAAGATTTATTATATGCTTATCCTTCATCAAATTAAATTGATGACAAGCAATGGATTTGGCATACTACTTATTCCCGTAGAAAGGATTAAGAGAGATATAGCGCAAGCTTGAGAAGGTATTGATTTAACCACCGGTGGGATTTGGAAACAACAAATATTTGATATGATAATGAAGGAAGTGAAATCTTGAACGAACCACCGTAAAAATTGGAAAGGAGATTAGCAAGGGCACAATTCACCGGAAAGAATTTGAAAACGAATGAAGATACTTGAAGGGATTTAGATACATGAGAAAGAAGAGAACATGAACTGATTAGAGGATATTTGAACGATGCACCGGAAGAATTTGAGAACGAGAGCTGAAAGCTGAGAATGAATAATTTTGAGACGATTGGCTCCGGAGAATGAAACTGAAAAGACTCCTGAGTTGCTTCGGATGGGTGAAAAGAACTCTCACAATCGAAAAAACAATTATGAGAGGATAGCGGCAAGCTTGAACTATGAATCTTCAAGAGAACGGACCAAGATTTAGGAGAAATCCTTCTTCGGTCTTCAAATGTTGAGAATGATGATGAGAACCACCACCATGAATTGTTGAGATACTCCGGAATGAAGAGCAGAAAGGTTGAACCAGCGATGAAAAGAATATGAAAGCGAACTTGGAGAATACATTTGACTGTTGAGAAATCATTCTTATGTCAAACTTTGAAAGAATTTGAGAATCGCTCCGAATAAGTTAGAAGAGTCAGGTAAGATCCTGGAAAAAGGCTTGTGGGTTAGGGCCCACTCAAAAGGAAAACACCGTTGAACGATTGATTGAAAGAGGGGATTGCGTCGGTTGAATTAAATGACTTGAATGAGATAATAATCTCCAAATAGCTTGAGCGGATCTTGAATGAAAAGACGAGCCTTGGATAAGAAATTCACATGGGAAGATATGTGAAACAAAAGGAAGAGATATGATCAACACCGAAACTTGAAATTAAACCACCGGAGAAGAAAAAAAGAACAAAGAATGATAAACTTGAAGCTCCGTTAGTATCTTCACGAGGGATCACCGGATAAGGACATTGACGGAAAAAAATGGAGAGACTTCCCATCAATAAAATGGATACCCGATTAAGAAATCTGAGTCCTTGAAGTTAAGGGTGGGAGGGCGGGAAAACAAAGGCAACTTGGGACAGATGAAACAACCACCGTTGAGAAAACTTAGAAATGATCTTGCGGATGTTGAAAATGATCGGATCCACTTGAAGAGAAGCACACCGGTTGGGAAAAGAATTAACATGACGATCTCGATGATCAAGAAGGATTAGTATTCACATAGCCATATGAGAACAACGTTTAGGGAAGGTATGGATCAACACTTGACTTCGAAGCAACTCGAATACCACAAATAAAACAAAACAAAGGATTTGGCTTGCAGAATAAGCCAGAACAAACATATGATAGAGATTTCGTCCGTAGATTTCGTGGTGGGGCCCACACGGGCTCGAGTGTACAGCACCATAATGTACAAGGCAGTGCACATGACATACGAAGTGTCCCCGAACCATCATAGCCAAGGGTTCTTTAAGACACAACGAGACCACTGTAAAAATGACCGTGGAAAGGCGGACGACTAGACGTCGAACCCCAATCTCATATCATGCATCTGTCGAAGAGATATTCTAAGAGCTACTTGAATTCCCACCTATAAAACTCCCGAAACTTTCTGGTTATGCAATCTGGTGTTGGGGATACAGGGGAAGCAATATATCTCACCCAAACTAACAATCCCTACATCCAGCTGTATCCATCCGTCAACACATAACCCAAAAACATTCGGAAATCGTGTACCTCAACCTTCGAAAAGCATCCGTTATACGAGTTATGGCAATACTCCCGAACTCCCGCCCCAGTACTGGGTGGCATCGAGGTTATCTCACCAACAACTGCATAAGAGAGATTTTCGATGTCGGCAAAACTCAGGTATTCCAGAACTGCAACGATAAAATTATGACGACAACACCTCGGAGCTCAACTCCCCGGGTCAATGCCACATAATAGACAGGAGGCACCAAGAACAATGTTCTCGTCACAAAACCATTGAAACGATTCCAAGATACCCGCGTGATCCTAAAAAAAATTAGTGAAATTTGAGGAGAGGAAAGTCAAAACATCTACGTCAGGCGACCTCACCAGAGCGACGAAGGGACTGAGGAGTAAAAAGAATCCTACTCTCCGATATATATAATCCTAAGACTCAAAACATTTTTGTTCTAGACTCAACAATGCCAGCAAACAATCAAGCAGGGGGCTCCTAAGTCGGGGATGGCTCTGATACCAACTTGTAACACCCACGATGCGGCTATATCTCCCACGTGTCGGAGCACGACTTAGAGGCATAACCGCATTGTGGTTTTGTCACAAGAAGGGTCATCTTCACACAACCCCATGTAATGAACAAGACTGGGATAAAGAGTTGGCTTACAATCGCCACTTCACACAATGAACATATAATAAAACATACATCATTCAAAGTACGCACATAGTCTGACTACGGACGAAACCCAAAAGAAAAGAAGATAACCCAACTGGTAGATCCTCGATCGTCCAAACTGGGCTCCACTACTGATCAACAAGAAACAAAACATAGCAACAACTAAGATCTTCGTTGAGCTCCCATCTGAGCTCGGTTGCATCGCCTGCATTGGTATCATCGGCACCTGCAACTGTTGTGATAGTATCTGGTGAGTCACGAGGACTCAGCAATCTCAAAACCCGCGAGATCAAGACTATTTAAGCTTATGGGTAGGAAAGGGTAATGAGGTGGAGTTGCAGCAAGCACTAAGCAAATATGGTGGCTAACATACGCAAATAAGAGCGAGAAGAGAGCAAATGGAACGGTCGTGAAGCTAGCAATGATCAAGAAGTGATCCTGAGCTCCTACTTACGTCAAACATAACCCAAAACCGCGTTCACTTGCCGGACTCCGCCGAAAAGAGACCATCACGGCTACACACGCGGTTGATGCGTTTTAAAGAGGTCAAGTGTCAAGTTCTCTACAACCGGACATTAACAAATTCCCATTTGCCTATAACCGCAGGCACGGCTTTCAAAAGATTATACCCTGCAGGGGTGTCCCAACTTAGCCCATGATAAGCTCTCACGATCAATGAAGGATATACCTTCTCCCAGGTAGACACGATCAGACTCGGAATCCCGGTTTACAAGACATTTCGGCAATGGTAAAAGAAGACCAGCAAAGCCTCCCGCTGTGCCGACAAATCCCAATAGGAGCTGCACATATCTCGTTCTCAGGGCACATCGAATTGTCCAAACTTCCGGTAGGCCATCCCAGAGTTGCCCCTGGTGGCCACCGGTGGTCGACAGGTTGGACCAACACTCACGACGAGCACTGGCCCGGGGGGGTAATATAAAGATGACCCTTGAGTCTGCAGAACCCAAGGGAAAAAGGCTTAGGTGGCAAATGTTAAAACCAATGTTTGGCCTTGCTGGAGGAGTTTTATTCAAAGCGAACTGTCAAGGGGGTCCCATAAATCACCCAACCGCGTAAGGAACGCAAAATCCGGGAACATAACACCGGTATGACGGAAACTAGGGCGGCAAGAGTGGAACAAAACACCAGGCAAAAGGCCGAGTCTTCCACCCTTTACCAAATATATAGATGCATTAATAATATAAGAGATATTGTGATATCCCAATCATAATCCTGTCCACCATGGAGAAATCTTCAACTTCACCTGCAACTAACAACGCTATAAGATGGGCTGGGCAAAAGCGGTAACATAGCCAAACAATGGTTTGCTAGGAAGGGTGAAAAAGGTTAGAGGCTGACATGGCAATATGGGAGGCATGGTAAACAAGTGATAGGTAGCGCAACATAGCGATAGAACGGAGCAACTAGCAAGCAAAGATAGAAGTGATATCAAGGGTAATGGTCATCTTGCCTGAAATCCCGCAAGGAAGAAGAACGAGTCCATGAAGAAGACAAACAGACGTAGTCGAACAAATCCTCACAACTCCGGAACGAAACCGAAGCTAACGAGAGAAGCAAACCGGAAAGAAACAAACAACATGGTAAACACACAAGCATAAACATGTCATGATGCACAAACAAGGATGATGCATGTCCGGTTTAATGAGGCCTGGCATGGCAAAGCAACAAACAATACTACAAATTAAGTGGAGCTCAATATGCAACGAGTTGCATATTGATGGAACACCACAACAATTATTTAGTTCTCTCTCGGTTATGTAACCAACAATATTAAATGTTATTAAACATGGCAAGGGGTGAAGCATAAATAAACTAACTATTTAGGCAAGTTTAAGTGAGGCCGGAAACAAACAATAATTCCGGAAAATTCCCACATGTCTTTTTGTAGTATAATGCGAACACAATTTTAAGCATTTAAATGTTGTTATCATGATGCGGATGACATATGCAAGTTATATGCAATTTTATGAAAACGTTGACATGAGCATGTTACGAGGCATTTGGCGCCATGGCGGAAGGAAAAGGGTGTCACGGCGATGAAACGAAAATGGTGCCACGGCAACATTCCGGTCCCGATAACTTGATTGAGATACCGATGCAAACGAGAAGTGTGCGGATGTGTAGAACACGCAAGAGATGGGGGGGTGCTCCCGACTACCGGGTTCCCCCACGGGTCGACGGCATGGTAAACGAGGAACGTGCAAAGACCTCTCTCGGACACGGTGCAAACACGAGCATCTCATACAACACACAAGCATTCGTTCACGGGCGGTCGTCTCGGGTTTATACCTTTGAGGCATGCATTTAGGGGCGGTTCGAGTCGTCGAGGGAAGTAGTCGTTCACGGGTCGTAGTGGAAGTAGTCGTTCTCGTGGCGACGGTAGAGGTACTCGCGATCTTGGCGATGGTAGTTGTTCATGGGTCGTAGACGAACTTGGCATATCCATGCGTAGGGGTACTTGGCGATCCGTAGATGCACACGACAATCATAGTGGTACTTGGCAGCTCCGTGTAGTCGAACTTGACGATCCGAGGGGGTACTTGGCGCATCACCATGTAGTCGTGCGTTTGTCGGAGAGGATCTTGGCGAAATCCACGAAGGCGTCCTTGGGCTTCCCTGGTTGCCGAGTCTTGGCAGCAACAAGAGGGGCGATGAGGCCAGCAGGGCAGCAAGGGAAGGAGCAAGGGCTCGCTGGGCTACACGTCCATGGGAGGGGGGCCATGAGAACTTGCTGAAGGAGGAGGGCACGAGCTTCGTGCGGGAGGTGACTGAAGACATGGGGCTCGGCGAGGAAGGCAGGACCGACGGGAAGGTGCAGAGGCTCGGTGCAGCGGGATGACGCGAGGTCACAAGGGAGGCAGGCGACGGAGCAAGGCGGCACGGCGGCCGGACTTGGCGCAGGGAGCGATGCTGGCGAAGTCAGCGCGGGGCGGAGCGACGTGAGTTGGAGAAGAGGTG
This sequence comes from Triticum dicoccoides, assembly GCF_002162155.2. NCBI lineage: Eukaryota > Viridiplantae > Streptophyta > Magnoliopsida > Poales > Poaceae > Triticum > Triticum dicoccoides. The sequence goes on along the minus strand of NC_041381.1, from coordinate 222,462,823 downwards.
AGCCGCAGAGGGAGGGGAAGCGGCCATGGCTAGGTCCATCGGCCGCCATGGAAGGCTTCTGCTTGTTCCTGTGAAGAATAGAGGGAGGCCCAGCGCGAGGCACGCGGAGGACGCAGGCGCAGGCGACAAGGGCCGCCGGAGTTGGCCGCCCCGGTGGAGTTGCAGAGGCCGGGCGCGGGGCTGAACGTCCTCGCGTGCAGCGAAGGGAGGAGGCGACGAGGGGAAGGAAGGGATCGCGAGGAGAGGGAGAGGGGGCTAGCGAGCGACGAGTGAGGGGATCGGGCGCTGGCGGCGCGAGGGAGGAGACGAGGGAGAGAGATGCGGGTGAGATGGAGATCGAGCAGAGGTCTCCCTGCGGCTAGGGTTAGGAGGGTTAGGTGGGCCTTGGGCCGAACTGGCAGCTACTGCTGTTGGGTCTTGGTGGGCTGAGGGGGAACAGGGGGGTCTGGGTGAGCTGCTCTCTCTCTCTCTCTCTCTTTCTTATATTCTTTAGCAGAAAAGAATTAGAGAAAAGAAAAGAAGAGAGGGTTAGGGAAAGAATTTGCGCATGCGGACAATTTTCCCGGACTCATAAAAATGAGCTTGATCCAAGAAAAATAGAAAGGCCATGATTGAAAGATTTAAATTCAAACTCATTTGAATTTAATTCAAATGGGTTTGAACTAGGACTTGATAAAAGGAAGGTCCAAAAATGTTGATATTTTTGGTGGGGCTCCGGAAAATGGTAAAAGAATTATTGGCAAGGTTAGAGAGTCAAAACTTGAAGAAGAAAAGGCCAAGGGATTTAATATGCAAGTGGGTTCATGGGTTATTCCAAAACAATGGAATATTTTATAATATCTCCCTAAATATCGGGAGGGTATGTTATAAAGAGAAATCACCATTGTGAATATACCTCAATTTAAATGGATCTAAAAATCCATACAATTTATTTAAAGGAGTTATAAAATTAATGATATGATGGCATGATGACATGATGCAATGCAAAAATAAAAGAGCAAACACAAAAGAAACACACGGCGAAACTCGGAATAATTGGAAGTCTTCTGGAGCGTCGGTCTCGGGGCGTTACATCACATGAGTCGACTGACCCAAATTGCTCCTTCAGATTGCAGGATCCACGTGGCATTCAAGGTCTCGAAGGTAGATTTCGCGGCCGCACCTGGTTTGCAGGCTCGACACGCGCGCGATCCACCATGTGCGCCTCCTCCGCGCGGGCGGAGACGACAATGACACGCTAGTTCCTCCTCACCGGCGTGCTGGAGGACGCACTCGTCCTCCTCTTCGTATGCTGCATGCATAGACGCGGCTCCACCAGCTGCTCGTGTGCTTGGCAGCGTGGCGGCATGGTGAGGAGGGACTGCAGACGACCTGAGCGAGCGACACGACGGTGATGGGCGAGAAATTGTTGGTCGGAGCAGGCGAGCTCCGGCATGCGCAACGGTGGCCGCGGCATATCGATGAGTGCGCGTATGGAGCTTACTTTAGTTTTATATGAGGTTGGTCAAACTTAAAAGAAAACCGTACTAGTACACGTAAACATTAGACTTAGGCAACGCTTTTTTTGAAGTTAGTACCACAGCCACGATACGGAATCATGTGCAAGCGCGTGAACCGCAGCCGCGTGGTCGATCGAACGGTGCATCACCATGTCACGCTCGAAGGACATCCACCGAACCTTTTTGTGTGTGTGAAAACAATCCTCGAATATTACTCAACTTTTTTTTCCTGGGAAAGTTCTTGACGCTGCAATATTTCCATATATTTGAATTTAGCTCCAGTTTGTGTTTATTTGGATTTGGACGTTTTAGGTGCGTCCTAGTTTTTTTAATACTTATTTTGTGTGTGTGACTGAGAGAGAACGTGTGTATGTGTCCATATGTGTGTTGTGGCGGAAGGGCAATGTGGATACGGTGTGCGTGTGATACACACATAGAGAGGAGTGAATATGCAAATGATCATGCATGAGTGAGACATAGACAGATGCCGATACATTGTGTATACATGAGAAAACGGTCTTCTAGTTTACTTGTGTGTGTGTGTGTGTGTGTGTGAGAGAGAGAGGAGCATCCGTAACATAACAACCATCTCTCTCGATTCGTCCGTCCATCGCACGATCGCATGCAACATATGCATCAATGCGCACATTTTGACACCCTCACTCGGCCCCTGCCCACCTCAAGGCCCGCACAATCTCTTCGTGAATACCCATTTCTCTCCTTAGGTTTGTTTTCGCTCAATATCTGACACACACACACACACACACAGCACAACACACACACACACACACTCCCCCGAGCACACAATTCATCCCCATCCAAGGTTATACGGCGACCACTCTCGCTTGTGCTTCTTTGCACCCCCAACATGCACAACACCTCAATCTTCAAAGAGGGCATCGAGCAGATCGAAGACGGTGACCACACCGCGCTAGAGAATGCGGGGTCATTTGGAAGCAGGGTGATGTGACGACGGCTGACTGACTCCTCCCCCCACCCTCTCTCTCTCTCTTGCACAAAATTACCAATCCCTCTCTCCCCCGCACAAAATTGTCAATCCCTCAACCCATGAGATCCTTCCCCTCTTGTCCATGTTTTTCCAGCTCTCTCATCAAACATGTTGTCTCTTCTCCTTCCATGTATACACAATCACATATATTACATGTCTCCATCTTTCTCACAGACCTAACTTCTTCCTCTCTCTCTCTCTCTCTCTCTCTCACTCTCTCTCTCTGTGTGTGTGTGTCTCGTTAGGTTTGTCTCCTACTCTCTCGTCCAGATACATACAATCTTTCCCGCCCTATCTGCTCCATCTTCAAAAGCTCTCTCTGCACGTTTCATTCACAGAATGGGATATGTCAAAATGTTGCTTCTATAATGGCTGATGTAGAGTTTTGGTTGTTTTTGTTGCATCCTACAAAGTAATAACTATGAAATGCATTTAGATTCTCATTTGACTGGGATTATGTGAGTTTGAGCATGTTGTGAAGTACTATAGACCTTGTATACATCTTGGGATTCAACAATGATTGTAACTATTGAATTGTATAGACCATTACATTCGAAGTCAATAGCCTAATATATTTATTTCACAATTTCAACAAATGATTAGTTCACTACAAACTAAGAAAACAAATGTGTACTCCCTCCGTTTTTATTTAAGTCCGTGTATTAGCATTGGTCAAAGTCAAGTTTTGTAAACTCTCAGAAAGCTTATAACAAGAAATATTAACATATACAATAACAAATAAATACCATTAGATTCATTATTGAATGTACTTCCACATCATACATATTTGTTATGGTAAATGTTTATATTGTTATATAAACTTGGTCAAACTTTAGGAAGTTTGACTTCGGTCAAACCTAATATGCAGAGTTTACTACTACTACTCGCTAGTTGCTTAGCCGAATCACTCAACACGCCACACGGGGAGTCCAGTGTCACAAAATTTTGAGGTCGGCGGGAAAATCTCCCGCGACCCTGATTCGAGCAGTGGGAAGTTACCATCATAGCCTTCGGAACAGGCCTACGGACGACGCTTGGTAGGGGGCTATTTTCGTAACTTCAGGTTCACCCTACCCAGCCAGCCCCACCCCGGCACCCAGAGTAGTACACGTGAATACTCCCCATTTTCTATCCCCACCGCAAAATAGACTTCTCCTCGGCAACGCAGCCTTCGTGCTCCTCCCCTTTACATCGGCGCACTCATCCACCGCAGTGCATCTGCCTCATCGACGACCTCGTACGCCGCACTGGAGCCGGTCCACCGTCGTCGTCGTACACGGAGCCTCTTCCCCGACATCGTCTTCCACAGTCTCAGGTCTGCTTCCCGGAAGCCGACGCCAAGCGCAGAAGTACCACCATCATGGACAATGAACTGACTCCCGTTGCCGACCATGACTCATAGAGGCCGCCGTGACCATCGTTCTCCTCCTCGATTGGTAATGTGTGTATTGAATCACTTAGCAGTACATGTGCAGTTCCAATTTTGTTCATACCTACCCTTCAATTTTCCTGGGTGCTATTGTTCCCGTAAAAGTAATTGGTTATAGCCTCCATTGTCCAATAGAATATAAGCTTGTAATTGTGTGTCGCTCCTGTATCGCGCTGTGCTTGGGTAGGTTTTTCATCTGCAACCAGCAGTGTGGCAAATGATGGAAATGTTTTTAGAACTAGCAAGATGCCCATGCGTTGCACGCACCAAGATGCATTTGTATGAGTAGTTTATCTTGTGGGAGAAAAGGATGAACGAGGGAAGGCCTTATTTGCAAAACTGGAGAGGGGTATGGGTATCTTTTTGCAAAATTCCCATTTGTTTCCTTCCTATCTGTGAGATATAAATCGGACAACCTATATTGCAAGAAAAAAAGTATAGAGAAAAAAAGTAGATAGTAAAGGAAGTAGAGATAAATATTAAATATAAAATATAAAATAAATATAAACATAGAGAAGAGAGTAGAGATAGCAGAGACGTCGGGAAAGGATCGTGTGCGCGCGGGAAAAAGCGGCCGGGCGTGCGGTAGTTTTGGCGCGCGGCGTCCGGCGCGCTTTATAAAATCCAACGCCCTCCCACCGCTCTGTGCCTTGCCACCGCTCTGTGCCTCGCCACCGCTCTCTCCCCTCTCTTTTTCGCCTCGCCGCGCCACCATGCCGCCGCATCGCCAGGAAACTTGGGGATACCGCGGCGTCCGCGCGCGCCCCTCTGGCGGCTTCTCCGCCGAGATCCGGTTCCGCGGGATGCGCCTCGGCCTCGGCAATTTCGACACCGCCACCGAGGCCGCCCGCGTGTACGACGTGGTGGCGTGGCGCCTCCGGTGGCCTCACAGAACATTGAACTTCCCCAACGTGCCGACGCGGGGCGGGCGCAGGAGCTTGTGCCTCTGCCGCGGCTTAGCACCGACGAGGATCGTCGCGACAACCGGAGGCGGGAGCATCGTCTCGGCATCGCCAAGATGGATGAGGAAGCGATTGCGCTATGGCGCCAACACTTCCCACAGGACATCATCAACAAGCGCGAGTTCTACGCGCAAAGGAGGGCGGAGAGGGATAAGAGGAGGGCGGAGCGAGCCGCCTATCGCGAGGACAGGCGTAGGCGAAAAGCGGACGCTCAATTCAACATGAGGCTAGGAGCAGCGTCGCCCTGGGAATCCGACGATGATCGGTATCCTCACGCCTACAATCAGACATCGGAGGAGGACATCACCGAGGAGCAGTCGGACGACGAGGAGTAGTTGAATTATCTTTTTTTATCTATCTATGCCGAGAACTATCCTCTACTCTCTAGTATCTACTTCTCGATCTCAGCACTGTAAACGCTTTTTTAAAGCGCCGCGCGTTGCGATTCTGTTGGAGATGCTCTAACATGGCAGAGAGTGCTTTAATGTCGCCCACAAGATGCGTGAGTATTACTAGTAGTATTTTTCTTGCCATGTTGAGATTTTGAAACCACGAGTGTGAACATGCAGAGGAGCAATGAAGACCAAACATGAGATATTCGGGACATCTTCAAGGATCATGGCAAGTTAAAGAGGAGCCGCACCAAACCTATAAAACGAGCTTTGGTAAGTAACACCCTTTTAATTACTTTCGTTTAGCCTTGTGTTCTTCGATGTGTATATGTTGTAGTTTCTGTTTCTCTTAAGCATGGTGTTCTTCGATGTGTAATAAGAAGAGTCTTAATCGTCCTAATGCTTTCGTTTTTAACTTGATGTAGGAAGTGGGTGTTCTCACCATGTAGTCTGTTTTTATATTTCTTTTCCTTTTGAATTCACTTCTCTGAGTTCTGTTTATCTGGCTTCTACTAAATAGATCTAGGTTTCTCTGAGTATTGATCTAAAAAAGAAGTAACTTCATGTCAGGATGCAGTTCCTGCGAGGAGGGAAATATGGTCAACCTCGAGATCATGTTTCCAAAATGAGGCTGGATTACACACAAGGTGCCAGTTCCCTAATGATGCTGGATTAGACACAAGGTGCAAATTCCCAGATGATGCTGGATTACACACAAGCTAGGTGGAGGCGTCAGCTGTTCGTGTCCTCGTGGCATTAGTAAAGGCTGAAAGAAAGCGTGCAACAGCCCTTGAGAATGTAGTTGACTTCCTGAAGAAGCGAAAAGAGCAATCAGATGCTCTCTTCACCCAAGCCAAAGAAGAGATGGAAGAAGCCGGAAATAAGCTAGCAGAGGCAGAGCAGGCTAGGCGTCTCCTGCTATCTAAAACTGTTGTCAATACAAAAATTTCTTCATAATAGCTAGGTTCAAATGTTTATCCAGTCAGCATGCCTGTTGTGATGTCTATGCATCTACTGATGTGGCACAAAATGTTTTTTTCGAGTCATGTAATAACAGCAATTACTTTCCAAACAATAACAGATGAAGCATTAGACATGGTATAGTTCACGCGCAAGCCCGACATTCCAAGTCCAACTTCCACATCAAACTCATGTTCACAGATATCTGCACATTCATACATAATGTCCACAACCATGATTCACTTCAAAGCCAAAAAAATGTGAGGAGAGTTATAAATAAAGAAAAACCTCTACTAGTTCCTGCTACCAGTGCGAGCACAACAAGTCAAGACCATGCGTAAATTAATTATATTTTAGTCATTTTTTGTGTTCTAAAATGCCTGCCGGCTCGCGGAAGGACGTGTTGCCGGCACACATGCGGATTCAATGAAGGCAGGCGGGGCAGTCTTAAGCTGGTTGCACACGGCGAGGAGGCGTGCTCAGCCGGGCCTGCAGCGAGTGCGACCCTCTTGGCCGGCGCGTCGGTTCAATGCCTGCGCTATGAGAGGTCGCGTCCGTGTCAGAGCAATCACTCCCTCCAGTCCTTTTTTGTTTGGGTATAACAAAATCTCGTTTTCCATTCACATTTTACAAGTAAAATTCGTGGACAAACTTTGACCCAAAGTACGATGGGGACTAGTAAACCGGAATGGAGGTAGTAGTTTTTTTAGTCAAAGAAGGGTTTCCCCTTCCGATTACTGAAAACCAGCATCTAAATCTAAACCATAGTATTTGCCCTAGAACTACCAGGTTCAACATCTCGTAACATAAACCCATACAACCATACGCCAAGGAGGTACGTAGTACTATGAATTCAATTTTCGCTCCATACCAATCGTTCTAAAAACTACTTACTACTTATAATGTGCCAGTTAGAATCGGAACTCTTAACCCCGCTAAAAAAACGATATTTTAAACATGGCTACTCGATCTGTGGCAACTGGCGAGCCACCGCGCTCCAAGTCGTTCACCTATGGTCCCGACCATCAACTCCTACAAAGGTGCTCCACCACATACTCGGTACCCGCGTATGCAGCAATCGTGCACCTAGGGTTTTAGGGTTTATTTGTTAATGTCGCCTTTACGTAACACTCATGTGTGCGAGACAGCGAGAGGCCGACTGCGTGTGTGCGCCTCTTCTCTTCGTATATGTACTCCACCGTTTGTCTGGTGTCCAAAAAATTATAGTAACTACTAGCAATGTGCCAATGCGTTGCCACACGATCAAAGTAGATTAATACACATTCACCGATTTGATAGACAAAAGTCTAGTTTTGAAATACGTATATCACTAAAAATATGTTATGTTTCACTCAAAATATATTCCTTTGGCAGTTTTGATGAGATAAGGGAGGCATGTTGTTGGTTTCAAGATTCGAGAAGTGGTATATGTCTAATTTCTACTCTTACTAGCAAGATGCCCGTGCATTGCACGGAACATCAAAATCTTGTGGGAGAAAAGGATGAACGAGGTAAGGCCTTATCTGCAAATGTGGTGAAGAGTGTGGGTAAATTGCCATATTTTCCTTCCTATCCGTCAGATATAAATCGGACGACCTACATTGCAAGATGGCAGGCCCACCATCATCACCAACTCTATTTTTTTATCCCTACTCCTATAAAAAGCAACGTCGGTGATGATCGTGTGCCTGCCATCCTGTGATATAGGTCGTCCGATCTATATTTGACGGATAGGAAGGAAACTATGGCAATTTTGCAAAAAGATACCCACACCCCTCTCCACATTTGCAAATAAGGTCTTCCCTCAATCATCCTTTTCCCCCACAAGATAAAAAACTCATACAAATGCATCTTGATGTTCCATGCAATGCATGGGCATCTTGCTAGTTGTTGCAAAAAAGCCCATGTGTGTGTGAGAGAGAGAGAGAGAGAGTGGAGGAGGACAGAGTGCATGTGTGACAAAGACACAAGTAGTGTGTGTGTGATAGGTATCAGCTTAAAATGAGGCGATAGTGTGTGTGTGCACGATCGAGAGGGCGTGTCTCAAGAAGGGAAGAAAAGGCTACATAGATACAAGGAGCGTGAGAGAGACATGTATGCGATGGTGGAAGCATGAGTGTGCGGGTGTATAAACCTATCTAGAGGCTAGCTAGTCGATAAATGTTTGTGAGAGAAATACGAGTCGGGGTGCGAAAGCGAGAGTTTTGTGTGAGAGAGAGAGAGACGATAGTCGGGAAGGGGAGTGGAAGCAGGAGTTGTGTGTGTGTGTGTCTGTGAGAGAGAGAGAGGAGACGGTAGTCGGGGTTGTCTGATCGGTGTCAGTCTAGGATGGAGACAAAAAGGAGACCGCAACAAATGTTGTGTCTACAGGAGAGAGAGAGAGAGTAATTTTAGTGGTATGAGTCATATGTAGAGACATATAGGGTGTGAGAGAGAATCCCATAGAGAGAAAGACAAAGTGAAAGACGAGTGGAGACTGTGTGTGTGGCGGTGAAAAAGAAAGCTTAGGTACCGAGTGATACCAGAGGACAGTAGAGACGTGAGAGATAATGAAACCCGTGTAATGTATAATGATAGGGAGAGTGTGACACTTCTCAAGGGAGACATCGACAGACCATGTTTGCGAGGATAGGAGAAACATGAAGTGAGCGTGCGGGTGAGCTAGAGAAAAGAGAGTGATGGCTACCTGAAGGAGCATGCATGCGAGAGAGATGGGCGTGAAAGGAGTGAACAAAAAAGGGATTCAAATATTTGAATTCGAGATGATGATACATGTAATCCATACTCGAACCAAAATTGATCTATCAAACATGCATACTCATATGAATTCACGCACATCTATGTTATTTAATATGTAGATATTACTGATCCATACATTTTAGTAGAACATAATTTGGTTAAATTTTTTCGAATTCAATCTTAAGATTTCGAGATCGTTGTGTTTGTAAATCATATTATACATATAAAGGAGCAGAATTCTTTGTTGTGCTTTTGAAAGTATATGTAAAAAAATGATGTATATAGAATGTAATTCCAATTGAAAATGGATCCTGCCCGAAAAAATAGTAGAATACAAACGAGATTCAAATTGAGTTGGCACGGTAAACGTGCACTGTGCAAAATTTGAGCGAAGTGGGGAAAGTCGCAGTAACCGCCCGAAACCAAAATCTACGAGATGGAAATCACTACTGCCTATCCCTGCCGCGCAAAGCCAATCTGCTGGATTTCTATAGGTTTCGATAGGGGTAGGTTTGTAATTTCACCCAAACGTGACGTAACCGCCTCTCACCCGGATTCATACACGATGGGCACCAAAACACAGTGTGCCCTCGGCCGAAATCGACTCCCTCCCCGATTCATATTCATACACGGTGGGCGCTAAAAACAAACTCTCGTCGGCAAATATTCGGTGTATGCGAGATTACCGTCCTATCCCCAACCGACTAATGTTGCTGTGATGTAGTAGAAATTTGAAACGGGGGCTAAGTTTGTAAATTTCCTCACATTTGACACAAGCGCGCCCTGAATACATGGTTCCCCTCTTCCTATCTACCTCCCTTTTCCCCATTCATACTCCGTGGGCGCCAAAACACCCTCCCCACCCCACCCTCCTCCGTCTGCCGCCATCCGCCACCCCATCCACCGCCGTCCTCCTCCACCATGTCGGAGCTGATACCCCGACACCTCCGTCCATTACAAGAGATCGACCTCTCTCATCCGCGCCTTCGGACTGGGATCCTTGCATTCCGTCCTCTCGCTTCATCGCCACAGTCGTTCACCTTGCCGGCGCCGCTCCTACGACCGTCTCGTCCATCGCGCCCCGCTGCCACCGTCTACCCTCCTAGATCTGCTTCCACGCCGCCGAGAGCCATCGCTATCGCAGCACCGTCAAATTCTCACCAAATGCGTACACGGCGCCGCACCAGAGGTGGTACTCTTTCGTATCTGCTCAACTTATTTATCGCAGCAAGAAAATAGATCGCCACTGCTTTACTCTGATTTCTTGTCTTGGTTGCGAAGTTGCCGTTGTTCGGTTTGCACCTTCAGATCCGCCATGGCACGCTCAACACTAGACTCCCAATGATTATGGTTTTTCCCTTTTATATTCCACACTAGTTAAATCACAGTAGACTAAATTTCAAAATTGGGTCAGTCGATTTGTCAGAGCTCGCCGGAGTTAGCCGGTGCGATCCAAGGGGCTCGGGTGGTTGTGGGGCCTCGCCGAACGAAGAAAACTCGACGCGGGTGGGGGTTGGGGTGGCGGAGGAACACAGGCGGTGGGGGCCGGTGGTCCAGCCGACGGCCCGTGCGGTGTTCTGTATGGGAAGAATCAGAGACGAGGAAGAAGAAGGGTTAGGAGACGTAGGATCTTCATCCAACCGCTTGAAATGGTCGAGAGACAGCTGGGAGTTGCATTCTTAATGCGCTCTGGTTCATCATGTGTGGGCACTGCGCAACCAATATTTTATTATCCAAAATCTGCTTGCTCTTCTTTACCATGTTCGATAGTGCTGTGACACAAAGCGTAGGACCGACTCTAGCAGACTGTACCCATACTTCACTGGCCACACCACTAGCCCCACCACACAGGACCTGCACTCCAGCAAAAGGTATATCGATTTCATTTGCCATAGCATCAGCTGTACCACAGAAAAATCCCACTCCAGCAAAAAGTACAGCAAGTCCACCGGCCGAAGACCTATCCCAACTGCAGAGACGGCCAATTCCTGCAGATTGGAACCCCATTCCACTTATTCCCAGTTTAAAAGACAATGCTTTCAATGTTGTTAGGGACTACGTGCATATATTCCCATCATGGGAAGATTATTGTGAAGACAAACACCATTTTCACATCTTCCTGTCCAACTTACGTGTAAGTGCTATTATTCATGGTTATTATTTTCCTGTTTACTGCTGATTGAACACATCAATGATTTACATTACATTGTTGTAACTAGGCGAGGGTCAATCTGGATAGTCATGACGAGCAAAGCTTGCTTGTGCTTTTCAAGGAAGCATTGCAGCAGTATCGGTGTTACCTGAGGAAATCACACTTTGGTGGCAAATCTATAAACGAATTTCCGGTGAAGTCTCCTGTGCTAAATTCAGAAGACATTGAATGGAAAAACATTGTTATGCACTGGTCTCATTCCCAGAATGAGGTACTGTCTATGAAACCACATGACAATTTGAACTTCTACTTTTCCGCATGTGCCTTACGGATCTTGTTTGTAGGAAATCTGCTCGAAGAAGAATTCGGTTTGAAAAGAACGACAGGATATCGCAAATATGTTGCCCGCTGTTTTGCTCTTGTTAGTACCTGTTGTCCTGTATCACTGTACTTGCATACATACCTGGTTCATTATGTGACAGCAGTATGCATGATAGCTTGCTTATCAATTGTTCGCTCCAAATTATCTGATCTGTACGAATGGTTACATTAGTGTAGAATATATCCAATGCCAATGTTTTTTAGCTCTGCATTGTTCTTGTAAGTACATGCTATCCTTTATCAGTGTACTTATAATGATAGGTAGTTGTTCATGTACCATCACTCTGCAGCTTATTTTCCTTTGCCCTCCATTTTCTACACATCAGATCTATATTTACTCTTACCATAAGGTTGGTACTGAAGGAGTTTAGCTGTGCATTGCTCTTGGCTGTATCTTTTGCCTGTATCGCTACACTTACATTTATAGCTACTTGGTTATGTAGCATCACTCTTCATGTTATCTTAAATATTCTCCATTTTTTCGTATATTATCACATCTATATTTACTCTTAACAAAATATAGAATAAAGGCAATGCTTATGAAGAAGATTATGTGGTAAACTTCTTAAATTGCCCCCCCATCAGCATGGACAAGGCCTTTATAGAGCCTGTCTTCACCAATAAAGTAAGTTTTTCCATCTCAAGCCTTCAAACTTTGTTGTATATACTTGGTTAGGCATGACTACAACAGCTGTTTATTTTTGGTGTTTGCATCAAATTGCATGTTTAAAGTTTATTATGTAGTTCATAAACAAAAGTTTGTCCTTTCTCAATTTAAGTTTTCAGTTGTACAACCAAGTTCCTTATTCATGCCATGTAAATTAAACTATACAGAGCAAGTGATCTTCTTTTGCACTTCATGTATGCTTCTGTTCTTCATCCGTAATCCAGTGGTGTGGTGAACCTACCCACTACAACACAATGTCATATTCTGCAATGTCTTAACTATGAACAATGTCATATCATTCTACTACTCCCTCCGTCCAAAAATACTTGTCATTGAAATGGATGTATCTAGATGTATTTTAGTTCTAGACACATCCATTTTGATGACAATTAATTCCGGATGGAGGGAGTATTATTTAAACCGTCTCTTTATTTGCCAATCTGAAATGGGATAAATTGACAGCACACTAACCATTGATTATGAGTTCTTGATCTGTAATCTAGTGGTGTCGTGAAGCTGCCAACTCCTTCACAATGTCATTTCCTGCCATGTCTTGACCTGAACAATACCATATTGTCTTAATGCAATTTTAAACTGTGTCACTTTATTCGTCAGTAAGAAATATGATGAATTGTCAGCACTGATACTTTTATTTGCAAAACCTGTCATCTGTCTGCTTTTTTATCTTTCAGAGTGAGGAAGATTTAAGTGTTGAACAAGCGCAGTCTCATCATCTTGCTCAGCTGCTTGTGCTGCAGCTCCCCAGCAGGGCTAACCTTTCTTGAACTCTATTGAAGTGCTGTCGGTTTTGTATATTATTTTGTCGGCGTGTTTATTTGCACTGCTGGCGATCTTTGATGCCCAGTGTATGTAATCTGCTGTCTGCTTGTGCTTTATTATCATAGTGGCGAACTGAAAGCACCAGTGCTCCCTAGGTGGTTTTGGTAATTAATGAAAACATATCTCTTGTTGGACTAACACTTTTATCTAGTATGTTTCAGATAAGTTCAACAATGGAGTGGCATGGACTAAAGGATGTGGGAACTCCTTCAACATGCTAAGGACAAAGGATTGGCTCAAGCTTCAAGCTCAAGACTCTTCATTTTACATTTTAGTGATCCAAGATCACATTGAGTCTATAGGAAAAGCCAATACTATCAAGGAGGGATGAGGTGTTGCTTAATGAGCCTCTTGCTTCAAGTGCTTAGTGATATGCTCCAAATACCCTCAACTACTTTCCCACTTCCACACATATGTCCTAAACCTAAAGTCCAACTCGGCCCCACTGATTCTTTCTATCCGGTGCCACCGAGTTTGGATGTCTTAGCCACTGCGACAAACCCTAAGCAAATCGGTCTCACCGATAGGGATCTCGGTCTCACCGAGATGGGATTGTAATCTCTCTATGTATGTCCATTATCAAAATCGGTCTTATCGAGTTTGAGCAATCGGTACTACCGAGATTACAATGCAAACTCTCTGGTTAACTTATTATCAAAATTGGTCCCATCGAGTTTGATAATCGGTCAAACCGAGTTCGCCTGACCAACTCTCTGGAAAGCTTATTACCAAAATCGGTCCCACCGAGTTTGTGTAATCGGTCTTACCGAGATTACGTTATGCCCTAACCCTAACTGAATCGGTCCTACCGAGTTGCATTCCGGTCCCACCGAAAACCCTAACGGTCACATTATTTGCTAAATTGGTCTGACCGAGTTTAACGATTCGGTCCCACCGAGTTTGGTAGATTGTGTGTAACGATTAGATTTTGTGTGGAGGCTATATATACCCCTCCACCTCCTCTTCATTCGTGGAGAGAGCCATCAGACTAAACCTACACTTCCGGCATCCTATTTCTGAGAGAGAACTACCAACTCATGTGTTGAGGCCAAGATATTCCATTCCTACCATATGAATCTTGATCTCTAGCCTTCCCCAAGTAGCTTTCCACTCAAACCCTCTTTCCACCAGATCCAAATCCTATGAGAGAGAGTTGAGTGTTGGGGAGACTATCATTTGAAGCACAAGAGCAAGGAGTTCATCATCAACGCACCATTTGTTACTTCTTGGAGAGTGGTGTCTCCTAGATTGGCTAGGTGTCACTTGGGAGCCTCCGACAAGATTGTGGAGTTGAACCAAGGAGTTTGTAAGGGCAAGGAGATCGCCTACTTCGTGAAGATCTACCGCTAGTGAGGCAAGTCCTTCGTGGGCGACGGCCATGGTGGGATAGATAAGGTTGCTACTTCGTGGACCCTTCATGGGTGGAGCCCTCCATGGACTCGCGCAACCGTTACCCTTCGTGGGTTGATGTCTCCATCAACGTGGATGTACGATAGCACCACCTATCGGAACCACGCCAAAAACATCCGTGTCTCCAATTGCGTTTGAATCCTCCAAACCCTTCCCTTTTACTTTCTTGCAAGTTGCATGCTTTACTTTCCGCTGCTCATATACTCTTTGCATGCTTGCTTGATATGTGTTGTGAATGTTAAACTTGTGCCTAAACTCCACTTAAATTTAAAGAAACCTAAAAACTACAACTTTGGTACTTAGTGTCTAATCACCCCCCCTCTAGACACCTCTTCTCAAGGTCCTACAAGTGGTATCAGAGCATTGGTCTCCATTGCTTTGGTTTAATCGCCATTGGAGGAAGATGGATGAGTCTACTTTGGGGAGTCTTAGACAAAGAGTGCCTATTCTTGATGGAGAGTACTTTCATGAGTGGAAAAATGAGATGCTTGTAATTTTCAATCAATATCATTTGAAAAAGTACATTGCTAGCCCTTGTGCACCTTGTGTTGATCCTATGCATCCTACACTTGATGAGTCAATCGACATGATTAGGAATGTTAGAACTGTTAATCTTATCACTAGAGGCTTGCCTAAAAACTTGATTATAAAACTGCCTACTCTTGAGTGTGCCTACACTCTATGGAAATTTCTTGAGGAACGATTTCCTGATTATTCTTTGAAAAATCTTGATGAAATTCTCCATAAGTCTATTGCCTTGAGTAAAATGAATACTAGTGATCCTATGTTTGGTGATCGTCTATTTGAGCTTACAAACCTGATGCGTGCCAAAGGAAATGTTGGTATTATTAGTGACATTATTTCCAAAGCAATAAAAATTCATAGACAAGATCATTGTCAAAATCACTCTAACGAATCACCCTCTCTAGGATTTGATCCACCACATGACGATGTTGAACATGGATACTATGATGAGGATGATGATAGTGACTTTGATCTTGATGATGAAATGAGACATTTTGGTCTTATGGCAAATCTTCGGGGATACATGTCAGGAGGAAAGGAATGGGTCCTTGACAGTGGATGTACCGATCACATGACCGGAGATAAAGACATGTTTCATGAGCTTGCTGATAATGATAGGCCTCGAAAGTATGTCACTTTCGGTGACAACTCAAAGGGTAAGGTGGTTGGCCTTGGTAAGGTGGCCATCTCACATGATAGCTCCATACAAAATGTCATGCTCGTTGAATCTCTTGGGTACAACTTACTT
Organism: Triticum dicoccoides; assembly: GCF_002162155.2. Taxonomy (NCBI): domain Eukaryota; kingdom Viridiplantae; phylum Streptophyta; class Magnoliopsida; order Poales; family Poaceae; genus Triticum; species Triticum dicoccoides. Next base: position 222,447,110 of record NC_041381.1, on the reverse strand, counting down.
TCAGTATCTAGACTTGCTGATTTCGGTTTCAATGTTCTATTTACTGAAATTGATTGCCAAGTGTTTCGTCGAGACAATCATAAAATGGTCTTTACCGGCATACGTAGAGGTGATCTATACATTGTTGATTTCACTAAAAAGGCTCAACCTAAAACTTTCTTCATTGCTAAATCCTCAAAAGGCTGGTTATGGCATAGACGACTAGGTCACGTTGGCATGAGAAACCTTGACAAGCTTATTAAAGGGAATCATATCCTTGGAGTTAATGATGTCATATTTGATAAGGATAGACTTTGCAGTGCTTGTCAAGCAGGTAAACAGGTTGGAGGAAGGCATCCCGTGAAGAACATCATGACCACGAAGAGGCCACTCGAGCTACTTCACATGGATCTCTTTGGTCCCAACTCTTACAAGAGTCTCGGTGGAAATTCTTTTGGTCTAGTTATAGTCGATGATTTTTCCAGATTTACGTGGGTGTTCTTTCTTGATGATAAATCGCAGGTTCAGAAGATCTTCAAAAACTTCTCTAGGAAGGCCCAAAACCAATTTGAAGTGAAGATCAAGAAGGTTCGCAGCGACAACAGAACGGAGTTCAAGAACGCAAATGTGGACACCTTTCTTGACGAAGAAGGGATTTCACACGAGTTCTCGGCCACGTACACACCTCAACAAAATGGAGTTGTTGAGAGGAAGAACCGGATGCTCATCGAAATGGCGAGAACGATGCTTGATGAGTACAAGACGCCAAAGCACTTTTGGGCAGAAGAGGTTGAGACAGCTTGTCATGCAACAAATCGCTTGTATCTTCACAAGCTAGTCGGCAAGACGGCATACGAGCTACTCACCGAGCAATTGCCAATTGATGTAGGAGACAAAGATCCTTCGGATGCAATCCAAGACTTGTCTATTGGCAAGGTCCGTCCAACGGAGGTGAAGGAGAGTACCTCGTCTGTCCAAGTGGAAGCTTCTACTTCACGTCAAGGTGAACCAAGAGTTGATACGGAAGCATCCACAAGTGGGACACACTAAGATGAAGAAAACGAGGAAGTGCATCAAGATGAACGTCAACAACCTCTTTCTCCACCACGACAAGAGAACGACAACGCCAACAATGAATAAGACCAAGAAGAAGAACATGATGAAGAAGATGTTCAACGAAGACCCAAGCAAAAGCTTTCACGAGTTCGAGCAAGAATTGCTAAAGACCATCCCGTCGAGCAAATCTACAATGATATTCAAACCGGGAGAATCACTCGCTCTAAAACTCGTTTAGCTAACTTTTGTGAAAACTATTCTTTCATCTCTAGCATTGAACCTATGAAGGTCGAAGAAGCATTGGAAGATCCGGATTGGATAAATGCTATGCATGAAGAGCTACACAACTTTGAGAGGAACCAAGTTTGGACATTGGTTGAGAAGCCCGACAACAACCACAACATCATCGGTACCAAATGGGTGTTTCGCAACAAGTAAGATGAAGATGGACAAGTAGTTTGCAACAAAGCATGTCTCGTCACCCAAGGCTACACACAAGTCGAAGGTATGGACTATGGTGAGACTTATGCTCACGTTGCTAGAATTGAGCCCATTCGCATCTTACTTGCCTATGCTAATCACCATGATATCACCTTGTACCAAATGGACATTAAAAGTGCTTTTATAAATGGTGAAATAGAGGAGGAAGTTTATGTTAAACAACCTCCCGGCTTTGTCAATCCTAAGAAACCCAATCATGTTTACAAACTTCACAAAGCTCTTTATGGACTTAAACAAGCTCCTAGAGCATGGTATAAATGTTTGACCAAGTTCCTTATTGAAAAAGGCTTTGAAATTGGGAAAATAGATTCCACACTCTTTACTAAAAGGGTTAATGGTGCACTATTTGTGTGCCAAATCTATGTTGATGATTTTATATTTGGTTCAACTAACCCTCATTTTAGTGAAAAGTTTGGGAAGCTAATGTCGGAGAAGTTTGAGATGTCTATGATGAGTGAACTCAAATTCTTTCTTGGGTTGCAAATCAAGCAAACTAAGGAAGGTACTTTTGTCTCTCAAACGAAGTACACTAAGGACTTATTCAATAAGTTCAATATGCAAGAATGCAAAGGTATGTCTACACCCATGCCTACTAGTGGACATCTTGATTTGACCAAGGATGGTGAACCGGTTGATCAAAAGGTTTATCGCTCTATGATTGGTTCATTGTTATATCTATGTGCTTCACGACCCGATATTATGCTAAGTGTGTGCATGTGTGCACGATATCAAGCTGCTCCTAAAGAATGTCATCTTAAGGCTGTGAAAAGGATAGTGAGATACTTAATTCATACACCAAATTTTGGCATTTGGTATCCTAAGAGGGCCTCTTTCGATCTTGTTGGCTATTCCGACTCGGACTATGCCGGAGACAAGGTTGATAGAAAGTCCACTTCGGGTACTTGTCAATTTCTTGGTAGATCTCTTGTGTCTTGGTCCTCCAAGAAACAAAACTTGGTATCCTTATCCACCGCCGAAGCTGAATATATTGCCGCTGGTTCATGTTGTGCTCAATTACTTTGGATGACCCAAACTCTTAAAGATTATGGGATATATGTGAGACATGTTCCATTGCTTTGTGATAATGAAAGTGCTATAAAAATTGGTCATAATCCTGTGCAACATTCTCGAACTAAGCATATTGAAGTTCGTCATCATTTCATTCGAGATCATGTTGCTAAGGGTGACATTGATCTTAAGCATGTTCGCACCGAAAAGCAATTAGCGGATATATTCACTAAACCTCTTGATGAGAAAGTGTTTTGCAGGTTAAGAGGAGAATTGAACATCATTGATGCTTCAAACTTGGAGTAGAAACTCCATTGGATACATGCAAGACATGAGCTTATGACTAATCCTTGATATTTCCCTTATGATGAAAAACTTATGTCTTGGATATATTTGTATCTTGCATGTTATCTAACCCATGTAGGTACTTGGTTAAATCAAACTCCATGAGATTGAAACCTACTCATATCTTGAGCAATCTCTACATCACCAAGTCTCTACACAAGGTGGTTGAAGACAAGGAAGCACGAAACCATTCAAACATATCCTTTGACAAATTCTATGTTGAGTTTCATGATTGTCATTTTTGGATATACAAGTGCTCTTACTTGCAAGAACTAACCCATGTAGGAAGATGGACTCAAATTCCAAGTGGTGCTCCAAATTCTTGATGAGCTACATCAACCTTGAGCAACCCACGCAAGTTCAACTACATGGACAACACCACCAACCAAGGTATGTTATTCCATCTTAGAGAAGCTTTACTCCAAGTCATGAGTTAAAGCAACTTGACAAGATGTGAATACATCAAGATGCTTAAATGAAAAATGGCAACCCCATTTTTGAGCTTAAACGATGAGTATGGCCTATGATCAAGTGATCTCACTTGACTCCTAAGTCAATATACTCTAATATAGGTGACTTTGTCGCCGACCATCTCTAGATGAACTTCTCCTGTGTTCTTTTCTGAGTTTTTGCATTTGTCTCATGCATATGTGTTTCCCCCTTAAAAAAACTTTATCTAGATTTCTTTCTGTTTTCTCTGCATTTTCTGCATCTAATTCCTTGCAAATCTTTGTGAGATCTTACTAGTCTAGTGAGCTGAGGTGACAAGTGTTTTCTCTGCGATGAACTCGGTTACACCGATTTGTTATTTTCGATCCAACCGAATCTTTTCGGTACGACCGAAGCATACCACTCGGTGCCACCGATTTCACAACAGGAAAAACAATTTTCCACTTATTCTGAGTTTCTTCTGATCCAGCTCCACTCAATGAATCTTGTCCTATACAAGCATCACATTTTTATCATTGCTTTATGTTGTGACTCAAGGATCAAACCCATTCACGACAAATTCCAGAGGGAGAGAGAGAGAGATTACATCTTTATCAAGCCCTTCTTGGAAATTGATGTCAAAGGGGGAGAGAGAGATCACATCAAAGCTTATCACTTAGAGAGATCACATCAGAGAAGGAGAGAGAGAGAGAGAGAGATCCTTCAGGGGGAGAGAGAGAGATCTCTAGGGGGAGAGAATACTAGTAGAAAGTATTTCTCAAGGATCCCAGATGCTTGGTGTTCAAGAGGAGAGATGCCACATGTCTTCTTGAGGGGAAAGACATGTTGATATGTGCTTATTTGCATTAGTTTGCATTAGCTCTGTTCATTTATATCTTTCAGCTCTGATTTTCTGTTCCCTATCTTCTCCCAGTATCCCATGCTAGATTCAGGGGGAGCAAGACATCTAAGGGAAAGAAATCATTCAAATTCATTGCATATCTTTACTCTTGGGGACATGTCTAATCAACTGTAGTACTTAGTACTCACTCTCTACATGTCATCCCAGTCTCGGTATTCTTGTGGTGTCTTTTGTTTGCTCTGGCTAGTAGATGCATCTGTACTATCTAACCTTGTTTACGCAGGTTCATTCCATCCTAAGCCTACTCAAGACTACAAGGTAAGTATATGCATCACAATCATGTGTATGAGGAATTCTTGCTGATGTACATACTGTTTCCAAGAAGGACTCATGGGCATGAAGGTATTTCGCTTAATATTTTTTTTGCTCTGATGCCTATAGCCGAGATACATGTAACACATTGCCTACTCTATCATGGTTATGCTATCACATGCTTCTATATTTCATATTCACATGATTGCATACATGTAGGGGGAGCCTATGCTTGTTACATGTCTTTCCAAAGCTTTACTTTCTATTCTTTATATCTTTATCTAAAGCTTTGATGTATGTTGTCATCAATTACCAAAAAGGGGGAGATTGAAAGCACAAGTGCTCCCTAGGTGGTTTTGGTAATTAATGACAACATATCTCTTGTTGGACTAACACTTTTATCTAGTATGTTTCAGATAAGTTCAACAATGGAGTGGCATGGACTAAAGGATGTGGGAACTCCTTCAAGATGCTAAGGACAAAGGATTGGCTCAAGCTTCAAGCTCAAGACTCTTCATTTTACATTTTAGTGATCCAAGATCACATTGAGTCTATAGGAAAAGCCAATACTATCAAGGAGGGATGAGGTGTTGCTTAATGAGCCTCTTGCTTCAAGTGCTTAGTGATATGCTCCAAATACCCTCAACTACTTTCCCACTTCCACACATATGTCCTAAACCTAAAGTCAAACTCGGCCCCATTGATTCTTTCTATCCGGTGCCACCGAGTTTGAATGTCTTAGCCACTACCACAAACCCTAAGCAAATCGGTCTCACCGATAGGGATCTCGGTCTCATCGAGATGGGATTGTAATCTCTCTGTGTATGCCCATTATCAAAATCGGTCTTACCGAGTTTGAGCAATCGGTACTACCGAGATTACAATGCAGACTCTCTGGTTAACTTATTATCAAAATCGGTCCCACCGAGTTTGATAATCGATCAAACCGAGTTTGCTTGACCAACTCTCTGGAAAGCTTATTACCAAAATCGGTCCCACCGAGTTTGTGTAATCGGTCTTACCGAGATTATGTTATGCCCTAACCCTAACTGAATCGGTCCTACCGAGTTGCATTCCGGTCCCACCGAAAACCCTAACGGTCACATTATTTGCTAAATCGGTCTGACCGAGTTTAACGATTCGGTCCCACCGAGTTTGGTAGATTGTGTGTAACGGTTAGATTTTGTGTGGAGGCTATATATACCCCTCCACCTCCTCTTCATTCGTGGAGAGAGCCATCAGACTAAACCTACACTTCCCGCATCCTATTTCTGAGAGAGAACTACCTACTCATGTGTTGAGGCCAAGATATTCCATTCCTACCATATGAATCTTGATCTCTAGCCTTCCCCAAGTTGCTTTCCACTCAAACCCTCTTTCCACCAGATCCAAATCCTATGAGGGAGAGTTGAGTGTTGGGGAGACTATCATTTGAAGCACAAGAGCAAGGAGTTCATCATCAACGCACCATTTGTTACTTCTTGGAGAGTGGTGTCTCCTAGATTGGTTAGGTGTCACTTGGGAGCCTTCGATAAGATTGTGGAGTTGAACCAAGGAGTTTGTAAGGGCAAGGAGATCGCCTACTTCATGAAGATCTACCGCTAGTGAGGCAAGTCCTTCGTGGGCGACGACCATGGTGGGATAGACAAGGTTGCTACTTCGTGGACCCTTCGTGGGTGGAGCCCTCCATGGACTCGCGCAACTGTTACCCTTCGTGGGTTGAAATCTCCATCAACGTGGATGTACGATAGCACCACCTATCGAAACCACGCCAAAAACATCCGTGTCTCCAATTGCGTTTGAATCCTCCAAACCCTTCCCTTTTACTTTCTTGCAAGTTGCATGCTTTACTTTCCGCTGCTCATATACTCTTTGCATGCTTGCTTGATATGTGTTGTGAATGTTAAACTTGTGCCTAAACTCCACTTAAATTTAAAGAAACCTAAAAACTGCAACTTTGGTACTTAGTGTCTAATCACCCCCCTCTAGACACCTCTTCTCAAGGTCCTACACGAACTTTGATGCCCAGTGGATGTAATATGCTGTAATTTCTTTATTGTATAGTCTAGGTTTTCTCTTATTCACGATGCTGCAGTTATTTTACTGTATATTTATCCTGTCTTCGCAGTAAACCGGCCAAACCGTAAAATTACGGTACATAATCGGGCCGTCATGCAATCACGATGTAGGTTGGGCCTGAAACGTGCCGAACAGCTAACGGGCCGGCAGCAGCCCGAAATGAACCCCGGCCCATGATTGTGCGAATCAAATCACGGGCTTTTAACAGGCCAAATTTGTCTCGGTCCTTGTTTGGCCCAATCAGATATCGGCTGCGAGCAGGCCGGATGCAAATTGGGCCGTAGTTAGGCCCAACTATATGACAGGCATTTAATAGGCTGAAATTAATATAGGGCCGAAATGTTAAACGGATCCTTAAGAGGCCAAAACTAATGTCAGGCCGAATTACTAAGTGGGCCTCTAGCAAGTGGGCCCAAAAGCATACTGTCCAGTTGACGGGCCGAATCTGATATGGGCCATAATTGAGCCCATAGCCTCTTAAAGGGTCGTACCTGATCTGGGCCATAATTTGGCCCAGAACTTGGTAGGCTTTTAACGGGCCGGATCTCATATGGGCCACTATTAGGCCTGGAACGTGGCAGGTCATTAATGGACCGGATCAAATATGGGCCGATATTTGGCCCAAAACATGGCATCCAGTTAATGGGCCGGCCTACTAGGGTCCTCAAATTCTTGTGGGCCTACAGCTAGGCTGGCCCGTTAATGTCGGCGAAATCTTGTGGGCCTTTAGCCGGGCCGACCCATTATGATCCGCAAGAATCTTGTGGGCCTTTACTTGGGCCGGCCCATTATGGCAAACAAAAATCTTGTGGGCCTTTACTTGGACCGGCCCATTATGGCCCGCAAAATCTTGTGGGCCGTTAGCTGGGCCAGCCCATTATGGTCCGCAAAATCTCATGGGCCTTTAGCTGGGCCAGCCCATTATGGTCCGCAAAATCTTGTGGGCCTTTAGTTGGGCCGGCCCATTTAAACTTGATTGGCCGGTCCACGTGTCAACATATCATAGGCACGTCTCACCCATTGGATGAGTGACACCTGTGCCAGCGCGGACCTGACACGTGTCTCCTCCAGCCAATGATGATTTTACATGTGGAAAATCCCCATTGGTCGGGGCTGTTAACGGGTTATCGGATCCAAAACCCGACCCGATAGCTTAACGGCGTTCCGTTATGGTGGATGCCACGTGTCGGTCACCCTTGACGAAAGCACTTCTGTGACACGCGATTTATCATCATGGAAGTGGACACTTCCATGATGATAATTTTGGTAATGTCATGGAACACTTCTACGATAGCACATGTATGACTATCTTGATTCTGTCATAAATTTGTCATGGATGTACATGCATGACAAAAAAACGTGACCTATTGTGACAAACATGTATCATCACGGAAGTGTATTTTTTTGTAGTGGTGTTTCATGAATGGATCTATGACTGAGCATGATGGGCTAGGGATAGCTTTCTTTAGTGTTGATATTTTGAAAGACATGGTTACTTGTTGACATGCTTGAGTAGTGATGTTTTCATGTTAATTATAGACTATTGCTTTGAATCATCTAAAAGTCCAAATGTCCATGCTACACAAGAAAAGAATATGTGATGAACATGCCAAACATCATTCCACATCAAAAGTTTTGTTTTTATCATTTACCTACTCGAGTACGAGCATGAATTAAGCTTGGGGATGCTGATACATACCCAACGTATCTGTAAGTTTTGATTATTCCATGCTGTTATATTATCAATCTTTGATGTTTTATATTCATTTACTTGCAATTTTATATCATTTTTTGGGACTAACCTATTGACATAGTGCCCAGTGCCAGTTCTCATTTTTTGCTTGTTTTTTACTTTGCAGAATATCCATATCAAACGAAGTCCAGATGCAGTGAAACTTTTTTGAGATTTTTCTACTAGAAGAGACCCAGGGAGCTTAGGAGGTGTACCAGAGGAGGTCCGTGGGGCCGACAAGACACCAGGGCGCACCAGAGGCCCCACACGCGCCCTGGTGCCTTGTGGGGCCCATGTTGATTTTTTCCACCACCTCTCAGCTCTATAAATACCAAAATAATCCAGAAACCCTAGGGAGGGTCGACGAAACACAATTCTAGCCGCCGCAAGTTCTAGAACCACGAGATCCAATCTAGAGCCCTATTCCGGCACCTTGTCGGAGGAGGAAACGATCACGGTGGGGTTCATCATCCTCATTGGTGCTCCTCCGATGATGGGTGAGTAGTTTACCACAGACCCACGGGTCCGTAGGCAGTACCTAGATTGCTTCTTCTCTCTTTTTTATCTTTAATACAATGTCCTCCTCGATATTCTTGGAGATCTATTTGATGTAATGACACTTTTTGCGGTGTGTTTGTTGGGATCCGATGAATTGTGAGTTTATGATCAGATCTATCTATGAATATTACCCGAGTCTTCTTTGAACTCTTATATGCATGATCTGTATAGCCTCGTATTTCTTCTCCAAAACTTTGGTTTGGTTTGGCCAACTAGATTGATTTTTCTTGCAATGGGAAGAGGTGCTTTGTGATGGGTTCGACCTTGCGGTGCTTATTCTCAGTGACAGAAGGAGACATGACATGCATGTATCGTTGCCATTAAGGATAAAAAAGATGGGGTCTATTCCTACATGAATAGATCTTATCTACATCATGTCATAGTTCTTATTGCATTACTTCGTTTCTCCATGAACTCAATACACTAGATGCATGCTGGATAGCGGTCGATGTGTGGAGTAATAGTAGTAGATGCAGGCAGGAGTCGGTCTACTAATCTTGGACGTGACGCATATATACATGATCATTGCCTTGGATATCATCATATATATTTGCTCTTCTATCAATTGCCCAACAGTAATTTGTTTACCCACCATATGCTATTTTCTCGAGAGAAGCCACTAGTGAAATCTACGGCTCCCGGGTCTATTTCCCATCATATTGTTTTCAGATCTATTATTCCAAAAAAAACTTGCTGCACTTTTATGTGTGTTTTTTCTAGATCTATTTATCCAATCTCATACAATTTAATCTATCTCAATACCAAGTAGGGATTGACAACCCCTCTTACGCATTGGGTTCAAGTATTTGTTATTTGTGAGCAGGTGTTGTTTACATAGTGTTGCTTGGTTCTCCAACTGGATTGATAACCTTAGTTTCATAACTGAGGGAAATACTTACCGTTGCTATGCTGCATCATCCTCTCCTCTTTGGGGAAATACCAACGCAGATACAAGCAATCAAGGCCCAACAGGAGTCTACAAGAACAAGTTGTGTAGTAGACATCAGGAGTCCTCTCCACGGGAGCTCACACCATGGGAGCCTAGCTTCGGACTGGGCGAGTGAAGCACAGGTGAGCATGGTGAGGTCGGCTCGTCTACATGTGAGCCATGTGGCGAACAAGTGGACATTGAGCTAGGTAATGCGGATTCATCAGTACCTGCAGGCACATGAGAGGAACTCGGAGCAGGGTCAACGAGCAAAGTAATGTAATATCTCTGCATGTGATCATTATTTAAAACCGGCTCAGTGGTAGGAAATAAAGTTGGTTGTGTGGGTAGGAGGGGTGCAGATGATGGTGTAGCAAAAGGAGCAAATGGGACATATGTTTGTCGAAAATGACGTCCCTGGAAATGTAGATACGACCAGTCGACCGATAAAGGCACATGTAGCCTTTGTGCATAGAGATATAACCGAGGAAAACACACTAGTGAGAACGAAACTCAAGTTTCCTGTTGTTGTAAGGCTGAAGGTTTGGCCAACACGCACAGCCAAAGGCATGGAGGAATGTGTAATCCGGCTTCTCATTAAGAAGGTGTGTGGCTGGTGCAGAATTTTTAAGCACTCGTGTTGGCATTCGATTTATGAGGTAACACACCGTCAGAAAGGCCTCATCCCAAAAATGAATAGGAAGAGATGAGTGTGCGAGAATGCAATTCCGGTCACAACAATGTGACAGTGTTTGCACTCGGCAACACCGTTTTGTTGGGAGGTATGTGGACAGGTTACACGATGAGAGATACCTTCATGAGCAAAATATCGAGAAAGATGACGGTATTCATCGCCCCAATCAGATTGGACGGTTTTAATCTTTGTGTCAAGCATGCGTTCAACATATTTCTGAAAGGTATAAAAAGCTTGTTCGACATCTGGTTTGCGTTTAAAGAGATATATCCAAGTCAAGCAGCTGAAATCATCTAGAAAGCTAACGTAATACTTGAAACAACCCACGGAGGTGACTTCTAGTCCCCAAACATCAGACTGAATAATTTCAAGTGGAGCATGATTTATATGAGTATAATAACGAAAAGGTAATTGATGAACTTTTGCGCATTGATATGTGTCACAAACACTAGTCTCGACATAAGGTGCACAAGTAAATTTATTTGTCCTAAGGACAAACTCAATGACACTCTTGGACGGATGACCTAATCTTCGGTGCCAAATATCTGAAGAAAGCTTGACACCGGAGAGAGCATGACAACTTGACTCAACGAGCGAGGGCTTGTGGCTTGGCACCGGATAAAGACCATTACGGCATCTACAGCGAAGAAGAACCGTCTTCGTTGCTTGGTCCTTAAGATAAAAAGAATGAGGATGAAATTCAGCAAAGGCATTATTGTCAGTGACTAGTTTGTGGACAGGAAGTAATTTTTTGCTCACTTGAGGGATATGCAGTATGTTGCGAAGGTAAAGAGGTCTAGATGAGCCAGAAATAATAGATTGACCAACATGGGAGATTGACAAACCTGCGTTGTTGGCGACCTGCACCTTGTCCTTCCCGCCGTAGCAATTATGTATGGTGAGCCTGTCGAGGTCGCTTGTTAGGTGGTCTGTAGCGCTGGTGTGAGCATACCAGTAGGGGTCGCTAGTGTAGTAGCTAGTGTTTGCAGCGTTGCTAGAGCGCTCCCGGTTGTCCTCTGGCTGATAGGCATGGTTGAAGCGGTTGCGGCAGTTATTAGAGAAAGCAACTTAATCTTATTAGGCGACCAAAGGCAGCATATATACAAGTACATGAGGATGCCAAAAGGCTAGAATGCAAAAGACCAAAATTAATCACTAATATAACTATAACACCCCCTCAAACTCATGGTGGATCCATAACACTGAGTTTGGAGAGGTGAAATCTATGTTGTGCTCTAGTCTGTGCCTTCGTGAACAAGTTTGCTAGTTGTAACTCGGAAGGTACATACCGAAGAGCAATAACATGATCCTGCCTAGCAGCACGCACATAAGAAGCATCAACACCAATATGCTTGGTAAGCTCATGCTTCATGGGGTCCCGTGCAATATTGATAGCACCTAGACTATAGGACAAGAGGATGGTAGGTGTAGTAACAGAAACACCAAAATCCTCCAGTAGCCATCATAACCAAGTCACCTCTGCCGTCAGAAGATCCATAGCTCTCAACTCGTCCTCTGCACTCGAACGGGAAACTGCAGTTTATTTCTTTGTCTTCTAGGCAATGAGAGAACCACCAAGAAAAACATAGTAAGCAGAAAGTAAACGGCAATCCAAAGGATCACTAGCCCACATAGCATCTGAATAGGCCTGGAGCTGTAATGAGCTAGAACGGGGAAAAAAGAGACGATGAGAGATCGTGCCACGAAGATATCGTAGAACACGAAGAAGATGACTATAGTGAACTGAAGTGGGAGCGGAAACAAACTGACTCAGAATATCGACAGGATATGAGATATCCGGACGAGTGACACCAAGATAGACAAGACTCCCAACAAGATGACGATAACACGTCGGATCAGACAATGACTCACCATCAGAAGCGCGAAAGTTAACATTGAGCTCCATAGGAGTCTCTGCAATGTGCTCATCACCAAGAGTCGCACGAGCAAGAAGATCATGTATATACTTTTCTTGGGAAATAGAAAAGCCATCAGAGGTGGAGGAAACCTCAATCCCAAGAAAGTAACGAAGAGGACCAAGATCAGACATAAGAAACTGCTCACTGAGGCGGGCCTTAACAAAGGCAATGTACTCAGAATCATCGCGAGTGATGATCATGTCATCAACATATAGAAGAAGAAGAGTGCGACCACGAGCAGAAAGGTGGACAAACAACACTAGATCATGAGCACTGGGCGAAAAACCAGCTGCAGTGACCACAGAGGCAAAACGCTCGAACCAAGCACGAGGGGCTTGCTTAAGGCCATATAGAGAGCGACGAAGACGGCAAACCATGCCATCAGGAACTGAATACCCAGGTGATGGCTGCATATAAACTTCCTCACACAACTCATCATTAAGAAATGCATTCTTAACATCAAGCTGAGACACAGACCAGCGGCAAACAGAGGCCACGGCAAGAAGTGTGCGGACAGTGGTCATATGGGCCATAGGAGCAAAAGTCTCGTCGTAATCACGATCATGCTCCTGGTGAAAGCCGCGAGCCACAAGACGAGCTTTATAACGCTCAAGAGAACCATCAGAGTGAGTCTTAATCTTATAGACCCACTTACAAGTGATGGGATGAACACGGGGAGGAAGAGAAACTAGGTCCCATGTGCCGTTGCGCTCAAGGGCAGCAATCTCCTCTGCCATCGCAAACTGCCATTCAGGATGAATAATAGCATCTCGATAAGAACTTGGCTCAAGAACGGTCGAAGGACCATAACGAGAAGGAGAATATCGGTCAAGAGGCGAACAAGGCCGAGAACGAAGACCATAAGTCGGCTGAGAGGAGGAAGACGTCACACCATAAGTAGAGGGCACATCTGTAGACTTATCCACAACACGTGAACGATGCATATAATGGAATGGAAAGGAGGGAAGGTGGAATCACTGGAGGTGGAGACGGGGAATGTATCGGTGATGAAGGTGGAGAAGGGGAAGGTATCGGTGATGAAGGTGGAGAAGGGGATGAAGGAGGAGAAGAAACCATAGGAGAGGACGGGGTCGGATCTGCAACAGCGGGATGAGGAGTAGGAATACTAGCCACAAAGGGTGGTGTATCCGGAAATGTAAGAAAAGAGATGTCATCTGTACAAAAAGCCGAGGAGGATGGACGCGGGTAGAAGGGATGAGATTCATCAAAGTTCGCATCCCAGGAAAATACGCATCCGGCGACCGACAGGATCCCAACACCGATAGCCCTTATGCTCATCACTGTATCCAAGAAAGACACACTCAATAGACTGAGCGGTCAGTTTAGTGTGTTCACGAGGGGCAAGCAAAACATAGCAAACGCAACCAAACAAACGCAGCATCGAATAATCAGGAGAACGACCAGAAAGACACTCGAGAGGAATACCACCCTGTAGAGCAGTAGAAGGCTAAATGTTGATGAGATATGTGGAAGTGGTAATAGCCTCAGCCCAGAATGAGGTGGAAGAGAGGCAGCAATCATCATTGCACGCGCCATCTCAAGAAGGTGACAATGCTTGCGCTCAGCCACACCATTCTGAGCATGAGCACCAGGGTAAGAGAATTGAGTAAGAGTACCCTGCTCAGCAAGAAATCCTCACAATGCATGGGAGATATACTCACCAGCTGAATCTGCATGAAAAACACGAATATGAGTGGAAAACTAGGTATGAACCATGGCAGCAAATTTTTTGTATATAGGTAAGACCTCACTACGAGAAGGCATGAAATAGATCCAAGTGTACCGAGAAAAATCGTCTATAAAGATAATATAGTAGCAATGACCCCCTTTTGATGCAAAGGGAGCCGGACCCCAAACATCAGAGTGAACTAGATCAAAAGGACGCCCGGACACTGACTCATTGTGAGGGTAGGGTAGCTGAATCTGCTTACCAAGCCTACAACCCAGACAATCCAACGAAGTGTTACCGGAACAGATCCCAAAACACCGCGATGAACCAAAGATGAGAGACGAGAACCACATAAATGGCCAAGACGATGATGCCACTGCTGAAAAGAGCTGGTAGATGCAGCTATAGGGGTTGCGAGACTGGCAGCGGTGGCAGATGAGGGAAGACAAAGCCAGTCAAGCACCCAGAGATCATCAGAGCATCGAGGGCCAGCACCAAGCAAAGCGCCCGTGCGATGATCCTGAACAGAACATGAATCAAAGTTGAGAATGACCCTACAACTAGAGTCAACAATCTGACCACCACATATGAGCTGCATGGTAAGTCGAGGAACATGAGCGACAGAGGGAACATGAAATGAAGAAGTGCTAAGAGTGCCTCGACTAGCAATAGGGAGGGGAGTGCCATCAGCCGTAAGAAGATGAACAGGAGACTCGATAGGTTGAACGAAGATCAAAGTGGAAGAAGCATAAATCATATGAAAAGACGCTCCAATATCAAGAATCCATGGAGATGTACCTGAATGAGTAGAAGGTGGTTTCTCAATGCCAGAAGAACCACAGGACCTGCAGAAACTATCGATGAAGAATCCCAAGCATAAAGCAGGCATTTCATCTGTGCAATCTCACACGCAGACAAAGGCACGGCAGAAGAGGTTGAGGTAGAAACACATGTCGGCGATGAGCAGTCGCCTCCACCCGTGGAAGACGCGGGTAGAGTCGACCAGGAGTAACGAGTCGACGTAGAGCCGCATGTGAAAGCCACTGGGGGGATCGACGTAGAGTGTTTACCGCCGAACGCGGAAGCCTTGAGAGGAATCGACGTAGGGCAACAATCACCAGGTGCAGAAGCCGTGGAAAGAGTCACTGAAGAACGACCAACACCATGCAGAGAAGCGGCTCGAGGAGATGGTGCAGTTTCCAAAGGAGTCGATGTAGAACGGCCAGCAGCACCGGTGGATGTCGCACAAGGTGTCAAAGTAGGGCGACAACCACCACCTCCAAGCGGGTAAGCACCAAGCACCAAGGAAAGGCGCATGTGCGAGACGGGACCAATGTACGAAATACCGTCGAAAAACACCGAGCGACGCGAGAGAGGCGTACCCGACGAAAGCATTGCGCCTATTTTTTCTTTTTCTTTTTCTTTTTCTTATTTTCTCTCTTTTTTTTTAACAATCACAGAACTAAAGCCAGGCAGCTGGAAGCAGAAGCAGGCCAACTGGAGCCCGGCTTCCCACAAGCAGCCCAAAGTAGAGCGATGCATGGTCCGCGCAGGGAGTACGCGCGCACACACAGGAAGCAGGTGGATCGATTTAGTCCACCTATGTTAAACACATGACGTGAGATGAATCCAGTACCCAGCGGCCGATCTAGCAGGGGAACAGGCGGCCGGCGGCTGTGAACGGCAGCGGGAACCGACGGCCACCGGACGTGGGTGGCAGCAGGAATCAACGGCCGACGGACACGAACGGTGGCGGAGTGAGGCGGATACGGACGCGCACGGCCTAAGGCGGGGAGGCAACGGCTTGGCCGGGAGAAGGCGGGGCCGCAGTGGTCTGGCCGGGAGGAGGCGGGGTCCCGACAGGAATCACAGATGGCAGTCGCTCGACCGGAAGGTGCAGGTAGTGCAGCAACCTGAATTGGACTGGGTTGCAGCAGAGCAGCACACACAGGTGCGGGCAGAGTCAGGGAAGATCTAGAGCAATAGCCCAAACCCAGCAGCCAGATCAGGAGACGAACGGACACATCTGGTTAGCATGCGGCGGATGTGAGCGGAGCAACCTAAGAATCAGCAGATCAAGACCAAGGTCTAGGGGAAAGCTAGCAGCAGCCAGACATGAGGAGGTCGCTCATGGCGGTGAGTAGACGGGATCGAGGACAAAGACTAGATTGATACTAATCTGTACGAGAACGAGTTGCAATGTGCGAGACAAAATAACCTAAGCTCTGTTACCATGTTAGAGAAAGCAACTTAATCTTATTAGGAGGCCAAAGGCAGCATATATACAAGTACATGAGGATGCCAAAAATATAGAATGCAAAAGACTAAAATTCGTCACTAATATAACTGTAACAGAGAGCATCATGGCCGAACTTGCCGCAAGACTTGACACTTGTTCTGTTTACCACGGCCACCGCCGCCGCCGTGGCAATTACCACCTTGTCCGTTGTTGCCTCGGCCATGAGCAACAGAGTTGGTAGAAGGATGGATCTCGCCAGCTGAAACAAACTACTCAAGGCGGATCTCAGCGCTGAGGAGGAGGGCGTAGAAGCTGCTCAGGCTGATGGGCTCATCATGCACCATGATGGACGCGATCAGGGGCTCCTACTCATGGCCCAGGCCAGCAAGTATGTACCCAAAGATCTCCTCGTCGGAGAGAGGCCTGCCGATTGATGACATAGCATCTGCGAACCCTTTCATCTTGCGAAAATATTCAAAGGCAGAGAGGTCCTTCTTCTTCTTCTTCTTTTTCTGGTTTGATTTGATAACGGAGCTGCATCACGCGTGCACGAGTCTGTCCCGCGAACATATCATGGAGGGTTCTCCACACGGCAACAGAAGTGGTCAGCATCGTCATCTGACCGAGGATATCCTTAGTCATCGATCCGAGAAGAGCAATCATCACCAGCTCATCCTGTTGGTACCACCGGAGGAAGTCCAGATTGGCCACCGCCTTGGCATCATCTCCAGTGCCTTCGGCGATGGTGCGCGGCGACGCGACGATGGTGCCGTCGACGTACCCGAAGAGCCAATTGGAGCACAGGGCAGGACGGCTTGTGTTTTCCACAGGAGGAAGTTCTCTCTCGTCAGACGAAGAGTGATGAGCTTGCCGATCGAAGAGATGGTGACCAACATGGAGCTGCTGGAGGTAGTGGCAAGGAGTCCAGCAGCATTGTTGACGAGGGCGCCGGCGGTGCCGGAAAGTGAGGCAATGGCGGTTCCCGTCATGGCGAGAAAGGGGGGGATCAGATCGCTCTAGATACCAAGTTAAACATGATTGTTTGCGGTGAATTGCCCCTTAGGCCTTGCCATAAATATATACTGGACGATACTTGATCGTCAAGATTACATCGAGATGTACAGGATCCCATTAGGATCACTCTACGATTACAACAATAATGGCTATCCTTAATTACATGATTATCTAGGATTTACATTGATTACCCAAGTTACAAAACTGACAGTGAACCAGAATAAAAACCGGGGACATGTCATCGAGCGAAGATTCATGCCAAACCACTGGAATGCAGAAGATCGATGATAGCTTGGCCAGTTTAATTCTTTTATTTATGTATAGGAACATATGTAATTTTATTTGTACTTGATCCCCATTATTGTAGATTTATGAGGAGGGAGGAAAGAAATAATATTGTTGTGCATTGCCCTCTACCTCATGTTTTTAATGCGTGGCAGAGCCTAGAAGAGAAGAGAATATTCATGAAAATTCATTCAAAGCGGTGACCGTCCGAATTAATATGTGTTGTTCTAACGTAAATCAGTAGGAGAAAAAAAAAGAGGAAGCTAATTTGAGCTCTGATTTTTTAATGTTTTGCACTAAACTTCTCGGATGTCATGTCAGGGTGAAATATGCACAAACCTAGTAGAATGGTCGCTTGTCTATGATGTGTAAAAATCACAGTTTTTTAAAAGAAAATTTGTATTTTTATTTACGAAAATATTGTTTGTATAAATAATTACCACCCGTACTAAGTGTGTTTGCCTTATTCCAGTTAATAATGTTCACGCGAAGTAAATGTTTTGTGGTTACTATTCATATGAACTTCCGTTCATCCACAGAGACTATACACCCATGGTCACTGTTTACCCGCAGTCACTATTCACTGGCTGCCACATGTTAGGTAGTAAGGAGCTAGGAAACACAACTGCGAATGCACGGCGTGCGTTGTTGCTTAGCAGCTTTAATTCTTTTATATATTGTCACATGGAAGGTAATCAAGTAGTTTATGAACTAATCAGGCACATAAAGATATCAATCATCACATGATGGTGCAGTGTTCGTTCATAAGGCAATTCTGGTTTTTGCTGCTAGGAGCGACCAAACTGGGCCACTGATACCCACCTAGGATAACTTGGTCCGGAGCTAGCGGTGTTCTATTCCGTGTAGGTTGCCGGTGACAAGAGTTAGAGAGGCAGTGATGCTCATCATTTTGGGCATAAGGAAGATATGATTGGAAAGAAACGTGGGGTCTTTCGAGGCGAAGTCCTCTCCGGTGCAAAAAGTAGTACAATTGGCACTGGCTTTTTTTTAACAACAAAAGGCGCACGAAGCGCCAAACATTTCACTCAGCTCAGTAACAACGTACAACTTGAATTACAAATCCCTGAAACTGAAAATTAGAGAGAAGAGAAACTACAAGGCATAGCATATTCCTGTGATCTCAGGCAAAGCAACATATGTCAGGTTCAACATCTGATCTAAGAACCTGATGAGCTACATTCTGAGCAATTCCATTTATCTCTCTAGGAATGTGAAACACCTGTAATTGAAGATCTGAAGAGTAGTGGAAGAAATCAGCCAAAGTTTTCCTAATAGACCAAGGATAAGCCTCTGAAATCCTTCTGCTTGCCGCAACCGAAGCCAAAGAAAGACAATCAAAAATGTAGGTTGGGTAATATTAAGACGGTTGGTCACTTGTGCAGCAAAAAGAAGGGCAAGAGCTTCATCTTGGAAAGGTGTGCTTGTGATGGATGTGGACGCCTGAAGCTGCATATTTATTTCAATTTGATTGTGTTGCAAAGAAAGATATCCTCCAACTCCAGTAGTTGTTGATCCCTGCATTAAACCTGGAACTTTTTTACATTTGAAAGCAGCATCAGAGTAAACTTTGGAACCTACAATAAGAAGATCAAATTTAAATGTATGACCCTGCAAAGGAATTTGGTTAGTAGGAGTTGAAGACCGGATGGGAGTCTGAGGCTGTAATTGTTGAGAGATATTAAGAAGATCATTAGATTCAGAAGACAAAGAATTTGCAACAATATTAACATGGCGAGGGAGAGCCTTTTTTCTGTCAAAAAGATAGTCGTTTCTTGCTTTCCAAAGGCACCACATAAAGTTGAGAATGTTTGAAAGAGAAGCATGTGGATGGTTCATGTTGATTAAAGCAAGAATAATGTTGTGCATATTGGAATAACTCTGAACTAAAACATCTGATCTAATATACCAAGGATGGCCGAACCAAGCTGCTCTAGCAAAATCACAAAGAAAAAAGAGGTGAATCTCATTCTCCTGTTGGCCACATCTGCAGCAAAGTTCAGAAATATGTATAGAAAAATGACCAGCCCTAAAACCTGTGGGAAGAGCTTTCCGAATAAGTCTCCAATCAAATGTTTGGACTCTGGGAATTATAAGCTTTTGCTTCCAAATGAACTTTAGAAGATTTTTAACCTGCAAGGATACTTGAGAAGGGGCATTCCTCGGATTTGCATGAATATCCTGCAAACACAATCGATAAGCAGATTTGGAAGAACAAATTCCATTAGTAGTAAGATCCCAACATAGCATATCAGGACAATCTTCATGAATAATTTCAGTCTGGACAATAGTAGAAGCTAAAGGTTGCTGAAAAAGAGAGTGAATGAGATTGTTATTCCAGACTTTCTGACCCGGAAGCCAAAGGTCTTTAACAAGAGAAGGGTATCTATATCCGGGAGACTGAACATTGAGATGATCATGAATAGAAGCCCAATGAGAACACCAAGGAGTACTCTAGAGAGAGATATTTCCTTGCGTG
The DNA here is from genome assembly GCF_002162155.2 of Triticum dicoccoides. Classification (NCBI taxonomy): domain Eukaryota; kingdom Viridiplantae; phylum Streptophyta; class Magnoliopsida; order Poales; family Poaceae; genus Triticum; species Triticum dicoccoides. The sequence continues at coordinate 222,426,983 of NC_041381.1, read as the reverse complement.
ATCTGGTAAAATGAATGAGCTTTGAGCATAGGAAGCATTTTTAAAATGGAAGACCAGAAGGCTGATTTAGGAGTGTTTGGAGTGGCCGTCGAAATGGAGGTGTCATGGAAATATTTGGATTTAAGGACAAGATGTAAATGGGAAGACGGGGCTTTAGCAAGTCTCCAATCAGCTGTAAGAATCAGACCTTCATTGATAGCTTGCAAATTCCTTATACCAAGGCCACCTTCTTGCTTAGAGTTGCAAATGTCTTTCCAGGCCCTAAGACAAAGACTTTTATTGGAATTATCCTCTCTAATTCCTGTCCACCAAAAAATCCTGATAATAGCAGTGAGTTTGGCAATAATTTTCTTGGTGAATAAAATATTAGCCATATAGTACACAAGAATAGTAGAGAAAACCGACCTAATCAGCTCAAGCCTAGCAGCATGAGAGAGCAGATTAGCTTTATATGCAGGAAGCTTATTCGTAAACCTATCAAAAACAAAATTATAAACATCAGCTCTATTTTTTGCAGGGAGAATAAGAGGATGGCCTAAATGAGTGAAAGTACTATCCATGTTAGAAACAGGAAAAAATTGTTTAATCTCTTGAATAGTAGCCTGATTAATATGGGCACTAAAGATAATAGCCGACTTGGACCAATTTGGAGTTTGACCTAAAACGAGCAAAAGTCATGAATGATTTGAGCCATAGAAGCAGCTTCATGCACAGTTGCCTTTCCACAAACAAGTAGACCATCTGCAAACAAAAGAGAGTGAATAGGAGGGCAATTTGGTCCAAGTAAAATCCCCTGTAGTTGGTAAGCAGCAAGAGCATCATTAAGAGCAAGAGACAATCCATTAATAGCAAGGACAACCAAATATGGCGACATAGGACAGCCTTGACGAATCCCTCTATAACTCTTAAATTTATGTGAAGGTTGACCATTAATGATTACAGAGAAAGTCGAAAATGAAATGCAGGCATATATCAAATTAATGAAATGACCATGTAACCCTTTACGAGTAAGCAGAGACACGATGAAGCTCCATTCTAACTGATCAAAAGCCTTAGCAAGATCAATTTTGAGCATAAAAACATGATGTTTCCAAGATTTAAGAGGAAAAGTATGGGTAATCTCTTGAGCAATAATAATGTTAGCACTAATTCTTCTATCCTCAATAAAAGCCTGCTGAGCCGGATCAATGTAATCAGGAAGGTGAGGCTTCAGTCTATTGGCCAGAGATTTAGCAATGATTTTATAAACTACATTACAAAGACTAATGGGTCTATAATCCATAGGAACCCGAGGAACAAGCTTTTTGGGAATGAGAGCTATATTGGTATCACTTATGTGAGGTGATAAAATACATGTTCTATAGAAGTTAACCACCAATTGAGTAACTTCATCTCCTATCCATTCCCATGTAGCAAGATGGAACTCCACATTAAATCCATCAGGTCCAGGTGAGGCATTCAGCTTCATATCCTTTAGAATCTGCAAAATCTCATTCTTGTATGGAACGGAATAAGTAGGATCCTCAACATTTTCTGGCAGATGAGTACGAAGAAAAGGTCTCCCAACATTGATATTAGTAGAAGGAAAGTTGAATCTGGAAGAATTAACAAAAGTATTTGCAATGAGACTAGGTTTAAAATGGGTGACATCATTCTCATCTTTAATGGAACATATAGTATTTCTTTTCCTTCTCTTGAGCACGACTTGATGAAAAAATCTACTATTTCTATCACCATCTTTGACCCAACCCTTCTTATTCCTTTGTTTGTAGTACTGATTAAGTTTAGAAAGAGTATGCTTATACCTGAGAATTAGTGAGTTTTCCAAAGAGTGATCCTGCTGGTGCAGAGGGAGCATTTGAATCTGATTAATACCAGACTCCAACTCCTGCAACTGTTGCTGGACTGGCATTTTCTTCTTACACCATTTTTTTCAAAGAACCTGCAAGAGAAGAAGATTTCGCCGAAAAAGAAGCAGACCTAGCAGTGTTCCAAGATGATCTAGCAAATTCACTAAAATCTTTCTCAAGCAACCACCAATTTTCAAATCTAAAAGTTTGTTTAGGCTTAGAGAAATTACCATCCGTAGAAATGAGAATTGGAGCATGATCACTAAGAATAATGGGCAAATTAAGCACCTTGGTATTAGGATAGTGAGCACACCAATCAGCATTAACAAGACATTGATCTAGACGTCTATAAATAGGATTAGCAGTGTGATGTCTATTACGCCAAGTGTAAGCAGGTCCACTATAATCGATATCAAAGAAACCACAATTTTTAATTAAAGAACGGAAAGTAGACATACGATAATAATTCACACTACCATTACATATATCAGCATCATACATAATGTCATTGAGGTTGCCCATACAGATCATAGGCTTACCCAGGTGGTCATACACAAAATTGGTAACATGATTCCAAATAGTACCAGTTTGCCTATGATAAGGATCACCATATATACATATCAAACAAAAGTGAACACCCGAAGCTACATGAACTACGTTCGCTAAGATATAATGAAAGGAGGTGCTATGAACAGAAACTTTGAGATCATCATTCCACATAAGCCAAAGCCCACCCGAAGAACCTCTAGAAGGAACCACAACACTGTTACTAACATCAAACCTATTAACAAGATCCGTGGAGCGAATCTTAGAAGTTTTAATTTCAGAAACAAAGATAACTTGAGCTATGGCGGGCCGTGATGGGATGTGGGCATTGATGAGGAGTAGGTCTTAATTTAGGCGGCAGATTTTTACATCCAATATGGCTGTTCTTCTATTGATTGGTCATGAGTATGTTCTCACTGATCAAGGATGTGTTGTATCGTGTAATACTCTTCTCTTCAATGAAAGTGATAGGCTTGAAAAAATAAAATAAGGGTTGTGATCCACATGCTTGTACACGATGCTACTATTCTCATGATTGAATAAAGGAGGTTTTGGATTGTCCAAAAGGAAGCCTAGGTATAACTGAGTCCACGATCCAGATCGTGCCGCTTCCTACAAGTCCACCTAAGCGCATATCCCCACTTGCCAGCCTTCATACCGACGCGTTTACCTCCCCATTTATTGCATAATACTGCATAGGACCTGCCGGGTTGCAGACTCCCACATCTACACGTCGAGTTCAGTCCGCCCCACCCCAACACGTTTTCCTCCTACCGTCGCCGGCCACCGGCCGTCTCCACCTCCAGCCAGCCATGTCGAAGTACGGAACCATCCCCATATCCTCCTCCTCCTCCTCGGATGCCCCGCCTCCCGGCTCCTCTCCGCTCGACTTCATCTCCCGGGCCAAGGCCCGCGGCGCGTCGGCACTCGCGACGCGCCAACCCTGGCGTGAGCTGGCCGACCCAAAGGCCCTCGCCGTGCCCCGGGGGCTAGGGGACGCCTACCTCCGCGCCCGCGCCAACCTCGCGCATTTCTCCATGAACTACGCCATCGTGGTCCTCGGCGTCGTCTTCCTCTCCCTGATCTGGCACCCCTTCTCCCTCATCGTCTTCCTCGCCTGCATGGTTGCCTGGGTCTTCCTCTACTTCCTCCGCGACGTCCCGCTCGCTCTCTTCGGCCACACCATCGGTGACGGCGTCGTGCTCGCCGTCCTCTCGGCCCTCACGCTCATCCTGCTCCTGCTCACCGGAGCCACCGGCAACATCCTCACCTCGCTGCTCGTCGGGCTGGTGCTCGTCCTGCTGCACGCCTTGCTGCATCGCCTCGCAGACAGCATCGACGAGGAGGCCGGACGGTGGTACACACCCGTCACACCGCCGCAGCCGTACTAGTCTTTTAATTCTGAGCTGCTCCTTGTAATTTCGTTGCTTCTTGGTCTGTGAATTGTGTTCCGTAGATCGCAGCACTCGTTAATTATTTTGTTGAGTTGTATCCGTTCTTAATCCACATACGCACTTGCTCATGAATAATACGTGCGAAATAAGTGTTCGTGTTCCATTTTTATCTTTTTGAACATTGATGAGACGATGAACTAGGGTCAATTATTGGGAACAGGTGACCAATTTGAAGTCAACTTCGGCTCAATTGTATGTTTCTGGTATAATACTTCCTCCGTCCGAAAATACTTGTCATAAAAATAAATGCATGTAAAACTAAAATACGTCTAGATACAACCATTTCTTTGACAAGCATTTCCGGACTGAGGGAGTAATTAATGGTTGCTTAGCTCACAAGGCGTTTGGAAGAAGGAAGTACATGGTCAAATTCGTGCGTTGCCTTGTGCTCCAGGATGTGGCCAGAAACCGACGTTCACGTTTGAGATTGGGACGTTGATGCGACCGTATGAACTAGTTGAACCAATTATTTTGCTCATGGTTTTGGCAAACACTAAATAAAGATATGAGAGCATCTTCAATAGCTACCCTATTTTACGGCACCAAAGGAGAGTGTTATAGAAAAAATTCGGCACCGCAAAGCGCCGTTTCCTAGGGATGAAAACGGCTCGAAAGCCGATGAAAATGGGTGCTATCACATTTGTTTTCATAATTTCTATGAAAGCAAAAACGAATACAGAATGCCAAAAATAAATACAAAAACATATACTACCGAAAACATACACCGAGCGAAGACGGTGCAGAAACGGCAAAGGAAGCAGGTGCTCACTAGAACTTGAAAACCCCTTGAACCAAAGGGAAAAACATAAGAAAACCAACATATTTAATCAACCATGACTACACAATATTATAATGGTTATATTATAATATATGAATTTTGTGATATATTTTTTCAATTGTGGCAATACAAACATATTTGTGGTAATTAGACATATAAGCACCATATATAAGCAAAACCTAGTGTATCAGGTCATCTTCTTACAAGTAAAACACATTGTAACATCACAAAATAATCTGTGAATTGGAGTTTCAGGCCCGGCCTCCATTATGGTTACAATGAGGCAAACTTCCCTGCATGGTAACAGAAGTTGGGCCACACATGGGCCATTAATTGTGTGATGTTTGATGGTTGTTTTGCTAACGGCTTAACATGCCAATCGATCCAACAACCTAACAAAAAGGAAAATAACGTTAAGAGAGAGGCGCACGCACCGACATACGTGCACCTCGTCTCCAACTAATGCGCCCTGATCGGGGGCATTCGAACCAACTTATGGTTTAGGTACCCTCTTGCACAACGGTATATAAAGGGATACATGCCAGGGCTGCTCCCCCTCGCGATCATTCATTCACGCCAGGTTCACTCTCCTCTCTGAGGGTGTCCTGGATTAAGGGGTGTCAACCTGTACGGCTTATCGTCCATGGGCCGGGCTGATGACCCGCCGACCACTCGAGGAAGGGCTACCGAAACTGTGACCGTTGGCGTGAGCTAGATGGAAAATTTCGAAGACTTGGCGTACACTTCAAGGAAAGTTCTAGTAGTCGGCGTGTTTTTCCTAGTTAGCAACCGACCTTGGGTGTAACCTAGACACCCCGATGCATGTATAGGCCAAGGGGTTTTAGTCTTTAAGGGTACAATAACAAGCCTTAGGGTTTAGAACACAATCATACGATCTCGAGGTAGATCATCCTTCACTCTCTACCCCCATCAAATCAATACAATCCAAGCAGGATGTAGGGTTTTACCTCTTCGAGAGGTCCCGAACCAGGATAATGAAGGAAATATGCCCTAGAGGCAAAAATAAAGTTGTTATTTATATTTCCTTATATCATGATAAATATTTATTATTCATGCTAGAATTGTATTAACCGGAAACTTAGTACATGTGTGAATACATAGACAAAACAGAGTGTCCCTACTATGCCTCTACTTGACTAGTTCGTTAATCAAAGATGGTTAAGTTTCCAGACCATAGACATGTGTTGTCATTTGATGAATGGGATCACATCATTAGAGAATGATGTGATGGTCAAGACCCATCCGTTAGCTTAGAATAATGATCGTTAAGTTTTATTGCTATTGCTTTCTTCATGACTTATACATATTCCTCTGACTATGAGATTGTGCAACTCCCGAATACCGAAGGAACACCTTGTGTGCTATCAAACGTCACAACGTAACTGGATGATTATAAAGATGCTCTACAGGTGTCTCCGTAGGTGTTTGTTGGGTTGGCATAGATCGAGATTAGGATTTGTCACTCCGTGTATCGGAGAGGTATCTCTGGGCCCTCTCGGTAATGCTCATCACTATAAGCCTTGCAAGCAATGTGACTAATGAGTTAGTGCTACCTCTTGAGCACTGCGTTGGATTTCCCCGAAGAGGATAGGATGATGCAGCAAAGTAGCGTAAGTATTTCCCTCAGTTTTTGAGAACCAAGGTATCAATCCAGTAGGAGACCACGCACAAGTCCCTCCTACCTACACAAAACGATAGCTACTCGCGACCAACGCGATTAGGGGTTGTCAATCCCTTCACGGTCACTTACGAGAGTGAGATCTGATAGAGATGATAAATAATATTTTTGATATTTTTGATAGATAGATGCAAAGTAAAAAGTAAAAGGCAAAGTAAAACAAAGCAAGTAAATAAAGCAATAGAGATTGATATGATGAGAATAGACCCGGGGGCCATAGGTTTCACTAGTGGCTTCTCTCAAGAGCATAGATATTCTACGGTGGGTGAACAAATTACTGTTGAGCAATTGACAGAATTGAGCATAGTTATGAGCATATCTAGGCAATGATCATGTATATAGGCATCACGTCCGAGACAAGTAGACCGAAACGATTCTGCATCTACTACTATTACTCCACTCATCGACCGCTATCCAGCATGCATCTAGAGTATTAAGTTAAAAACAGAGTAAAGCCTTAAGCAAGATGACATGATGTAGAGGGATAAATTCATGCAATGTGATAAAAACCCCATCATGTTATCCTCGATGGCAACAATACAATACGTGCCTTGCAACCCTTTCTGTCACTGGGTAAGGACACCGCAAGATTGAACCCAAAGCTAAGCACTTCTCCCATTGCAAGAACTACCAATCTAGTTGGCCAAACCAAAAAGGATAATTCGAAGAGACTTGCAAAGATAACTCACTCATACATAAAAGAATTCAGAGAAGAATCAAATATTTTCCATAGATAATACTGGACCATAAAACCCACAATTCATCGGTCTCAACAAACACACCGCAAAAAGAAGATTACATCGAATAGGTCTCCACAAGAGAGGGGGCGAACATTGTATTGAGATCCAAAAAGAGACAAGAAGCCATCTAGCTACTAGCTATGGACCCAAAGGTCTGAAGTAAACTACTCACACTTCATTGGAGGGGCTATGGTGTTGATGTAGAAGCCCTCTCCGGCGGAGCTCCGAAACAAGCTCCAAGATGGGATCTCGTGGATACAGAAGGTTGTGGCGGTGGAATTAGGTTTTTGGCTCCTGTTCTGATCGTTTGGGGATATGTAGGTATATATAGGAGGAAGGAGTACGTCGGTGGAGCAGCAGGGGGCCAATGAGGTAGGGGGGCACGCCGAGGGGGGTGCCCTCCACCCTCGTGACCGCCTCTGGCACTTCTTGGAGTAGGGTCCAAGTCTCCTGTATCACGTTCGGTGAGAAAATCACGTTCCCGAAGGTTTCATTCCGTTTGGACTCCGTTTGATATTCCATTTCTTCGAAACACTAAAATACGCAAAAACAGTAATTCTGGGCTGGGCCTCCGGTTAATAGGTTAGTCCCAAAAATAATATAAAAGTGGAAAATAAAGCCCAATATAGTCCAAAACAGTAGATAAAGTAGCATGGAGCAATCAAAAATTATTAATCGTTGGAGACTTATCAGGCATCCCCAAGCTTAATTCATGCTCGTCCTCGAGTAGGTAAATGATAAAAAAAGAATTTTTGATGCGGAGTGATACTTTGGCATAATTTCAATGTAAATCTTCTTAATTGTGATATGAATATTCAGATCCGAAAGATTCAAGACAAAAGTTCATATTGATACAAAAATAATAATACTTCAAGCATATAAATCAAAGCAATCATGTCTTCTCAAAATAGCATGGCAAAAGAAAGTTCATCCCTACAAAATCATATAGTTAGGCTATGCTTCATTTTCGTCACACAAAGATGTTCCCAACTTCTATACCCCCGATGACAAGCCAAGCAATAGTTTCATACTTAAATAATCTCAAACTTTTTCAACCTTCACGCAATACATGAGCGTGAGCCATGGATATAGCACTATGGCTGGAATATAATATGATGACGGGGATTTTGTGGAGAAGACAAAAAAGGATAAAGTCTCACATTGACGAGGCTAGTCAACGGGCTATGGAGATGCCCATCAAATGATGTCAACATGAGGAGTAGGGATTGCCATGCAACGGATGCACTAGAGCTATGAATGCTCAACAAAAGAAAACTAGTGGGTGTGCATCCAACTCGCTTGCTCATGAAGACCTAGGGCATTTGAGGAAGCCCATCGTAGGAATATACAAGCCAAGTTCTATAATGAAAAATTCCCACTAGTATAAAAAGGACAACTTTATGAGACTCACTACATGAGGAACAAGGTGCTACTTTGAAGCACAATATATGAGACTCACTACATGAAGTACAAGGTGCTACTTTGAAGCACAAGTGTGGAAAAAGAGATAGTAGCATTGCCCTTTTTTCTTTTCTTTTCTTTTCTTTTTTTGGGCCTTTCTTTTTTTTTTGGCCTTTCTTTTTTTTTCTTTTTTTGGGCAATGCTCTAATAATGATGATCATCACACTTCTATTTATTACAACATAAGGATTACAACTCGAAACTTAGAACAAGATATGACTCTATATGAATGCCTCCGGCGGTGTACGGGGATGGTGCAATGACTCAAGAGTGACATGTATGAAAAATAATGCATGGTGGAGTTGCCACAAATACGATGTCAACTACATGATCATGCAATGGCAATGTGACAAAAGTAATGTATGTCATGATGATGATGGTGGAAGTTGCATGGCAATATATCTCGGAATGGCTATGGAAATGCCATAATAGGTAGGTATGGTGGCTGTTTTGAGGAAGATATAAGGAGGTTTATGTGTGATAGAGCGTATCGTATCACGGGGTTTGGATGCACCAGCGAAGTTTGCACCGACTCTCAAGGTGAGAAAGGGCAATGCACGGTACCGAAGAGGCTAGCAAAGGTGGAAAGGTGAGAGTGCGTATAATCCATGGACTCAACATTAGTCAAAAGAACTCATATACTTATTGCAAAAATTTAGAAGTCATCAAAAATCAAGTACTACGCGCATGCTCCTAGGGGGATAGATTGGTAGGAAAAGACCATCGCTCGTCCCCGACCGCCGCTCATAAGGATGCACAAGCCAGGTACACTTCATTTTTCAAATTTGTTACACAACTTTAACCATACGTGCATGCTACGGGACTTGCAAACTTCAACACAAGTATTCTTTGAATTCATAATCACTCAACTAGCACGACTTTGATATTATCACCTCCATATCTCAAAACAATTATCAAGCATCAAACTTATCTTAGTATTCAATTCACTCAAAAGAAAGTTTCACATATCTTGAATACCAAGTATATGAATATTAAGCAAATTACCATGCTATTAACGACTCTCAAAATATTCTAAGTGAAGCATGAGAGATCAATAGTTTCTTTAAAACAAATCCACCACCATTCTCTAAAAGATATAAGTGAAGCACTAGAGAAAAAATTATCACGCTCAAAAGATATAAGTGAAGCACTATGAGCAAAACTATCAAGCTCAAAAGATATAAGTGAAGCACATAGAGTATTCTAACAAATTCCAATTCATGTATGGCTCTCTCAAAAGGTGTGTACAGCAAGGATGATTTTGGTAGACTAACAAGCAAAGAGACAAATAATACAAGACGCTCCAAGCAAAACACATATCATGTGGTGAATAAAAACATAACTCCAAGTAAATTACCGATGGAAGTGAACGAAAGAGGGGATGCCTTCCGGGGCATCCCCAATCTTTGACTTTTTGGTGTCCTTGGATTATCTTGGGGGTGCCATGGGCATCCCCAATCTTAGGCTCTTGCCACTCCTTGTTCCATAATCCATCAAAAGAATTCACCCAAAACATGAAAACTTCACAACACAAAACTCAACAGAAATCTCGTGAGCTCCGTTAGAGAAAGAAAACAAAAGACTACTTAAAGGTACTGTAATGAACTCATTATTTATTTATATTGGTGTTGAACCTACTGTATTCCAACTTCTCTATGGATTATAAACTATTTTACTAGCCATAGATTCATCAAAATAAGCAAACAATACACGTAAAACAGAATCTGTCAAAAACAGAACAGTCTGTAGCAATCTGTAACTAACGCAAACTTTTGGAACTCTAAACATTCTACAAAAATAGGAAGTCCTGGAAAATTTGTTTATTGAACAGAAGCAAAAAGAATCAACACAAAATCACGTTCCTGTGGTTTAACAAAATTATATTCGTGCGTGCAAAGTTTCTGTTTTTTCAGCAGAATCAAATCAACTATCATCGTAGGTTATCCTATAGGTTCTACTTGGCACAAACACTAATTAAAAGATAAAACCACATCCAAACAGAGGCTAGATGAATTATTTATTCCTAAACAGAAGCAAAAACAAAAAACACAAAATAAAATTGGGTTGCCTCCCAACAAGCGCTATCGTTTAACGCCCCTAGCTAGGCATAAAAGCAAGGATAGATCTAGGTATTGCCATCTTTGGTAGGCAATCCATAAGTGGTTCTCATGATAGATTAATATGGTAATTTTATTTTTTTTCTATGGAAGTGTTTCATGCCCTTCTTTAAGGGAAATTGGAATCGAATATTCCCTTCCTTCATATCAATAATTGCACCAATCGTTCTAAGGAAAGGTCTACCAAGAATAATAGGACATGAATGATTGCAATCTATATCAAGAACGATAAAATCTACGGGCACATAATTCCTATTTGCAACAATAAGAACATCATTAATTATTCCCATAGGTTTTTTAATAGTGGAATCCGCAAGATGCAAGTTTAGAGAGCAATCATCAAAATCACGGAAATCTAGCAAATCACACAAAGCTTTGGGAATAGTAGAGACACTAGCACCCAAATCACACAAAGCATGAAACTCATAATTTTTAATTTTAATTTTAATAGTAGGTTCCCACTCATCATAGAGTTTTCTAGGGACAGAAACTTTCAACTCAAGTTTTTCTTCATAAGATAGCATCAAGGCATCAACAATGTGTCCGGTAAAGGCCTTATTTTGACTATAAGCATGAGGAGAATCTAGCATGGATTGCAACAAGGAAATACAACCAATCAAAGAGCAATTTTCATAATTAAATTCCTTGAGATCCAAAATAGTGGGTTTAGCAACATCTAAGTTTTTATTTCTTTCAATCCCACTTTCATCAGATTCATCATCAAGATCTAGAAACTCCGAATTCTTAGAACGCCTTCTAGGTAAAGGAAGATCATATTCAGTTTCATCAAGATTCATATTGAAAAACAAAGATTTGATAGGGGACACATCAATACCTTTTAGATCTTCATCTTGATTTTCATACGAATTGGAAGAACACGCTTTAATAAAGGCATCTTTGGAAGCGCGCATCCTAGCGGTTCTTTCCTTGCACTCATCAATGGAAATTCTCATGGCTTTGAGAGACTCATTGATATCATGCTTAGGAGGAATAGATCTAAGCTTTAAAGAATCAATCTCAAGAGAAATTCTATCAACGTTCCTAGCCAAATCATCAACTTTAAGCAATTTCTCTTCAAGCAAAGCATTAAAATTCTTTTGTGAATTCATAAACTCTTTAACACTACTCTCAAATTCAGAGGGCGTCTTATTAAAATTTCCATAAGAGTTGTTGTAGGAATTTCCATAATTATTAGAAGGATTACTAGGATAAGGCCTAGGATTAAAATTCCCTCTATACGCGTTGTTTCCAAAACTATTCCTACCAACAAAATTCACATCCATAGATTCATTATTATTATCAACCAAGGTAGACAAAGGCATATCATTGGGATTAAGAGGAGTATTTTTAGGAGCAAACATCTTCATAAGTTCATCCATCTTTTCACTCAAAACATTGATTTCTTCTATATCATGCACTTTTTTACTAGAAGATCTATCGGTGTGCTATTGAGAATAATTAGCCATAATATTATCAAGCAATTTGGTAGCATCTCCTAACGTAATTTCCATAAAAGTGCCTCCCGCGGCCGAATCTAAAAGATTTCTAGAAGCAAAATTCAATCCGGCATAAATTTTTTGTATGATCATCCATAAATTCAAACCATGAGTAGGGCAATTGCGAAGGATTAATTTCATTCTTTCCCAAGATTGGGCAACATGCTCATGATCAAGTTGTTTAAAATTCATGATATCGTTCCTAAGAGTGATGATCTTAGCAGGAGGAAAATACTTAGAGATAAAAGCATCTTTGCACTTGTTCCAAGAATCAATACTATTTTTAGGCAAAGATGAAAACCAAACTTTAGCATGATCTCTAAGTGAAAACGGAAATAACTTCAGTTTGAAAATATTGTTATCCGTATCTTTCTTATTTTGCATATCACACAAATCAACAAAATTGTTTAGATGAGTAGCGGCATCTTCACTAGGAAGGCTGACGAATTGATCTTTCATAACAAGATTCAACAAAGCGGTATTGATTTCACAAGACTCATCATTATTAAGAGGAGCAATCGGAGTACTAAGGAAATCATTATTATTGGTATTCAAGAAATCACACAATTTGGTATTATCTTGCGCCATAGAAACAAGTAATCCAACACACAAGCAAACAGAAAGGCATTGAGAAAAAGGCAAACGGGAAAGAGAGAAGGAGATTGGGAAAGAGATGGCAAATAAAAAGACAAGGGTGGAGTGGGGGAGAGGAAAACGAGAGGCAAATGGCAAATAATGTAATGCGAGAGATAGGGATTGCGACGGGTACTTGGTGTGGTTGACTTGCTTGCGTGAGCCTCCCCGGCAACGGCGCCAGAAATTCTTCTTGCTACCTCTTGAGCACTGCGTTGGATTTCCCCAAAGAGGAGAGGATGATGCAACAAAGTAGCGTAAGTATTTCCCTCAGTTTTTGAGAACCAAGGTATCAATCCAATAGGATACGACGCACAAGTCCCTCGTACCTACACAAAATGATAGCTACTCGCAACCAACGCGATTAGGGGTTGTCAATCCCTTCACGGTCACTTACGAGAGTGAGATCTGATAGAGATGATAAATAATATTTTTGATATTTTTGATAGATAGATGCAAAGTAAAAAGTAAAAGGCAAAGTAAAACAAAGCAAGTAAATAAAGCAATAGAGATTGATATGATGAGAATAGACCCGGGGGCCATAGGTTTCACTAGTGGCTTCTCTCAAGAGCATAGATATTCTACGGTGGGTGAACAAATTACTGTTGAGCAATTGACAGAATTGAGCATAGTTATGAGCATATCTAGGCAATGATCATGTATATAGGCATCACGTCCGAGACAAGTAGACCGAAACGATTCTGCATCTACTACTATTACTCCACTCATCGACCGCTATCCAGCATGCATCTAGAGTATTAAGTTAAAAACAGAGTAAAGCCTTAAGCAAGATGACATGATGTAGAGGGATAAATTCATGCAATGTGATAAAAACCCCATCCTGTTATCCTCGATGGCAACAATACAATACGTGCCTTGCAACCCTTTCTGTCACTGGGTAAGGACACCGCAAGATTGAACCTAAAGCTAAGCACTTCTCCCATTGCAAGAACTACCAATCTAGTTGGCCAAACCAAAAAGGATAATTCGAAGAGACTTGCAAAGATAACTCAATCATACATAAAAGAATTCAGAAAAGAATCAAATATTTTCCATAGATAATACTGGATCATAAACCCACAATTCATCGGTCTCAACAAACACACCGCAAAAAGAAGATTACATCGAATAGATCTCCACAAGAGAGGGGGAGAACATTGTATTGAGATCCAAAAAGAGAGAAGAAGCCATCTAGCTACTAGCTATGGACCCGAAGGTCTGAAGTAAACTACTCAAACTTCATCAGAGGGGCTATGGTGTTGATGTAGAAGCCCTCCATGGTGGATGCCCTCTCCAGCGGAGCTCCGGAACAGGCCCCAAGATGGGATCTCGTGGATACAGAAGGTTGCGGCGGTGGAATTAGGTTTTTGGCTCCTGTTCTGATCGTTTGGGGATACGTAGGTTTATATAGGAGGAAGGAGTACATCGATGGAGCAGCAGGGGGCCCACGAGGTAGGGGGCGCGCCCAGGGGGGCGCCCTCCACCCTCGTGACCGCCTCTGGTACTTCTTGGAGTAGGGTCCAAGTCTCCTGGATCACGTTCGGTGAGAAAATCACGTTCCTGAAGGTTTCATTCCATTTGGACTCCGTTTGATATTCCGTTTCTTCGAAACACTCAAATAGGCAAAAAACAACAATTCTGGGCTGGGCCTCCGGTTAAGAGGTTAGTCCCAAAAATAATATAAAAGTGGAAAATAAAGCCCAATATAGTCCAAAACAGTAGATAAAGTAGCATGGAGCAATCAAAAATTATAGATACGTTGGAGACGTATCAGTTAGTTATAGGATGATGCATTACAGAACGAGTAAAGGGACTTGCCGCTAACGAGATTGAACTAGGTATGATGATACCGATGATCGAATCTCAGGCAAGTAACATATCGATGACAAAGGGAATGACGTATGTTGTTATGCGGTTGGACCGACAACGATCTTCGTAGAATATGTAGGAACCAATATGAGCATCCAGGTTTCGCTATTGGTTATTGACCGGAGATGTGTCTCGGTCATGTCTACATACTTCTCAAACCCGTAGGGTTCGCACGCTTAATGTTCGATGACGATTTGTATTATGAGTTATGTGTTATGGTGACCGAAGTTTGTTTGGAGTCCCGAATGAGATCACGAACATGACGAGGAGTCTCGAAATGGTCGAGAGGTAAAGATTGATATACTGGAAGGTTATATACGCACACCAGAATGGTTCCGAAGAGGTTCAGGGATTTTTCGGAGTATCGGGACGTTACTGGAAACCCTTGGGAAAGTTAATGGGCCTCATGGGCAATAGTGGAGAGGAGGAGGTAGGCCACGGGAGGTGGCGCCCCCCCTTGCCTAATCTGAATTGGACAAGGGGTGGGGGCGAGGCCCCCCTTTCCTTCTTCCTCTCCTCCTCTTTCCCCTTTCCCCTCTCCATTAGAAGGAAGGGGGGGGGCGAATCCTACAAGAAGTGGAGTCCTAGTAGGACCCCCCCCCATGGTGCGCCACCCTAGGCCCGGCCACCTCCTCCTCCCCTCCTTTATATACGGGGGCGGGGGGCACGCCAAAGGCACAACAATTGTTCTATTAGCCGTGTGCGGTGACCCCCTCCACAGTTTACACCTCCATCATAGCGTCGTAGTGCTTAGGCGAAGCCCTGTGTGGATCACATCACCATCACTGTCACCACGCCGTCGTGTTGACGGAACTCTCCCTCGACCCTCTGCTGGATCAAGAGTTCGAGGGACGTCATCGAGCTGAACGTGTGCTGAACACGAAGGTTCCATACGTTCGGTACTAAGATCAGTTGGATCGTGAAGACGTTCGACTACATCAACCGTGTTAACCTAACGCTTCCGCTTTTGGTCTATGAGGGTACGTAGGCACACTCTCCCCCTCTCGTTGCTATGCATATCCTAGATAGATCTTGCGTGATCGTAGGATTTTTTCTGAAATTGCATGCTACGTTCCCCAACAGTGGCATCTGAGCCAGGTCTATGCGTAGATGCACGAGTAGAACACAAAGAGTTGTGGGTGATAATAGTCATACTGCTTACCACCAACGTCTTACTTTGATTCGGTGGTATTGTTAGATGAAGCGGCCCGGACCAACATTACATGACCACGTTTGTCAGGACCCCGATCCTAAGTCACACCGATCTAGCATGTAACACATTATATCACTTTGCAGCCTCACGCACGGTATTCCCACGGGTGCCACCTTACCTGGCCCGGGACCGTTTGCACCTTTTGGCTCACGTATATGATAGTGCCGCTAGCATCCATATGACAAAGAACCCGGGCTGACATGGCTAGTTGTGAACCCAAAGTGGCACTAACTTACAGGGACAGGCATACATGACCCAACAACGAACGTGTCGGTCATCAGCGAGTGAATCTGGGCAACAGAGTACCTCAACTCACTGATTAGTGTGGTTAATCTGGCCCAAAGGGACATCGAAACGGCAGGAAGGGATGTTGCAAATGCTTCAGATTATTTAGAAACCTGGGATGACTCGGACAGCATAACGGCAGTAAATGCTCGAAAATATTTGAGACAAGCTACAAAAATGGTGGCATAACTACTCGATCATCATAATATCAAGGTTTTGAGATCAACTATCAATACACGGAGATAGTAGGAACTGAACTGAGGCTTGAATCCACCAATCTTATGAGTCTACGGATTTAGTAACACGTGATCATAATAGAAAGAATAGAAAGCCTAGTTCCTTAACCCCGTAGGAAAGATAGGATGACTCAGATCAGAAGGCATGAAGGTAAAGGAGTAAAAAGAGCATTACATTCCATCCCACAATCAATTCCCTTATATAACTAAAGCATTTCTAGACTCAACTTCGACCAGTTTGGCTTGGTAATCCTACAGGCAGTCAAGCTCTGATACCAAAGCTGTCAGGACCCCGATCCTAAGTCACATCGATCTAGCATGTAACACATCATATCACTTTGAGGCCTCACGCATGGTATTCCCATGGGTGCCACCTTACCTGGCCCGGGACCGTTTGCGCCTTTTGGCTCACGTATATGATAGTGCTGCTAGCATCCATATGACAAAGAACCCGGGCTGACATGGCTAGTCATGAACCCAAAGTGGCACTAACTTATAGGGACAGGCATACATGACCCAACAACGAACATGTCGGTCATCAGCGAGTGAATCCAGGCTGTAGCACTGGGCTAGCAGGACTCCGGTGAACCGGGCTGTAGCGGGCTAACAGGACTCCGGAATTCATCGCGTGACATTTCCCCGAGGGGACAGACACAGGAACGAAGAAGGACACATGCCGGCCAGCCTAAGTGTTCCGGAGCAGTAGCAAGCTACCATGGCTCAGTGGAAACACTAGGAGACATTTCCCGGTAAGAGAGGCTACTAAGGATAAACAACTAGATAGTCAGATCCCACACATACCAAGCATTTCAATAACATACACACAATATGCTCGATATGTGCAAATACAACATGGCATCACAACATGACTCTACAACTCAAGTATTTCAATCAATAGGCTCCGAGGAGCGAGATAATACAAACATGGGTCTCATGACCCAACAATCAGAGCATACAAGTCAAAGCACATGCGGAAGCTTAACATGTCTGAGTACAGACATCTACAAATGAAAAAGGCTGAGAAGCCTGACTATCTACCAGATCCTGCCGAGGGCACAAGATCGTAGTTGAGGTAACAAGCTAAACATCAAAGTCCAAGCGGAACTACTAGAGAGACTGAAGTCTCTCTGCAAAAACATAAAATAGGCAAACGTGAGTACAAATGTACCCAGCAAGACTTACATCAGAACTAACTACATATGCATCATTATCAACAAAGGGTGGTGGGGTTTAACTGCAGCAAGCCAGCTTTGACTCGGTGGCTATCCTGAACTACGACTGCAAGTAACTCTTTTGAGGTGGCGCACACGAGTCCACATATTCACCATATCAGTACACCACTATGGATCCGCTCCCGTCTCCCTACGAGAACGCCATCCATAGCACTCACGCTTATCTTGTGTATTTTAGAGTATCCACTTTCACTTGTCTATGAACTGTACAGGCAAACCAGAAGTCCTTTACCGCGGACACGGCTATTTGAATAGATCATATTAACCCTACAGGGGTGTACTTCTTCACACACGCTCTCGCCACTTACTGCCATGTACACGTCATGTATCTCGGCAACCTTCAAGCGGAAGCCTGGCGAGGGAGTCGGCCACGACCTGACTAACCACACAAGTCTCTCGTCCAGGTTTATCGCCTATTCGGGTTCCATCCGCAAGGAGATCCGGCTGGGGTGTCGCTCACGGCCCCAAACGATGTGAGCAGGGTTCCCAAGCCCACCATCTGGGTGCCACTTGGTACACCATGCCACTGTGCCTAGTCTGTCCCAAGCCCACCTGTACCGGGTGCCACTTGGTAGACTACTAACACTACCTACAAACACCAGAAACTAGTTGCAACTCCTGGACAGAGATCGGGTTGATTAATAAGCTGAAAGGGGTCGAGTTACCGGAACCCAATGTGTGGTAGTAACTGTTCATCGATCACAAACACAGAACTCAGTTCCTAAGGACGGCTGCAATGAGACAACCCACCATGTACTCCTACATGGCCTCTCACCGCTACCTTTACCAAATCGTGTTCACACACTTAGCTCACACACAGTAGGACATGTTTACACACCTCCAATTCATTCCCGATGAATCAGACCTGACTCAACTCTAAGCAGTAGCAGGCATGACAAACAAGCATGAATGAGTAGGCACAACAGGGCTCAAACAACTCCTACTCATGCTAGTGGGTTTCATCTAATTACTATGGCAATGACAGGTCATGCAAAGGATAAAGGGGTTCAGCTACCGCAGCAAGTAACAGATGAATCAGTGTTGTCCTAATGCAATAAAAGAGAGCAGGAGCGAGAGAGTGGGATTGTATCGGAATGAACAAGGGGGTTTTGCTTGCCTAGCACTTCTGAAGATAGTATAGTTCTTCATCGGTGTCATTGAACTCATCGTCGGAACCACGTCTATCGAGAGGGAACAATTACCGGCAACAGAGAGGAAACACAATCAATGCAATGCACATTATGATGCATGATCATGACATGGCAACATGCTAGTGTTTTGAGCTAATGCAGCTAGCAACAAAGTTAAATGAAGTTGGTTTGAACCCTAAGTTCAAATCCAAACTCCATATGTGAAATTCAAATGCCATTTATATGATTTGTGCTAAACAGCAGCTATAAGTTGTTCTAACATGCATGAAAATGGTACAGATGGATGGATTGGATTTTTCTGATCATTTTTCATATATAAATTATTTCATTTGGAGTTATGGTTGATTTTCTATGATTTTTAGAAGTTTAGGCCTTTTTCTGGATTTTCTGATTTATTTTAAAACCAGAAAATCAACTACTGCGTCGGCCTGACGTTAGAATGACGTCAGCAGGTCAACGGGGCACGCCCGGTGAAATCTGACCAGAGGGGTCCACTGGTCAGTGGCACAACTAATTAACCAAGTTAATTAGCCTTAAGTTAATTCTAACTAAACTGTTTGTGGGGCGGGGGCCCACTAGTCAGCGACTAATCAGCTAACTAACCAAGGTTAATTAGTGTTAAACTAATACCAATTAAAATGTCAGGGGGTGGCCCACGTGTCAGTGACACGCGGGGGAAGGTCAAACCCTGGTCAGCGGGGTCAAACCCGCCGGACCTGGTCCACGGCTCGTCGCCGGCAACGATAGATATGGCGGAGGGCTTCGGAAATCGCCCACAGTCGACCAAATCGACCGCGGTTTGATCCTATGTGTAGCTGGGGCTCGCGCGCGTCTGTTAGGCCAAGAGGTAGGAGCTGGGGTGGAGCGAGCTCGCCGGAGTCGAGCTCGTGGCGGCGGCCGGAATTCGGGCTAGCACGGGCACGGGGCTGCAACTCGATTTAGAGTAAACGAAGAGCGCAGGCAGAGGCTACGGGGCAGCAGGAACTCGACCAGGTGCTCATACGCGGTGTTGGCCCACTGTAACGACGACGGCGACATTCACGGCGGCGGCAAGTTCCGGCGGAGGTGGGGAACGGAGCTAGAGCATGAATGCGAGCAGGGGAGGAGGGGGAATCAGTCCGTGAGCTCACATCGGTTGCAGAGGTGGCCTCGGCGTGCTCGGGGAAGCACCGGAGCGAGCGGGGCGGCGAGAGGGATCTCCGGCGGTCCTAGGTTGAAGACGGCGACAGGGTCGGCGCTTCGGGCGTTTGGCATCGCGTGAGTCGACAGAGAGGCGTAGACGATGGTGGCGGAGCTTCTGGGCATGTAGGAGAGGCGAGGGGGAGGCGGTGGCCGCGGTGGTGGCGAACGGCGGCGACGAACCCGTTCGGGTAGGATGGGGAACGGCGAGGGAGAGAGCAGTGGGGGAGAATGAGGTGTCCACGGGGTCGGAGCAGTGACGTGTAGATCACCCAGGTGTCCAGGGGCGCGGGCGGCAAGCAGGTGGCGTCGTGGCGAGCTCACGCTCGTAGGCGTCACCTCTGTGCCTGCCTGGCGAGGACGAAGCAGCTGGCTGGCATGGGCCAGCACAGTGCTGGGCCTGCCAGGTGGGCTGCGGCCAGGTAAGTGGCCCAGGTAAAATCTCTCTCTCTTTTATTTATTGTTTCTGTTTTCTATTATTTCTGTATCTGTTGGGCTTTATTAAAAATATCTAGGCACTTCCAAAAATCATGAAACTAATCATGGCTACTGTTTAGAATATATCCAACAGTAAACATTTTAGTTTATGATTATTTGAGCATTTAAAATATTTTATAGTATTTAAATGCCCAAAATCAAATACAATATGATTTAATTCAAAAATCCAGAAATGACCTAGAAATATGTTCATCATTTTTGGCCGAGGTTTTAACCTTTATCAGAAATGATGAACATCTCCAAAGGGCATTTTGGGTTCATTGAAAATATTTCATTTTGATCCTAGTTGGATTCTTTCTGATGCTAGGGTTTGATCAATCCCCATTTCAACTTTAATTGAAACTTAAACATGATGCACACATGAAGGACTAGCCTACTGCATACCAAAACTAGGGATGTGACAGCTCACCCCCACTAAACAAGAATCTCGTCCCGAGATTCAAGCGTAGGGTAAGATGAAGGGGGGGCGCAAACTAACACAATCTTCACGATCCAGGTTGCTCTTCATAAGAACGTTGACTCGATCACCATCTTTATCTCAATGTCTTGCTCTGGGGACTCCAACCAACATGACAACGAGAGGAAAAGGAAAACTCTAGAAGGATCGATCTTCTCGAAGATCGAACAACTCAGGATCAACTGACAGAATGAGACATAGCAACATCTCTCGAGCTGAGACACGAAGCACCCATCTAGAGGGATGGAGTGGAACAGATGACGAGGGTTCACTAGGTAGACAACAATTCCACACTTAAAAGGGTGGTGAACGGTTGTCAACGTAGCGAGGATTTGAGTTTCCATGATACCAAAACGAGACATCTTAGAGGAGGTGACTCGTAGAATCATCCCTTAAGTGGCAAAAAGAATTACCTTTGATTCAAAGATCATTGAAACTCTTTATACCAGCTTAAGGCAAATTACTATCAATCATTTGGAGAAGTTCGAAAGAATGGTATACTCAGTTTGGAACGGAAACTAGAGTTATAAGACAACTTGACAAACGGAAGGCACATTCCAATCGATACCGAGGATATAACCTAGTGTCTGAGCATGCCCTCAAGAACTTGAGCATTTCCATATTCATCAAGGTTTTACCAACATCCGTGACAAGGATCCTGACAACACAACATACTACCATGATGAATACCCGTGGAAGATGCAGATGCAAAGGAAGATAACACCTTCTCAGATTTCACCTTGGTGGGGACAAGGGGACAAAATCTGGATGATCGACCGAGAGACATTTAGCACTCCGCTTCTAATGTTCTCCTTGATGTGCTAGTGTAACCGATTCATAGATATGGTTTGATATCTAGAACATCAAGTAAAAGGTCAGACTTCGGGAACACCAAAAATCATAAGGCACAACTAGGGGGTAAATCGTACGAAGTCCTTATGGGGAGGTGGCCAACTTCCTCAATCAAGATACTACAACAATAGGTCTTCCGGCTGGGTGTGTTGGCCACGACATCCACTTTACCGGGTTACAGAGAGACCAATATAGTAGTTCTTGGGAATTGTCCCAACCATCATATCTGCCTGAGATTCAGATCTGGTTGGGGTCAGGACATTCCAGACTCATCAAGTCTAGAAAGAAAAATGAAAGTTTGCAACACAAATCGACGAGATGACGTTGCGAGATTCTCGGGGAATGAACTACGATAGCAAGCTCCAAAATATGAGTTGGTTCTGCTACATACATGTGAACATGTTGTCCAAGACAAGCATGACCATGTAGTAGTCTTATAATAAAACACTACCGAGTTCAGGTGGGGAACCATCATCAAGGATTTTGAAGTCTTTACGCGTGCTAGACTTCTTTTCCTTGAACAAATCAATCAGTGGCTTAGTGTGCTACGAAGTTCATATGGAACGAAGATGACCAGTCTAACAGACCACATATTACTTTGCACGTGCATGACTGACTTGGGATGATTCCGGAGGAGGTAAAACAAGCCTTCCCAAACTCATGGCGGCAACTTGCATCAAATGCACATGAATTAGAGGGACTCACTTCTTTCGTCCAAACATATGCTTCACGAACGGGTCATGAAGATAACGCTTATAAAAGTTTCCAATACTAGCTGGATGTTCAACACAGATCATGAAGAAGATAACAATGTTGCTGATGGGCTCAACAACAATTCATTCAGGTTTCCATATAATTGGAGTTCCACAATTGTGTGAACACGGTGATAGCATTGGTCAGACCAAAGGATGTAATGGTGTATGCTCGAGGAGACAACCACGAGTAAGACAACATTACGACCATTGTTGGTTCTGATTTGATTTGAGAATAGCCCATAATCAAATTAAGGATTGGATAAGACATAGCACCGACAACTGATCACGAGGATCAATCGATGAAGATATCATCTTTCTTCAACAAACACACAAACGCAAGGATATCCCTATGGAAATGAACTAAGCGGGACAAGCTTTCATCTTCCAACTCTCCTAGTTGTTGTCTAGCTCAACCAACTAGCTCAGGGGTATCCAACACAGATTCTTGGAGAAGGGGTGGTTTAGAAGAAACCAACTTGATCACGAGCTCAACATAATAGTCAGGAGACAACCTGGCGATACTTCCGAGAAGATATTCGGAAAATCACGAACCACCGATATGTTACTAAGCTCGAGAACAATCTTGCTTTTTAGGGCAAGACGACATGATGAAATAAGCGAGGACTTAACAAAATCCTAACTCATCAATCGAGGAGTGCACCAGGAAAGTGGACTAGGTAGCACGATCAACCTTAGGGTGATGATTCAATAACCAACACGCTAAGAATGAGAATATTGTCCATTTACTACCAAGCAACAAGTTGCTAGGAGTATTGATTTCACACATCATGATTCACTTGTCGGTATTCCGGTCACAGCAACACAGGAACCAAGGAATGAACAACGATGGAGAGAGGTATCACTGTATCAAGAATTCATAAGATTGTGTGCAATTCCCATGACATTCTTGACATAAGACGGTAATACTTCAGGGTAGAACAGAATCAAAAGCTGGATTGGCATTTTGATCTGCGAAATACAACTACTTTGACCCAATCCTAGATATGGATGAGGTACTGGAGTTTGTTTCTCCTAGTCATTCTGAAATAGAATGGCTCTATGGACCACAAGAATAATAGGCATCGACGAACGAATGCACGCATACTCTTGACTATCAATTGATAGACGAGGGTCGGAAGACAACTAGAATGGGACAACTCAAAATAACATACGATTTTCTGAGTTGTGGATGCTTAGGTTAGTATGTCGAACAAGTTCAACATATTTCTTCCGGATAACCCATACTGAAGAGGAAGGACTCGCAGATTCACAATATAGAATGGAGAACTCATCGAGAGCACTTTTGTTGTGATCTTTCGGTTCAAAAGAACTTCTACCAAGAATGGTTCATGGTATTTGGAAGAAGGAAATACCACGGACCTCGAGGACTATCGCCAAGGTCACTAATAACCTAAAGGAACTAGCAAATGCTACCAACAAGAAGTAGGTAGGGTGAATCTCGGGTTCAAAAACCCAGGAGTAGAATACCTACTGACTAAATGGCATCACGGGATGCTTTCGAGAATAATGGCCAGAATCATCACACCGGGAATGCAAAACATGGTTCGATTACTAGGTGGCACTCTAAGACACCTAGGGTCATAATAATAACTCCAACATATATTTCAAGGCAACAGAGTACCTCAACTCACTGATTAGTGTGGTTAATCTGGCCCAAAGGGACATCGAAACGGCAGGAAGGGATGTTGCAAATGCTTCAGATTATTTAGAAACCTGGGATGACTCGGACAGCATAACGGCAGTAAATGCTCGAAAATATTTGAGACAAGCTACAAAAATGGTGGCATAACTACTCGATCATCATAATATCAAGGTTTTGAGATCAACTATCAATACACGGAGATAGTAGGAACTGAACTGAGGCTTGAATCCACCAATCTTATGAGTCTACGGATTTAGTAACACGTGATCATAATAGAAAGAATAGAAAGCCTAGTTCCTTAACCCCGTAGGAAAGATAGGATGACTCAGATCAGAAGGCATGAAGGTAAAGGAGTAAAAAGAGCATTACATTCCATCCCACAATCAATTCCCTTATATAACTAAAGCATTTCTAGACTCAACTTCGACCAGTTTGGCTTGGTAATCCTACAGGCAGTCAAGCTCTGATACCAAAGCTGTCAGGACCCCGATCCTAAGTCACATCGATCTAGCATGTAACACATCATATCACTTTGAGGCCTCACGCATGGTATTCCCATGGGTGCCACCTTACCTGGCCCGGGACCGTTTGCGCCTTTTGGCTCACGTATATGATAGTGCTGCTAGCATCCATATGACAAAGAACCCGGGCTGACATGGCTAGTCATGAACCCAAAGTGGCACTAACTTATAGGGACAGGCATACATGACCCAACAACGAACATGTCGGTCATCAGCGAGTGAATCCAGGCTGTAGCACTGGGCTAGCAGGACTCCGGTGAACCGGGCTGTAGCGGGCTAACAGGACTCCGGAATTCATCGCGTGACATTTCCCCGAGGGGACAGACACAGGAACGAAGAATGACACATGCCGGCCAGCCTAAGTGTTCCGGAGCAGTAGCAAGCTACCATGGCTCAGTGGAAACACTAGGAGACATTTCCCGGTAAGAGAGGCTACTAAGGATAAACAACTAGATAGTCAGATCCCACACATACCAAGCATTTCAATAACATACACACAATATGCTCGATATGTGCAAATACAACATGGCATCACAACATGACTCTACAACTCAAGTATTTCAATCAATAGGCTCCGAGGAGCGAGATAATACAAACATGGGTCTCATGACCCAACAATCAGAGCATACAAGTCAAAGCACATGCGGAAGCTTAACATGTCTGAGTACAGACATCTACAAATGAAAAAGGCTGAGAAGCCTAACTATCTACCAGATCCTACCGAGGGCACAAGATCGTAGCTGAGGTAACAAGCTAAACATCGAAGTCCAAGCGGAACTACTAGCGAGACTGAAGTCTCTCTGCAAAAACATAAAATAGGCAAACGTGAGTACAAATGTACCCAGCAAGACTTACATCAGAACTAACTACATATGCATCATTATCAACAAAGGGTGGTGGGGTTTAACTGCAGCAAGCCAGCTTTGACTCGGTGGCTATCCTGAACTACGACTGCAAGTAACTCTTTTGAGGTGGCGCACACGAGTCCACATATTCACCATATCAGTACACCACTATGGATCCGCTCCCGTCTCCCTACGAGAACGCCATCCATAGCACTCACGCTTATCTTGTGTATTTTAGAGTATCCACTTTCACTTGTCTATGAACTGTACAGGTAACCCAGAAGTCCTTTACCGCGGACACGGCTATTCGAATAGATCATATTAACCCTGCAGGGGTGTACTTCTTCACACACGCTCTCGCCACTTACCGCCATGTACACGTCATGTATCTCGGCAACCTTCAAGCGGAAGCCTGGCGAGGGAGTCGGCCACGACCTGACTAACCACACAAGTCACTCGTCCAGGTTTATCGCCTATTCGGGTTCCATCCGCAAGGAGATCCGGCCGGTGTGTCGCTCACGGCCCCAAACGATGTGAGCAGGGTTCCCAAGCCCACCATCCGGGTGCCACTTGGTACACCGTGCCACTGTGCCTAGTCTGTCCCAAGCCCACCTGTACCAGGTGCCACTTGGTAGACTACTAACACTACCTACAAACACCAGAAACTTGTTGCAACTCCTGGACAGAGATCGAGTTGATTAATAAGCCGAGAGGGGTCGAGTTACCAAAACCCAATGTGTGGTAGTAACTGTTCATAGATCACAAACACAGAACTCAGTTCCTGACGACGGCTGCAATGAGACAACCCACCATGTAATCCTACATGGCCTCTCACCGCTACCTTTACCAAATCGTGTTCACACACTTAGCTCACACAAGTAGGACATGTTTACACACCTCCAATTCATTCCCGATGAATCAGAACTGACTCAACTCTAAGCAGTAGCAGGCATGACAAACAAGCATGAATGAGTAGGCATAATAGGGCTCAAACAACTCCTACTCATGCTAGTGGGTTTCATCTATTTACTGTGGCAATGACAGGTCATGCAAAGGATAAAGGGGTTCAGCTACCGCAGTAAGTAACAGATGAATCGGTGTTGTCCTAATGCAGTAAAAGAGAGCAGGAGCGAGAGAGTAGGATTGTATCGGAATGAACAAGGGGGTTTTGCTTGCCTGGCACTTCTGAAGATAGTATAGTTCTTCATCGGTGTCATCGAACTCATCGTCGCAACCACGTCTATCGAGAGGGAACAATTACCGGCAACAGAGAGGAAACACAATCAATGCAATGCACATTATGGTGCATGATCATGACATGGCAACATGCTGGTGTTTTGAGCTAATGCAGCTAGCAACAAAGTTAAATGAAGTTGGTTTGAACCCTAAGTTCAAATCCAAACTCCATATGTGAAATTCAAATGCCATTTATATGATTTGTGCTAAACAGCAGCTATAAGTTGTTCTAACATGCATGAAAATGGTACAGATGGATGGATTGGATTTTTCTGATCATTTTTCATATATAAATTATTTCATTTGGAGTTACGGTTGATTTTCTATGATTTTTAGAAGTTTAGGCCTTTTTCTGAATTTTCTGATTTATTTTAAAACCAGAAAATCAACTACTGCGTCAGCCTGACGTTAGAATGACGTCAGCAGGTCAACGGGGCACGGCCCGGTGAAATCTGACCAGCGGGGTCCACTGGTCAGTGGCACAACTAATTAACCAAGTTAATTAGCCTTAAGTTAATTCTAACTAAACTGTTTGTGGGGCCGGGGCCCACTAGTCAGCGACTAATCAGCTAACTAACCTAGGTTAATTAGTGTTAAACTAATACCAATTAAAATGTCAGGGGGTGGCCCACGCGTCAGTGACACACGGGGGGAGGTCAAACCCTGGACAGCGAGGTCAAACCCGCCGGACCTGGTCCACGGCTCGTCGCCGGCAACGACAGAGACGGCGGAGGGCTTCGGAAATCGCCAACGGTCGACCAAATCGACCGCGGTTTGATCCTATGTGATGCTGGGGCTCGCGTGTGTCTGTTAGGCCAAGAGGTAGGAGATGGGGTGGAGCGAGCTCGCCGGAGTCGAGCTCGTGGCGGCGGCCGGAATTCGGGCCTGCACGGGCGCGGGGCTGCAGCTTGATTTAGAGCAAACGAAGAGCACGGGCAGAGGCTACGGGGCAGCAGGAACTCGACTAGGTGCTCATACGCGGCATTGGCCCACTGTAACAACGACGGCGACATTCGCGGCGGCGGCAAGTTCCGGCGGAGGGGGGAACGGGGCTAGAGCATGAGCGCGAGCAGGGGAGGAGGGGGAATCAGTCCGTGAGCTCACAACGGTTGCAGAGGTGGCCTCGGCGTGCTCGGGGAAGCACCGGAGCGAGCGGGGTGGCGGGAGGGATCTCCGGCGGTCCGAGGTTGAAGACGGCGACAGGGCCGGCGCTTCGGGCGTTTGGCGTCGCGTGAGTCGACAGAGAGGCATAGACGATGGTGGCGGAGCTTCTAGGCATGTAGGAGAGGCGAGGGGGAGGCGGTGGTCGCGGTGGTGGCGAACGGCGGCGACGAACCCGTTCGGGTAGGATGGGGAATGGCGAGGGAGAGAGCAGGGGGGAGAATGAGGTGTCCACGGGGTCGGAGCAGCGACATGGAGATCACCCAGGTGTCCAGGGGCGCAGGCGGCAAGCAGGTGGCGCCGTGGCGAGCTCGTGCTCGTCGGCGTCACCTCTGTGCCTGCCTGGCGAGGACGAAGCAGCTGGCTGGCATGGGCCAGCACAGTGCTGGGCCTGCCAGGTGGGCTGCGGCCAGGTAAGTGGCCCAGGTAAAATCTCTCTCTCTCTCTCTTTTATTTATTGTTTCTGTTTTCTTTTATTTCTGTATCTGTTGGGCTTTATTAAAAATATCTAGGCACTTCCAAAAATCATGAAACTAATCATGGCTACTTTTTTGAATATATCCAACAGTAAACATTTTAGTTTATGATTATTTGAGCATTTAAAATATTTTATAGTATTTAAATGCCCAAAATCAAATACAATATGATTTAATTCAAAAATCCAGAAATGACCTAGAAATATGTTCATCATTTTTGGCAGAGGTTTTATCCTTTATCAGAAATGATGAACATTTCCAAAGGGCATTTTGGGTTCATTGAAAATATTTCATTTTGATCCTAGTTGGATTCTTTCTGATGCTAGGGTTTGATCAATCCCCATTTCAACTTTAGTTGAAACTTAAACATGATGCACACATGAAGGACTAGCCTACTCCATACCAGAACTAGGGATGTGACAACGTTCATGAGACCGGTTCTACTGACATGCTTTGGACACAGGTGGCTGGCGGTTGTCTGTTTCTCCAACTTTAGTTGAATCGAGTTTGACTACGATTGGTCCTTGTTGAAGGTTAAAACAACACACTTGACAAAAAATCGTTGTGGTTTTGATGCGTAGGTAAGAATGGTTCTTGCTAGAAGCCCGTAGTAGCCACATAAAACTTGCAACAACAAAGTAGAGGATGTCTAACTTGTTTTTGCAGGGCTTGTTGTGATGTGATATGGTCAAGACATGATGCCATATAAGTTATTGTATGAGATGATTATGTTTTGTACAAGTTATCGGCAACTGGCAGGAGCCTTATGGTTGTTGCTTTATTGTATGAAATGCAATCGCCATGTAATTGCTTTACTTTATCACTAAGTGGTAGCGATAGTTGTAGAAGCAATAGTTGACGAGACAACAATGACGCTACGATGGAGATCAAGGTGTCATCCGGTGATGATGGAGATCATGATGGTGCTTTGGAGATGAAGATCAAAGGCACAAGATGATGATGGCCATATCGTGTCACATATTTTGATTGCATGTGATGTTTATCTTTTATTCATCTTATTTTGCTTAGTACGACGGTAGCATTATAAGATGATCCCTCACTAAGTTTCAAGGTGTAAGTGTTCTCCCTGAGTATGCACCATTGCTACAGTTCGTCGTGCCGAGACACCGCGTGATGATCGGGTGTGATAAGCTCTACGTTCACGTACAACGGGCGCAAGCCAGTTTTGCACGTGCAGAGTACTCGGGTTGAACTTGACGAGCCTAGCATATTCAGATATGGCCTCGGAACACTGAGACCAAAAGGTCGAACATGAATCATATAGTAGATATGATCAACATAGAGATGTTCACCATTGAAAACTACTCCATCTCACATGATGATCGGACATGGTTTAGTTGATATGGATCACATGATCATTTAGATGACCAGAGCTATGTCTATCTAAGTGGGAGTTCTTTAGTAATATGATTAATTGAACTTTAATTTATCATGAACTTAGTCCTGATAGTTTTTGCATATCTATGTTGTTGTAGATCAATGGCCCATGCTATCATTCCCTTGAATTTAATACGTTCCTAGAGAAAACTAAGTTGAAAGATGATGGTAGCAATTACATGGACTGGATCCGTAACTTGAGGATTATCCTCATTGCTGCACAGAAGAATTACGTCCTGAGCACCGCTAGGTGCAAGGCCCACTGCAGGAGCAACTCCGGATGTTATGAACGTCTGGCAGACTAGAGCTGATGACTACTCGATAGTTCAGTGTGCCATGCTTTATGGCTTAGAATCGGGACTTCAAAGACGTTTTGAACGTCATGGAGCATATGAGACGTTCCAGGAATTGAAGTTAATATTTCAAGCAAATGCCTGAGTTGAGAGATATGAAGTCTCCAACAAGTTTTATAGCTGCAAGATGGAGGAGAATAGTTTTGTCAGTGAACACATACTCAGAATGTCTGGGTACCATAACCACTTGACTCAGCTGGGAGTTAATCTTCCTGATGATAGTGTCATTGACAGAGTTCTTCAATCACTGCCACCAAGCTATAAAGGCTTCATGATGAACTATAATATGCAAGGGATGGAAAAGACGATTCTCGAGCTCTTCGCGATGCTAAAGGCTATGGAGGTAGAAATCAAGAAGGAGCATCAAGTGTTGATGGTTAACAAGACCACTAGTTTCAAGAAAAAGGGCAAAGGGAAGAAGGGGAGCTTCAAGAAGAATAGCAAGCAAGTTGCTGCTCCCGGGAAGAAGCCCAAGTCTGGACCTAAGCCTGAAACTGAGTGCTTCTACTGCAAAGGGACTGGTCACTGGAAGTGGACCTGCCCCAAGTATTTGGCGGATAAGAAGGATGGCAAAGTGAAAGGTATACTTGATATACATGCTATTGATGTGTACCTTGCTAATGCTCGTAGTAGCGCCTGGGTATTTGATACTGGTTATGTTGCTCATATTTGCAACTCGAAACAGGGGCTACAGATTAAATGAAGATTGGCTAAGAACGAGGTGACTATGCGCGTCGGAAATGGTTTCAAGGTCGATGTGATCGCCGTCAGCAGGCTACCTCTACATCTACCTTCGGGATTAGTTTTAGACCTGAATAATTGTTATTTTGTGCCAGCGTTGAGCATGCACATTATATCTGGATCTTGTTTGATGCGAGACGGTTATTCATTTGAATCGGAGAATAATGGTTGTTCTATTTATATGAGTAATATCTTTTATGGTCATGAACTCTTGATGAGTGGTCTATTTTTGTTGAATCTCGATCATAGTGATACACATATTCATAATATTGATGACAAAAGATGCAAAGTTAGTAATGATAGTGCAACTTATTTGTGGCACTGCCGTTTAGGTCATATTGGTGTAAAGCACATGAAGAAACTCCATGCTGATGGGCTTTTGGAACCACTTGATTATGAATCACTCGATGCTTGCGAACCATGCCTCATGGGAAAGATGACTTAGACTCCGTTCTCCGGAACAATGGAGCGAGCCACTGACTTATTGGAAATAATACATACCGATGTATGCGGTCCGATGAGTGTTGAGGCTCGCGGCAGCTACCGTTATTTTCTGACCTTCACAGATGATTTGAGCAGATTGATAACCCACAAGTATAGGGGATCGCAACAGTTTTCGAGGGTAGACTATTCAACCCAAATTTATAGATTCGACACAAGGGGAGCCAAAGAATATTTGAAGGTATTAGCAGCTGAGTTGTCAATTCAATCACACCTGGAGATTAATTATCTGCAACAAAGTGATCAGTAGCAAAGTAGTTTTATAGTTTTGATAGTAGTAGCAGCAGCAATAGTAACAGTAATAGTGATAACAGTAATTCGTAGCAAGTGTGACAGTGATGATAGCAATAGTAACGCGGCAAGAACAATATATGATAAATTCGTAGGCATTGGATCAGTGACTTGTTGGATGATATTCATCATGTGACAGTCATAACCTAGGGCGATACGGCACTAGCTCCAGTTCATTGATATAATGTAGGCATGTATTCCGTAAATAGTCATACGTGCTTTATTAAAATAACTTGCATGACATCTTTTGTCCTACCATCCGGTGGCAGCGGGGTCCATATTGGAAACTAAGGGATATTAAGGCCTCCTTTTAAAAGAGAACCGGAACAAAGCATTAGCACATAGTGAATACATGAACTCCTCAAACTACGATCATCACCAAGAGTGGGCCCGGTTGTTGTCACTCCGGGGTTGTCGGATCATAACACGTAGTAGGTGACTATAACTTGCAAGAGCAGATCTAAAACATGGATATAATGATGAATTCATAAACGGTTCAGCTTTGAGTTCATGGCACCCGGGCCCAAAGTGACAAGCATAGCAAAGTCATAGCAACATCAATCTAAGAACATAGTGGATACTAGGGATCAGGCCCTTTTAAAACTAACTAGATTACATGATGAAGCTCATCCAACTCCTCACCGACCAACGAGCCTACAAAGGAATTATTCACTCCCGGTGGGGAGTATCATGGAATTGGCGATGGAGATTGGTTGGTGATGACGAAGAACGAAGATCCTCCTCTCTGGAGCCCCAAACGGACTCCATATCTGCCCTCCCGAGGAAGAACATGGCTTGGCGGCGGCGTCTCGTGAAATGCGATAATTATTTTTTCCTCATTTTTTCTCTGAAAATAGGAATTTATAGTGTCAGGGTTGAGGTCTGCAGGTCCACTAGGTGGGTACAACCCACCTGGGCGCGCCAGGAGAGGGGGGCACGCCCTAGTGGGTTGTGCCCACCCAGGAGCCCCTCTCTGGTGGGTCTTGGCTCCAGTAATTCTCATTTATTCCAAAATCTTCGCAAAGTTTCGTTTCATTCCGAGAACTTTTATTTCTACACAAAAACAACACCATGGTAGTTCTGCTGAAAACAACGTCCGCCCGGGGTTAGTTTCATTCAAATCATGCAAATTAGAGTCCAAAACAAGAGGAAAAACATGAGAAGTAGATACATTGGAGACGTATCAACTCCCCCAATCTTAAACCTCTGCTTGTCCTGAAGTAATTCAGTTGATAAACTGAAAGTGAGAAAGAAAAACTTTTATGGATTCTTTTGCTCTTGTTTGCATAAATAAGATTAAATAGCACCCAGGTTTTCATCCAGCATTATAACTAACCATGTCAACGATAACTCTTAAAGATTATATTAACTCATATCAATGACATAATCAGCCAGCGAGCAATAATAATAGATCTCAAACAACAATGCGTTGTCAAAACAACCATGATATAATATGACAATAGTGGTATCTCGCTAGCCCTTTCCGAGACCGCAAAACATAAATGCAGAGCACCTCCAAAGTTCAAGCAACGACTAAACATTGTAATTCATGGTAGAAAAGATCCAGTCATGATGCACCCAACATTAGCTACACACAATGCATAAATCATGACAGCTGGGCTCTACTCAGTTTCTGGTGCTTGTTTGAGAAGGTGATGACACAACATAAAAGTAAATAGAAAGTCCCTTCATAGAGGGAAGTAGTGATTTGCAGAGGTGCCAAAGCTCAATTTTTAAAACAGAGATAAATAATATTTTGAGACATGCACCCTTCTTATTCACTTCACGACCATCAGTTATCAACATCTTCCATGCTAAGCATGCTAGTGGCGGTTCCCAAGCGATAAAAGTAAAGGTTTTGATTCCATTGGGAGTTTTTGTTTGATTATTTAAGAGATGAACTCTTTTTCATGTTTGCGGTTTGGGACTGGGCATCCCTATTACCGCCCTTTTCTCGTGCAATGGCGAGTGAATAAACGCTCAACCTGAGAATAACCCGCTTAGCGTGGAAGATATCGACCACCTCCTGTCGTTCCATGAACGATCCAGGCACACAAAAAGGATAATTTTTAGAAGTTTTTAGAAGTGGCACATGCAAATTTACTTAGGACGGCAGGGTAATACCGCATATAGGTAGGTATGGTGGACTCATCAGGAATAACTTTGGGTTCAAGGTTTTTGATGTACAAGCAGAATTCCCACTTAGTACAGGCGAAGGCTAGCAATTAGATTGAGAAGCGACCAGTTAGAGAGCAACAACGATCATAACCATGCATTATGCATAAGTAACATTGGACACTAGCATGAGTAGGATATGAACACCATGAACATAAATATCATAGAGGCTATGTTGGTTTTGATTCAACTACATGCATGAACATGTGCCAGGTCAAGCCACTCGAACATTCACAGGAGGATACCATATCATCATACTACATCACAATCATTCTAACGCTATGTTGAAATCCAAGATAAATCATTATTCACTCCTAGCTATTTATGCATGGCATGAGAAACTATAATCTCTAATTGTCATTGCAAACATGTTTAATCATAATGGGCTGAAGCCTGGATAGTAGGTTAAACATATTTACACAAACAGAACAAGTCGAATTCATACCAGTTTCTCTTTGCCACGGCCAGTTCATCGAATATCGTCATTATTGCCTTTCACTTGCATGACCGAACGATAAGAAAATAATAATAGTACAAGAGTGCCATGGACTAAGCTGGAATCTACAAGACATTTTATTCAACAGGAGAAGACAAGGTAAAATGTGCTCTTATTAGTTCAACAGTTATTCATATGAGAGCCACTCAACATTTTCATTGTGGTCTTCTCCTTGACAAGACTCGAATAAAAGGAAAAGAAATTCAGAGAAACACACTGAAATATTTTTGGAGTTTTTGGTTTTCTTGAACAAGCAAATACAAGGAAAAAGCAAAAACGAGAAAAACTATTTACACGGGAAAGCTCCCAACAAGCAAAAGAAGAATGAAGAAATCTTTTTGTGTTTTCTTTTTAGTGCTACTACTAAGCATGCAAGGAAAGTAAATTACTACAACTAATTTTTTTGGTTTTTTCTAAAAAATTCAAACACACAAGAAGAAAGCAAGAAAACAAATCTAAGCATGGATGATACGATGAAAAAGTGTGAACACCAACAAGTGGAATGATATGTGAACATGAATGTAATGTTGGTGAGAATACGTATTCCCCCAAGCTTAATCTTTTGGCCTAACTTGGTAGTCAATCAGTAGCCTGGATGGTAGTAGGGATACCGAGGAGCAGACATCCACTCCTCTCCCTGCCGAGGCTCCTCCGCAGCCTCTGCAGCATCGTGAGCGCTCTAGTAGGCAATGATGTCTGCAGGCATAATCCGATATCCGCCCCTGGTAGCAGAATCAAATAAAGCAGGCGCGGGCAATGGAATAACATCACGAGTTTCAACACTGTAGACCAGGTTGTAAGGAATGGCGATGTTAAGATGATCATGTGCAAGAAAGTGATGATGTACCATGGCTGCACAGTCTAGGTAAACCTTGGTCAGAGGGTAATCGTGAGGGCGTATCCCAGCATTGAAATGGGCCGCCAAATGAGTAGCAAAGATCCCACCATGTATTTTACCCTGGGATTTATTAAGATGCAGGCGACGAGCCACGATAGCTCCCAAGCTATGCGTGTTGTCGTCCTTAAGTGCACGACGTAAAACAAAAGGTCTGGTGAACTAAGTGCACCCACCTTCTCCCTACCAAGCAAGCATTTGGTAATGAAAAGTGCAAAGTAACGAATAGCAGGAAAATGTAAGCCAGTGGCAGTGATGGCTGACACTCCTCTCTCATCACCCACTGTCAAAGTGCGACAAAAAGCCTCAAATTCGGCTGGCGTAGGCTCAGCCAAGCTCCCATCAGAAGGGATCATGCATATGTTACAAAATTTAGTAAGTGGTATCTGATGGTTTTCAATATATAAATCAAAGCTTACTTCAGGAGGATTATTTCTAGGCAAGAAAGTAAAGCTTTGAACAAAGATGTTCGTGAGGATTTGGTGCTGGTCACAGTCATCTACGATGAAGTCGGTGAGGTCGGCATTAGCAATATATAGCATGAACTCCTCAAGAATTCCAGCCTCTTGAGGAACGGGATGTGCGGTGCTACGTCTTGAGCTTGCGTTGGTTTTCTTTGAAGAGGAAAGGGTGATGCAGCAAAGTAGCGTAAGTATTTCCCTCAGTTTTTGAGAACCAAGGTATCAATCCAGTAGGAGGCTCCTCAAAAGTCCCACGCACCTACACAAACAAACAAGAACTCGCAACCAACGCAATAAAGGGGTTGTCAATCCCTTCACGGCCACTTGCAAAAGTGAGATCTGATAGAGATAATATGATAAGATAAATATTTTTGGTATTTTTATGATATAGTTTGGAAAAGTAAAAGATGCAAATAAAAGTAGATTGAAATCTTATATGATAGAAGATAGACCCGGGGGCCATAGGTTTTACTAGTGGCTTCTCTCAAGATAGCATAGTATTATGGTGGGTGAGGAAATTACTTTCAAGCAATTGATAGAAAATAGAATAATTATGAGATTATCTAGGCATGATCATGTATATAGGCATCACGTTCGTGACAAGTAGACCAACTCCTGCCTACATCTACTACTATTACTCCACACATCGACCGCTATCCAGGATGCATCTAGAGTATTAAGTTCATAAAGAACAGAGTAACGCATTAAGAAAGATGACATGATCTAGAGGGATAAACTCATGCAATATGGTATAAACCCCATATTTTTATCCTCGATGGCAACAATACAATGCGTGCCTTGCTGCCCCTGCTGTCGCTGGGAAAGGACACCGCAAGATTGAACCCAAAGCTAAGCACTTCCCCCATTGCAAGAAAGATCAATCTAGTAGGCCAAACCAAACTGATAATTCAAAGAGACTTGCAAAGATAACTTAATCACACATAAAAGAATTCAGAGGAGATTCAAATATTTCTCATAGATAAACTTGATCATAAACCACAATTCATCGGATCTGGACAAACACACTAGAAAAAGAGTTACATCGAATAGATCTCAAAGAAGATCGAGGAGAACTTTGTATTGAGATTCAAAGAGAGAGAAGAAGCGATCTAGCTAATAACTATGGACCCAAAGGTCTGCGGTAAACTACTCACAACTCATCGGAGAGGCCTTGGAGATGATGTAGAGGCCCTCCGTGGTCAATTCCCCCTCCGGCGGAGCGCCGACGAAGGCTCCAAGATGGGATCTCGCGGATACAGAAGGTTGCGGTGGTGGAATTAGGTTTTCGTGGTGCTCCTCGATAGTTTCAGGGTATGTGGGTATATATAGGAGGAAGAAGTAGGTCGATGGACGCTCGAGGGGCCCACGAGGGTGGGGGGTGTGCACAATTGTAGGGGGGCGCCGGGCACCCTTGTGGCCGCCTCACTTGTGGCTTGACTTCCACTCCAAGTCTTGAGGTTTGCATTTCTTCCAAAAAGATCGTTCCCGAAGGTTTCATCGCGTTTGGACTCCGTTTGATATTCCTTTTCTTCGAAACACTGAAATAGGCAAAAAAACTACAATACGGGTTGGGCCTCCGGTTAGTAGGTTAGTCCCAAAAATGATATAAAAGTGTAAAGTAAAGCCCATAAACATCCAAAATGGGTAATATAATAGCATGGAACAATAAAAAATTATAGATACGTTGGAGACGTATCAAGCATCCCCAAGCTTAATTCCTGCTCGTCCTCGAGTAGGAAAATGATAAAAACAAATTTTTTGATATGGAATGCTACCTAACATAATTCTCAATGTAATTTTCTTTATTGTGGCATGAATGTTCAGATCCAAATGATTCAAAATAAAAGTTCATATTGACATAAGAAACAGTAATACTTCAAGCATACTAACTAAGCAATCATGTCTTCTCAAAATAACATGGCTAAATAAAGTTATCTCTACAAAATCATATAGTCTGGCTGTTGCTCTATCTTCATCACACAAAGTATTTAATCATGCACAACCCCGATGACAAGCCAAGCAATTGTTTCATACTTTAGTAATATCAAACTTTTTCATCTTTTACGCAATACATGAGCGTGAGCCATGGACGTAGCACTATATGTGGAATAGAATGGTGGTTGTGGAGAAGACAAAAAGGAGAAGATAGTCTCACATCAACTAGGCGTATCAACGGGCTATGGAGATGCCCATTAATAGATATCAATGTGAGTGAGTAGGTATTGCCATAAAATGGATACACTAGAGCTATAAATGTATGAAATCTCAACAAAAGAAACTAAGTGGGTGTGCATCCAACTCGCTTTCTCACGAAGACCTACGGCATTTTGAGGAAGCCCATCATTGGAATATACGAGCCAAGTTCTTATAATGAAAAATTCCCACTAGTATATGAAAGTGACAACATAGGAGACTCTCTATCATGAAGATCATGGTGCTACTTTGAAGCACAAGTGCGGTAAAAAGGATAGTAGCATTGTCCCTTCTCTCTTTTTCTCTCATTTTTTGGGCCTTTCTCTTTTTTATTTGGCCTTTATCTTTTTTTAAGTCCGAAGTCTCATCCCGACTTGTGGGGGAATAATAGTATCCATCATCCTTTCCTCACTGGGACAATGCTCTAATAATTAAAATCATCACACTTTTATTTTTTTACAACTCAAGATTACAACTTGATACTTAGAACAAGATATGACTCTATATGAATGCCTCCGGCGGTGTACCGGTATATGCAATGAATCAAGAGTGACATGTATGAAAATTATGAAGGTGGCCTTGCCACAAATACAATGTCAACTACATGATCATGCAAAGAGCAATATGACAATGATGATGCGTGTCATATAAACAGAACGGTGAAAAGTTGCATGTCAATATATCTTGAAATGGCTATGGAAATGCCATAATAGGTAGGTATTGTGGCTGTTTTGAGGAAGGTATATGGTGGGTGTATGGTACCGGTGAAAGTTGCACGGCACAAGAGAGGCTAGCAATGGTGCAAGGGTGAGAGTGCGTATAATCCATGGACTCAACATTAGTCATAAAGAACTCATATACTTATTGCAAAAATCTACAAGCCATTGAAAACAAAGTACTACACACATGCTCCTAGGGGGATAGATTGGTAGGAAAATACTATCGCTCGTCCCCGACCGCCACTCATAAGGAAGACAATCAATAAATAAAATTGTGCTCCAACTTCATCACAAAGCGGTTCACCATACGTGCATGCTACGGGAATCACAAACTTCAACACAAGTATTCTTTAAATTCATAATCACCCAGCTAGCATGACTCTAATATTACCACCTTTATATCTCAAAACAATTATCAAGTATCAAATTGATCATAACATCCAATTCACTTTCTATGATAGTTGTTATTATACCCAACTTGGATGCCCATCATTCTAGGACCAATTTTGTAACCATAGAAAATACCATGCTGTTCTAAGAGACTCAAAATAATTTAAGTGAAGCATGAGAGAACAACAATTTCTACAAAATCAATCCACCGACGTGCACTAAAAGATATACTCCCTCCTTCCATCTATATAGGGCCTAATGCGTTTTTTGAGGCTAACTTTGACCAAATATTAGAGCAATAATATATGACATGCAACTTACACAAAGCACACCGTTATATCCGTGTGTGAAAGGAGCTTTCAGTGATATAATTTTCACATTGTGCATGTCATGTATAATTAATCTTGTCAATAGTCAAAGGCGGTCTTAAAAAACGCATGAGGCCCTATATAGATGGAAGGAGGGAGTAAGTGAAGCACTAGAGCAAACACTATTTAGCTCAAAAGATATAAGTGAAGCACATAGTGTATTCTAATAAATTCTATTCAAGTGGGCTTCTCCCAAAAGGTGTGTACAGCAAGTATGATTGTGGTAAACTAAAAAGCAAAGACTAATATCATACAAGACGCTCCAAGCAAAACACATATCATGTGGTGAATAAAAATACAGCTCCAAGTAAAGTTACCGATAGACGAAGACAAAAGAGGGGATGCCTTCCGGGGCATCCCCAAGCTTAGGCTTTTTGTTATCCTTGAATATCTTGGGGTGCCATGGGCATCCCCAAGCTTAGGCTCTTGCCAGTCCTTATTCCATAGTCCATCAAATCTTTACCCAAAACTTGAAAACTTCACAACACAAAACTCAACAGGAAATCTCGTAAGCTCCGTTAGTGCAAGAAAGAAAAACCACCACATAGGGTACTGTAATGAACTCATTCTTTATTTATATTGGTGTTAAACATACTGTATTCCAACTTCTGTATGGTTCATACCCCTACATACTAGCCATAGATGCATTAAAATAAGCAAACAACACACGAAAAACAGAATCTATCAAAAACAGAACAGTCTGTAGTAATCTGTAACTATCGAATACTTCTTGAACTCTAAAAATCCTAACAAAATAGGAAGTCCTGGGAAATTTTTCTATTGATCTACAGCAAAAAGAATCAACGCAAAAGCAAGCTTCT
This sequence comes from Triticum dicoccoides, assembly GCF_002162155.2. Taxonomy (NCBI): domain Eukaryota; kingdom Viridiplantae; phylum Streptophyta; class Magnoliopsida; order Poales; family Poaceae; genus Triticum; species Triticum dicoccoides. The sequence continues at coordinate 222,386,778 of NC_041381.1, read as the reverse complement.
GTGAATTACTAAAATTATTTTTGTGCGGGCAAAGTTTCTGTTTTTCAGCAGAATCAAATTAACTATCACCATATGTTATCCTATAGGTTCTACTTGGCACAAACACTAATTAAAACATGAAAACACATCTAAACATAAGGTAGATGAAAATTTTATTACTAAACTGAAGCAAAAAGCAAAATAAATAAATAAATAAAAATTGGGTTGCCTCCCAACTAGCGCTATTGTTTAACGCCCCAAGCGAGGATAGATCTAAGTAGTGCCATCTTTGGCACTCAATTCATAAGTAGCTCGCATGATAGATTCATATGGTAGTTTAACTTTCTTTCTTGGAAAGTGCTTCATGCCTTTCCTTAATGGAAATTGGAATCTAATATTCCCTTCCTTCATATCAATAATCGCACCAATCGTTCTAAGGAAAGGTCTACCAAGAATAATAGGACAAGAAAGGTTGCAATCTATATCAAGAATGATAAAAATCTATGGGCACATAATTCCTATTTGCAACAATAAGAACATCATTGATCCTTCCCATAGGTTTCTTAATGGTGGAATCCGCAAGGTGCAAATTTAAAGAGCAATCATCAAGATCATGGAAACCTAGAATATCACATAAAGTTTTCGGAATCATGGAAACACTAGCACCCAAATCACACAAAGCATAACACTCATGATCTTTAATTTTAATCTTTATAGTAGGTTCCCACTCATCATAAAGTTTTCTAGGTATAGAAACTTACAAATTAAGTTTTTCATCATAGGATTGCATCAAAGCATCAACAATATGTTTGGTAAAAGCTTTATTTTGACTATAAGCATGAGGAGAATTCAACACGGATTGCCACAAGGAAATACAATCTATTAAAGAACAATTATCATAATTAAATTCCTTGAAATCCAAGATAGTGGATTCAATGCTATTTAAAGTCTTGACCTCTCCAATCCCACTTTTACCAAATTTAGCATCAAGACCTAAGAACTCCGAATCATTGGGACGCCTTTTAACTAAAGTTGACTCATCTCCAGTCCCATCATTATTAAGATTCATATTACTAAAAAAAGATTTAATAGGGGACACATCAATAACTTTTAGATCTTCATCATTATTTTCATGGAAACTAGAAGAACACGCTTTTACAAAGCAATCTTTCTTAGCACGCAATCTAGCGGTTCTTTCTTTGCACTCATCAATAGAAATTCTCATGGATTTGAGAGACTCATTGATATCATGCTTAGGAGGAGTAGATATAAGTTTCAAAGAATCAACATCAAGCGAAATCCTATCAACGTTCCTAGCCAAATCATCAATTTTAAGCAATTTTTCTTCAAGCAAAGCATTAAAATTCTTTTGAGAGATCATAAATTCTTTAACACTATTCTCAAAATCAGAGGGAATCTTATTATAATTACCATAAGAATTATTGTAGGAATTTCCATAATTGTTAGAGGAATTACTAGGTAACGGTCTAGGATTAAAGTTTCCTCTATAAGCATTGTTACCAAAATTATTCCTACCAACAAAATTCACATCCAGAGATTCATTATTATTCTCAATCAAAGTAGACAAAGGCATATCATTGGGATCAATAGGAGCACTCTTAGTAGCAAACAATTTCATAAGTTCATCCATCTTTCCACTCAAAACATTAATTTCTTCTATAGCATGCATTTTTTTACTAGTAGATCTTTTGGTGTGCCATTGAGAATAATTAGCCATAATATTATCAAGGAGTTTAGTAGCTTCTCCTAAGGTAATTTCGATAAAGTGCCTCCCGCGGCCAAATCTATAAGATTTCTAGAAGCAAAATTCAATCCGGCATAGAAATTTTGTATGATCATCCATAAATTCAAACCATGAGTAGGGAAATTGCGAATCATCAATTTCATTCTTTCCCAAGATTGGGCAACATGCTCATGATCAAGTTGTTTAAAATTCATAATATCGTTCCTAAGAGAGATGATCTTAGCGGGAGGAAAATACTTAGAGATAAAAGCTTCTTTGCACTTATTCCATGAATCAATACTATTCTTAGGCAAAGACGAAAACCAAACTTTAGCACGATCTCTAAGTGAAAACAGAAATAAATTAAATTTAACAATATCATTATCCGTATCTTTCTTCTTTTGCATCTCACACAAATCAACAAAGTTATTTAGATGGGCAGCGGCATCTTCACTAGGAAGGCCGGAGAATTGATCTTTCATAACAAGATTCAGCAAAGCAACATTGATTTCACAAGACTCAACATCATTAAGAGGAGCGATCGGAGTACTAAGGAAATCATTATTATTGGTATTGGAAAAATCACACAATTTGGTATTATCTTGCGCCATCGCGACAAGCAATCCAACACACAAGCAAACAAAGAGGCAAGCGAAAGAGAGAGGAGATTGGGAAAGAGAGGGTAAATAAAACGGCAAGGGTGAAGTGGGGGAGAGGAAAACGAGAGGCAAATGGCAAATAATGTAATGCGAGGGAGATGAGTTTGTGATGGGTACTTGGTATGTCTTGACTTGAGCAAAGACCTCCCCGGCAACGGCGCCAGAAATGCACGTTGGCGGGAGGTCGAATCTTGACTTGACTTGGTGGAAGCCTCCCCGGCAACAGTGCCAGAAATCCTTCTTGCTACGTCTTGAGCTTGCGTTGGTTTTCCTTCAAGAGGAAAGAGTGATGCAACAAAGTAGCGTAAGTAGTTCCCTCAGTTTTTGAGAACCAAGGTATTAATCCAGTAGGAGGCTCATCAAAAGTCCCACTCACCTACACAAACAAACAAGAACTCGCAACCAACGCAAAAAAGGGGTTGTCAATCCCTTCACGACCACTTGCGAAAGTGAGATCTGATAGAGATAATATGATAAGATAAATATTTTTGGTATTTTTATGATATATATTGGAAAAGTAAAAGATGCAAATAAAAGTAGATTGAAAGCTTATATGATAAAAGATAGACCCGGGGGCCATAGGTTTCACTAGTGGCTTCTCTCAAGATAGCATAGTATTATGGTGGGTGAGCAAATTACTGTCGAGCAATTGATAGAAAAGCGAATAATTATGAGATTATCTAGGCATGATCATGTATATAGGCATCATGTTCGTGACAAGAAGACCGACTCCTGCCTGCATCTACTACTATTACTCCACACATCGACCGCTATACAGCATGCATCTAGAGTATTAAGTTCATAAAGAACAGAGTAACATATTAAGAAAGATGACATGATGTAGAGGGATAAACTCATGCAATATGATATGAACCCCATCTTTTTATCCTCGATGGCAACAATACAATACGTTCCTTGCTGCCCCTGCTGTCACTGGGAAAGGACACCGCAAGATTGAACCCAAAGCTAAGCACTTCTCCCATTGCAAGAAACATCAATCTAGTAGGCCAAACCAAACAGATAATTCGAAGAGACTTGCAAAGATAACGTAATCACACATAAAAGAATTTAGAGGAGATTCAAATATTTCTCATAGATAAACTTGATCATTAACCCATAATTCATCGGATCTCGACAAACACACCGCAAAAAGAGTTACATCAAATAGATCTCCAAGAGGATCAAGGAGAACTTTGTATTGAGATTCAAAGAGAGAGAAGAAGCCATCTAGCTAATAATTATGGACCCGAAGGTATGTGGTAAACTACTCACAACTCATAGAAGAGGCCTTGGAGATGATGTAGAGGCCCTCCATGGTCAATTCCCCCTCCAGCGGAGCGCCGGCGAAGGCTCCAAGATGGGATCTCACGGATACAGAAGGTTGCGGCGGTGGAATTAGGTTTTCGTGGTGCTCCTCAATGGTTTCAGGGTATGTGGGTATATATAGTAGTAGGAAGAAGTAGGTCGGTGGACGCTCGAGGGGCCCATGAGGGTGGGGGGAGCGCCCACCTGTAGGGGGCGCGCCGGGCACCCTCGTGGCTGCCTTGCTTGTTGCTTGACTTCCACTCCAAGTCTCGAGGTTTGCATTTGTTCCAAAAAGATCGTTCCCGAAGGTTTCTTCGCGTTTGGACTCCATTTGATATTCTTTTTCTTCGAAACACTGAAATAGGCAAAAAACAGCAATACGGGCTGGGCCTCTGGTTAGTAGGTTAGTCCCAAAAATGATATAAACGTGTGAAGTAAAGGCCATAAACATCCAAAACGGGTAATATAATAGCATGGAACAATCAAAAATTATAGATACGTTGGAGACGTATCATGCGGCCTTTCGCACGGCCGTACTTCCGTCAACCTTCGAGGGTGGAGATCACTATCAGAAGACTCCCCAATAACACCCTTGGAGTTCTTCTTAGAGCCAAACTTCCTGAAGATATTCATGTCCGCGTACAATTTTTCCTATAAACAAAAATCTGAATTTTTATTTCACAAAATTTTCCCAACAAAACTTCACAAAATTGATAGAAACTACTCATAGGGATACATAGAGGCCATAGCAAGCATGCAAACTACTTGGAACACTAAGAATTCAACATGCAAGCTCATCTACAGCAGCACCAAGAGTAGCTAATTATTCAAAGTATAAACCACTAAAACAAAAACTAATTGGACAAACGGTGGAGTCACATACCAAGCAACAATCCCCAGAAACTATTTTAGAAACGGAGCTTCGAGCAAAGAGATCGGAATCCGTGGGTTTGAGCTCAAGAACACGGGGGAGAGAGCAATGGAGATTTTTTTCTGGAGGTAAGTGATGATGTGGGCTAAAGAGGTAAGTGAGGGGGCCCACGTGGGGACCACAACCCACCAGGGCGCGCCTGGGGGTCCTAGCGCGCACAGGTGGGTTGTGCCCACCTGGTGCACTTCCCTCTGGTATTATTTGCACCAAAAATTCAGAAATATTCAGAAAAAAAATCGTATAAATTTTTCAGGGCATTCTAAGCACTTTTATTTTTGGGTCATTTTTTATTGCACGGGAAATTCAGAAAACAGAATAAACATGGCATTTTATGTTATTTAACTAACAAAAATAGAAAATAGAAAATAAGGACAGAAGGTAGTGCTTACTAAATTCATCAACTTCATGCCGCTCAAAAAATGATTCATTAATAAGGTTGATTAGGTCTTATTAACAACCACTTTCGATTAGCATGAAACCGAAGGACTTTCGTAAACCACTAAGTTACCTCAATGGGGATATGCATGTCCCCACCAATAAGCATTTCATATTTCTTTTTGATAGTAGGTAGAGGTATTTGAAAACTTCCAATAGTGATTGTCGGAGATGTTTCAATAACATTAATACCATTCACTACGAATTGTTTCTTCGGAAAGTGCACCGTATGTTCATTACCATTAATATGAAACATGACCTTGCTTTTATTGCAGTCAATAATAGCCCCTGCTGTCTTCAAGAAGGGTGTACCAAGGATAATCGACATGTTGTCGTCCTCGGGCATCTCAAGTATAACAAAGTCAGTAAAAATAGTAACATTAGCAACAACAATGGGCACATCCTCACAAATACTGATAGGTATGGCAGTTGATTTGTCAGCCATTTGCAAAGACATTTCAGTAGGTGTGAGTTTATTCAAGCTAAGTCTTTTATATAAAGAGGAAGGCATAACACTAACACCAGCTCCGAAATCTCACAAATCAGTTTTCACATAATTCTTTTTGATAGAGCAAGGTATAGTTGGTATACCCAGATCTCCAAATTTTTTAGGTACTCCATCTTTGAAAGTATAATTAGCAAGCATAGTGGAAATTTCAGCTTCCGGTATTTTTCTCTTAGTTGTGATGATGTCTTTCATATACTTTGCATAAGGAGGCATTTTCAAGATGTCAGTCAAGCGAGTACGCAAAAGGACTGGCCTCGGCATTTCAGCAAAGCTTCAAATTCTTCGTCATCATTCCTTTTAGTTGACTTGGGTGGAGAAGGCATAGGTTTTTGAACCCACGGTTCTCTTTCTTTACTGTGTTTTCTAGCAATGAAGTCTCTTTTATCATACCTTTTATTCTTGGGTTGTGGGTTATCAAGATCAACAGGTGGTTCTATCTCAACATCATTATCTGGTTATTTTTCATTTGGTTGAGCATCTTCATGAACATCAGCATTATATTTTTAATCATCACTAGGTGGACGTTCATTACTAGATTGAGTTTCAGCATCAGAGATAGAAGTTTCATTTTCATTATCAGGAGGTTTCCCTATTTCAGGTTCACTAGAAGCATGCAAAGTCCTATCATTTTTCTTCTTCCTTTTCCTTTTAGAAGGACTAGGTGCACTAGTGTTAGCTCTTTGTGAATCTTGTTCAATTCTTTTTGGGTGTCCCTCAGGATAAAGTGGTTCCTGGGTCATTTTACCTCCTCTAGTTGCAATTCTAACAGCAAAGTCCTGCATATTATTATTCATTTCATCAAGCAATTCTCTTTGTGATTTAGCAACTTGTTCTAATTGAGTTTGTACCATATAAGCATGTTTTCCAACACCTCTAACATCATTTGAAATTCCAAACAACAAGTCACTCAGGCGAGCAATCATATCAGAGTTATATTTCAATTGTTTCATAACATTTGCATTGAAGTGATCTTGTTTTCTAATGTAGTTTTCAAACTCATAAAGGCATTGACTAGGAGTCATATTGTGAGGATTATCATTTTCATTGAACTTCATAAGAGAGTTTACCTCTACCACCTTAGGATGTGGTGGTTTATCAAGCCCATGTACTTCTTCAATAGGAGGTAAATTTTTAACATCCTCAGCTCTAATACCTTTTTCCTTCATAGATTTCTTTGCCTCTTACATATCTTCAGGACTGAGATATAATATACCCCTCTTCTTTGGAGTGTGTTTAGCCGATGGTTCAGGAATAGTCCAATCATCATAATTTTTCAGTATGTTATTCAATAATTCTTCAGCTTGAGCAATAGTTCGTTCCCTGAAAACACAACCAGCACAACTATCTAGGAAGTCCCTAGAAGCATCAGTTAGTCCATTATAGAAGATATCAAGTATTTCATTTTTCTTAGGAGGATGACTAGGCAAAGCATTAAGTAATTGACAAAGCCTCCCCCAAGCTTGTGGGAGACTCTCTTCTTTAGTTTGCATAAAGTTAAATATTTCCTATAAGGCAGCTTGTTTCTTATGAGCAGGAAAATATTTTTCAGAGAAGTAATAAATCATATCCTGGGGACTACACACACAACCAGGAGCAAGAGTATTGTACCAAGATTTAGCATCACCCTTCAATGAGAAAGGAAATAATTTGAGAGTAAAGTAATAGCGATTTTTCTCATCATGAGTAAAAAGGGTGGTGTCGGTGTCAAAACCGGTGGATCTCGGGTAGGGGGTCCCTAACTATGCGTCTAGGCGGATGGTAACAGGAGACAAGGGACACGATGTTTTACCCAGGTTTGGGCCCTCTTGATTTGGAGGTAAAACCCTATGTCCTGCTTGATTAATATTGATGATGTGTGTTACAAGAGTGGATCTACGACGAGATCAAGGAGGCTAAACCCTAGAAGCTAGCTTATGGTATGATTGTTGTTCGTCCTATGGACTACAGCCATCCGGTTTATATAGACAACGGAGAGGGCTAGGGTTACACAGAGTCAGTTATAAAGGTAGGAAATCTACATATCCGTATCGCCAAGCTTGCCTTCCACGCCAAGGAAAGTCCCATCCGGACATGGGACAAAGTCTTCAATCTTGTATCTTCATAGTCTTGGAGTCCGGCCGATGATGATAGTTCGGCTATCCGGACACCCCCTAGTCCGGAACTCCCTCAGTAGCCCCTGAACCAGGCTTCAATGACGACGAGTCCGGCGCGCATATTGTCTTCGGCATTGCAAGGCGGGTTCCTCCTCCGAATAATTTATAGAAGATCGTGAACACCAGGATAGTGTCCGGCTCTGCAAAAATAAATTCCACGTACCACCGTAGAGAGAATAATATTACACAAGATCAATCTACTGACGTATTCTGCGGCGTGACGTCACACCACTTCGAAGCCTTTACTCAAATTGTTTTTATTATTCCGCCTCAGCGTGTTTAGCGAAGCGGTTTCCTTGGCACGTCTTGTCGAAGCAGAGATCGTGTTCCCCTTATTCCGGAATTCCCATCAATACGGACGTGGGTAACCCAACCGCGCCATTGATTGTGACGCTTGGGAGATAAGCGAGTTTTACCAGGCCGGTGGGGACGCATGTTTCTGTCCGCCCATATAAGGGGATAAAGATCCAACCGTTTTACCTGCGCCTTCTTCCTCCTTGGCTTATCTATCTCCGCGAACTCGAGCTCCAGCGCCCAAGTCCGCACTTCTCACCTCAACCTTCTCCAACTATGTCCGGAGCGGGAGGCAAGTGGATGGCCTCCTCCGTCACGGAGGGGCAGATCCAGAAGCTGCGCGACACCGGATATTTGTCCAGCGACATCGCGCATCGGCTCCCCGACAAGGGAGAGCTCGTCCCCAACCTCAGGCCCCATGAGAGGGTAGTATTTCTTCCCCATTTCCTCCGCGGACTGGGCTTCCCACTTCACCCCTTTGTCCGGGGGCTCATGTTCTACTACGGCCTAGATTTCCATGATCTGGCCCCGAATTTCATTCTCAACATCTCGGTGTTTATCGTCGTGTGCGAGGCCTTCCTCTGCATCCAGCCCCACTTCGGCTTGTGGCTCAAGACCTTCAGTGTCAAGCCGAAGGTTGTGAAGGGCAGCCAAGCAGAATGCGGAGGCGCCATGGTGGGCAGGATGTCCCACGTTACATGGTTGGAGGGCACTTTCGTGGAAACCATCAAGGGGTGGCAATCGGGGTGGTTCTACATCACCGAGCCGCGTGACCCTGATTGGGAAGCGGCCCCCGAATTCAGATCCGGCATCCCTACACGGCTCACCTCCTGGAAAGAGAGTGGCCTGATCTGGGGGAATTCGGAGGAGCTGACCGGACTCCAAGCCTGTATCCAGAAGCTGGTGGACAAGAAGCTCAAGCTTGTCAACGTAGTCCAGGTCATGCTCATCCGCCGGATTCTCTCGTGCCAACGACGGGGTTTCAACATGTGGGAGTTCGATCCGGCGCAGCTCCAGACCCTGAGCGGGCTCTTCGACACTACGTACGAAGATGTCTGGAAGGTGCTGTTCAAGGGCGCCGAGGCTCCCGCATTCGCTACCGAAGATCACGGATTCCGCTCGCAGCGTCCAGCTGACGAGGTAAGTGATTTTGCCACTTGTTTTCCATAGTTTGATTCTATGCGGGATCTAAACTCCCTTTACCTTTGACAGGAATGGCTGGCGAAGGCCGAACGGACTATCTGTCTGGCCCCATTGCCAGAGGACCCAGCGGACGCCCGCCTAACAGGGCTGCTGGCTCCAGCACCCCACGTGGTGCCAGAGAAGAAGGCCAAGAAGACGGCCACAGGGACTCGGAAGAGTTCCCGTTTTCAGGTGCTATCGGATGATGAATCTGAGGCCGACTCCTCCCACCAAGGCGAGGAGGAGAAGAAGAGAGCCTCTCCCCCAGCGGGGGGGAGGGAAGAAAAGGAAGGCCTCCCCAACAAGGGAGGTCGAGGGGTCCAAGAAGGGAAAAACTCTCCCCCCGGACTGCTCCGCCAACGCCAGTGACGACGACGAGGACTGGCCTCCAAGGGCCAAGCCCCTGGCGAGATCGTAAGTATCCGGACTCCCGAATAACTTCAAGGTTTTTTCTTTTCGCCACATAATGTCTTTCTAATGCCGCATACAACCCTGCGGTTTGCCCAAGGATGATCTTCCCGTTTCATCGAGCGGTTCCTTGGGTGCATCGGATATGGATTCCCTTCCGACTGCCTCCACCCCCCGTGCCGCGGACGACGCCGAGGTGGGATCCCAGGAAGGGACCCACCAAGAGGAGGAGGCCCCGGAGGTGTCACAGGACAACCTCCCGGACTTTGCACCGGACTCAGCCCCGGAGGCCACAGTGGCTCCGGAGTCCGGCGGGCGACCCCTTCATAAGAAGGGCAAGACCGCGACGCTGGCTGCCTCCGTCCAACCGGAGGTGCTGGATAATTTGCTGGAGGCGCTCAACGGCGCCTCCATCAAAGAGGAACACCGCACTGTTATGAGTGTGGTGATTCAGAAGGTTCAGCTCGCCAAGAGCGGGCTGACCGAAGCCTGCAGCAGCCTTCTAACAGGCTTTGAGGTAAGAATTTCAATATATGTAAAATGGTACCGCATATACAGTAGCCCCTGATGCTCGGTTCGGTGTTCGGAAAGAAAAGCCGGACTGAGGATCTTTAGAAAGATAAACGCAGGAGTCATAAAAAATATGTCAATATGGGATTGCAGGCTGTGCTGCTGACCTCCGCCGCACTAACTGCGGAGGTCAATACTTTGAAGGAAAACCTCGAGCGGTCCGAGAACGAGCTTGGCCATGCCAAGAAGCAGCTCGAGGAAAAATAAGGTGAGTAATACCTTATGAAAATTGTACCTTACAGAAAAGGATTTGGTTGCAAGAAAAATGACAAGGATAACGTGGGTATTGCAGGGGCCACTAACGAGGTGGCGACCCTGAAGGAGGCGGTGGCCGCGGCCGAACGCAGTGTGGCCGCGGAGCGCACCGAGCGAGAGAAACAGGAGGCGCGGGTGGCGGAGGTACAGCAAGAGCTCCAGGATCTCGTGAAAAAACATGAGAGCTTGGAGCGTGACTCGAAGACTCGAGAGTCTGACCTTGCAACGGCTCTTGAGAGTGCCAAAGCCGCTAAGGCCGAAGCCTACAAGGCCCTTCAGGAGATTGAGGCGGTGAACAAAATAGCAGCGGGTAAGGCATTTTTCATGCAAAGTAAGCATGTGAGTGTTAATTACCCGTTGCTTACCCGAATTCGGAGCTCTCTAGGAGCGTTCGCAGATCTTCCTCGCAGCGTGTCCGACGCTGCCGCATTCTACCGGGCCGAGGAGGGGAGCTCGACGGAGAAGGTCTTCTGGTCTCAGTATGCTGAGGCCGGACATCCGGTGCCCCTTAGCGACCAGCTGAAGCAGCTGGTCGAGCTTCACAAGGCGGCCGAACAGGCCATGAAGGGCCTCATAGTTTGGCTGTGGCCTAAGGAAGCCATGCCTGGGAGCTACTTCGGCCTAGTGCGGCGGCTGATGGATGCGTGCCCGTGGGTTGAAGTCATCAAGCATTCCGCTTGTATTGAGGGTGCCCGTCGGGCCCTCGCCCGCGCAAAGGTGCACTGGGGCAAGGTGGATGCCCAGAAGCTCGTGATGGACCCGCCACCAAAGGGCAAGGAGCATCGCACGCCCGAGATGTATTATAAGAGTGTGCTGAAGGGCGCCTGCACTATTGCGGGTGAGTGCTCCAAATATGTAATATTTGAGTAGACTCGCATTTTGTTATCCTGTGCGCTGAAAACTTAGTTCATATGCGCTAAGCAACGCTTGTTAATTTAAAATATTACCTTCTGTGCGGCTGTTTATCAAATCTGAGAGATGGCAAGTCGTCGGCTTCAGCCCCCATGCCACGAGTGCTGGGGTGTTCGGGATAAACTTGAGCGCTCTTGTTCCCATTTTTGGGTCCATCTAGGGAGGCGCTCAACACAGCGAACAAGGCAACCGGACTTATAATGCTTGAACACTCTCACTTAGCCATAGAATTCTATAATTTTAAATTTCGGCGAAGCCCCTAGTCTTCGGAAGGCCGAATTTGGGGCGCTATCCACGCCTTGGCCGGACAGTATCCGGCTCCTCGCTCTAAGCGGCATAAGTCTTTAAGGACTCGCAAAAACCTCTCGAACAGCGATCAGCTCTCGCCTCATCATGACGGTCAGTTTTAGCTTTCTCCACTGAGGCGTTAACCCAGCTCAACTGGGGCGCAATCGCAGTGGTTCTCCCAGTGCTATCTTAGCCGATATAACGGAACGTAAGGTACCAAAACATGGGAGCCGGGCAAACCCAACTATTGACCCAAGACATGATTCGGAGCCGATGCATATAGTGCTATAAGTTCGGGGTGCCGCACTTGTGAAAGTGTTCGGACTCATCACACCATAATGCGGGAAACATAAGCCCCTGGTGTATATTAGCCGTACCAAAGTGTACGGATGCAACATGCCGTGAATGAACATATGTATGAAAAGGAAATGCAATTATAAGCAAAAAGGTGATGCATTGTTTTATTCAATAAGTGCTGCTACGAATGCAGAACGATACAAATAGTGCGATAAGCAAGGGATGGTACTGTTAAACATGTCCCCCTCCAGGGGTAGGCTGCAGATTGGTGTATAAAAATGCTCGTAATGGAGACCACCTGTATATTCGTTGTAGCCTTTATCCTTCCTTGGCTATTGCATCTTGAGTTCGGCAGGTCTGCTGCCGGACAGGGCCTCTGACAAACGGAGTCCTGTGGGTAAAAAATAAAAGGTAAAAAGAAAAGAAAAAAGAATGACACACTTGAGAGCCCCTGGTGTGGTTGAGCCGCAGTCTGGGTTTATCGTGGTCGTGCCCCTTTCCCCATGCCCATGGTATCTTCAGAGTGTAATGGTGTACGCGAAGGACTTGCTTTGACGTTTCACAGGAGCTGGGGTTGGGGCCGCACTACTACGCATGCTCAGAACGTGCCAGGTGGTCTTGTTGTAAGTTACTCCGGCCGCGCTTGGCTGTGTCCGGCCGCTTAAAGGCCGGACTCGAGAATTGCCTTAAGAGGCTGCATTGCACTTCTACCGCAAGAGCCGCTGTATGTTCCTCCGTGCGAAGAGAACGTTTAGTGTTTCCGTTGACCGTGATGACTCCTCGAGGGCCTGGCATCTTGAGCTTGAGGTATGCGTAGTGCGGCACCGTGTTGAACTTTGCAAATGTGGTACGTCCGAGCAAGGCATGATAGCCGCTGCGGAACGGGACTATGTTGAAGATTAACTCCTCGCTTCGGAAGTTATCCGGGGATCCGAAGACCACTTCCAGTGTAATTGAGCCTGTACAATTGGCTTCTACACCTAGTATGACGCCTTTAAAGGTCGTTTTGGTAGGTTTAATCCTTGAGGGGTCTATGCCCATTTTGCACACTGTATCCTGGTAAAGCAGGTTCAGGCTGCTGCCGCCGTCCATCAGGACTCTGGTTAGGTGAAATCCATCGACGATTGGGTCTAAGACCAGTGCGGCGAATCCGCCATGGCAGATGCTGGTGGGGTGGTCCCTTGGTCAAAAGTGATCGGGCAAGAGGACCATGGATTGAACTTCGGGGCAACTGGCTCCATCGCGTAGACATCCCTGAGTGCACGCTTCCACTCCCTTTTGGGTATGTGCGTCACGTATATCATGTTCACCGTCCGCACCTGTGTGGGGGGGAACCCTTCTGTCCTCTATTGTTCGGCGGTTGGGTCTCGTCCTCGTCATCGCTATGCAGCCCCTTGTCATTTGTTTTCGGCAATTAACTTACCTGCCTGCTTGAATACCCAACAGTCCCTGTTGGTGTGGTCAGCTGGCTTTTCGGGGGTGCCGTGTATCTGGCACAAGCGGTCGAGTATTCGGTCCAAATTGGACGGACCCGGAGTAGTTCTTTTGAATGGCTTTTTCCGCTGACCAGGTTTAGAGCCTCTGAATCCGGCATTGACTGCCGTATCCTCAATATTGTCGCTGTTAATGCGGCGTTTGTTTTTGTTACGACGCGGCCTGCCATTTCGGTCCTTGAAGTCCGGACTGCCAGAATTTTTGCTGAGGTTGTTGCTGCGTGCTAGCCAGCTGTCCTCACCCACGCAGAAGCGGGTCATGAGTGATGTGAGGGCTGCCATGGATTTCGGCTTTTCCTGTCCCAGGTGCCGGGCAAGCCACTCGTCGCGGATGTTATGCTTGAAGGCCACGAGGGCCTCCGCATCCGGATAGTCGACGATTTGGTTTTTCTTGGTTAAGAACCGTGTCCAGAGTTGTCTGGCCGATTCGTCTGGCTGCTGAATTATGTGGCTTAGGTCATCAGCGTCTGGTGGTCGCACATAAGTGCCCTGGAAGTTATCGAGGAATGCGGCTTCCAGGTCCTCCCAACTCCCAATTGACTCTGCTGGCAAGCTGTTGAGCCAATGTCGGGCTGGTCCTTTAAGCTTGAGGGGGAGGTATTTGATGGCGTGAAGATCGTCACCGCGGGCCATGTGAATGTGAAGGAGATAGTCTTCGATCCAAACCGTGGGGTCTGTTGTGCCATCATAGGATTCAATATTGACGGGTTTAAACCCTTCGGGGATTTGATGATCCATTACTTCATCTGTGAAGCATAGTGGGTGTGCGGCGCCTCTGTACTAGGCGATATCACGACAGAGCTCAAGGGAGCTTGGTCTATTTTGTTCGGCCCGGCCAGACTTACTGTGTCCGGCGCGACGGTTGTCGTCACGTATCGTGGGACGCCCACGCGATCCATAGATCGATCTTGATTGTCTTGCCTTATCCTCCAATATATCTCGTGAGTCCGGAGTGTTCCCCTGTGGCCGTGTGCTTTTCGAGCGATGCCGGGGTACGGGTCTAGTAAAGGACCTAGAGGCCTCTCTATCGTGACCACGGGGTGGTCGGTCAGCCATATTGTCTCCTGGTGATGCGGGTTCGTAAGCCCCCTCCTCTAATCAGGGGAGCAGCTTGCGTTTAGGGTAGCTTTTGGAGGGGCGTTCGAGCTCATGCTCTTCGGCCGCGAGGACTTTAGTCCATCTGTCGGCTAGCAGATCCTGATCAGCTCTAAGTTGTTGCTGCTTTTTCTTGAGGCTGTTCGTCGTGGCCATAAGCCTGCGTTTAAAACGATCTTGTTCGACGGGATCCTTAGGCACGACGAATTCGTCATCATCGAGGCTCGCTTTGTCTCCGGAGGGAGGCGTATAATCCTCTGCCTCTTCTTCTGCCGCTCCTTCATAAGGGCTGGCGTCTCCGTCCTCCTGCACTGCATCTTGCTGGAGTGGGTTGTCTTCGACACTGTCCGGTGTATTATTGTCTCCGGTGCCGGAGTCTTCGTTCTTGCTGTGGCGGGATTTAGAGCGGCGCCGCTGATGTCGGCGCTTGGGCTGCTTTTTGGAGTGGTCATCCTCCTCTGTTCCTTCGCCATTCCCATCTTTTGGGATATCCACCATGTATATGTCATATGATGAGGTGGCTGTCCAGTGCCCAGTAGGCGCTGGTTCTTGGTCGTCTCCGGCATCGTCGTCCATACCGTCGATGTCCTCGGAGTCGTAGTCTAGCATGTCGGTTAAATCGTCGACAACGGCTACCAAGTGGGTGGTGGGTGGGCTTTGAATTTCTTCGTCGTCCGCATCCCAACTATCCTGACTGCAGTCCGGCCAGGGCTCTCCTGATAACGAGAGATACTTTAGCGAACTCAAGATGTCGCCAAAAGGTGAGTGTTGAAAGATTCTGCCGTGGTGAACTCCATGATCGGCGCCCAATCAGGTTCGATCGGGGGGAGCGCGGGAGGTTCGGAGTCCGGCGAGGAGTCCGGTGCCTCGGAGTCACGAGCTTTATGAGGGACAAAGTCAATGTTCGGCTCTATCGCCGTAGAGGTTGCAGCCCCCGAGGCGGTGTCTAGGCATCCGTCCTCGATCTGCGCAGCTGGCTCCGAATTGAAGATCGGAGCGGTTTCGAGTGCGTCCTCCAGGGTACTGTCTGGCTGCAGAGATAAATCATGCTCGCCGCGATAGTGCGGCACGCTCGGCTGTGGCTCGAATCCATCAAGGATCAAGTCCCCGCGGATGTCAGCCGTGAAGTTCAAACTTCCAAATCTGACCTGACGGCCAGGGGCGTAGCTTTCGATCTGCTCTAGTTGGCCAAGCGAATTGGCCCACAGTGCAAAGCCGTCGAATACGAAGATCTGTCCGGGGAGAAAGGTCTCACCCTGGACTGCGTCATTGATGATGGTCGAAGAAGCCATCGAGCCTATCGGTGACGACACAGAGGAACTCTCAATGAGAGCACCAATGTCGGTGTCAAAACTGACGGATCTCGGGTAGGGGGTCCCGAACTGAGCGTCTAGGCAGATGGTAACAGGAGACAAGGGACATGATGTTTTACCCAGGTTTGGGCCCTCTTGATGGAGGTAAAACCCTACGTCTTGCTTGATTAATATTGATGATGTGTGTTACAAGAGTGGATCTACCATGAGATCAAGGAGGCTAAACCCTAGAAGCTAGCCTATGGTATGATTGTTGTTCGTCCTATGGACTACAGCCATCCGGTTTATATAGACACAGGAGAGGGCTAGGGTTACACAGAGTCGGTTACAAAGGTAGGAAATCTACATATCCGTATCGCCAAGCTTGCCTTCCACGCCAAGGAAAGTCCCATCCGGAAACGGGACGAAGTCTTCAATCTTGTATCTTCATAGTCTTGGAGTCCGGCCGATGATGATAGTTCGGCTATCCGGACACCCCCTAGTCCGGAACTCCCTCAGGTGGCTATATCATTAAACTTAGTAAGATGTGCCACAACAGTTGCAGTTTCATAACCATGGAAAGGATCAGATTCAACCAAAGTAATTAACTCTGGGTCAACACAGAATTCATAATCCTTGTCATTAATAAAGATAGGTGAAGTAGCAAACTTAGGATCACATTTCATTCTAGCATTCAAAGATTTTTCTTTATACTTGCATAATAATTTCTCTAGATCATCTCTATCCTTACAAGCAAGAATATCTCTAGTTGTCTCCTCATTCATAACATAACCTTCCGGTACCTTAGGCAATTCATATCTAGGAAGTCTAGTTCTAGCAGGTGTTTCAAGAGTTTCAGTTTCAAGCTCATCATCAGATTCAACAACATCATGTTGTATCACTCTAGCAATTTGTGCATCAAGAAATTCATCAAGTGGCACATCATCATTATCAAGCATGGTACTAGCATCATCATCAGCATTATCCATAGCAGAAGTAGCATCATCAATAACTTGCGACATATTAGAATTAATAGGATGTGGTGGTGTTGCAAGTTTACACATAACAGAAGGGAATCTAAAGCAGAACTGGATGGCAGTTCCTTACCTCCCCTCATCTTTGAGGGAAATATCTTAGTCTTTGGATCCTTTAGATTCTTCATAGTGATAAATTGATAATAATCGCAAGTGAGTCAACAAATATAGCTATGCTCCCCAACAACAGCGCTAGAAAAAGGTCTTGATAACCCACAAGTATAGGGGATCGCAACAGTTTTCAAGGGTAGAGTATTCAACCCAAATTTATAGATTCGACACAAGGGGAGCCAAAGAATATTTGAAGGTATTAGCAGCTGAGTTGTCAATTCAACCACACCTGGAGATTAATTATCTACAACAAAGTGATCAGTAGCAAAGTAGTTTGATAGTTTTGATGAATCTCATCCAACTCCTCACCGACCAGCAAGCCTACGAAGGAATTACTCACTCCCGGTGAGGAGCATCATGGAATTGGCGATGGAAATTGGTTGGTGATGACAAAGAATGAAGATCCTCCTCTCATGAGCCCCAAACGGACTCCAGATCTGCCCTCCCAAGGAAGAACAGGGCTTGGCGGCGGCTCCGTCTCGTGAAACGCGATAATTCTTTTTCCTCATTTTTTCTCCGAAAATAGGAATTTATAGTCTCAGGGTTGAGGTTTGCGGGGCCACTAGGTGGGTACAACCCACCTGGGCGCGCCAGGAGAGCGGGGCGCGCCCTGGTGGGTTGTGCCCACCAAGGGCCCCTCTCTGGTGGGTCTTGGCTTCGGTAATTCTCATTTTTTTCCATAAAAAATCCTCGCAAAGGTTCGTTTCATTTCGAGAACTTTTATTTCTGCACAAAAACAACACCATGGTAGTTCTGCTAAAAACAACATCAGTCCGGGGTTAGTTCCATTCAAATCATGCAAATTAGAGTCCAAAACAAGAGGAAAAACGTGAGAAAAAGTAGATACGTTGGAGACGTATCACAGATATGGGTATATCTACTTAATGAAACATAAGTCTGAACATTTGAAAAGTTCAAAGAATTTCAGAGTGAAGTGGAAAATCATCATAACAAGAAAATAAAGTTTCTACGATCTGATCGCGGAGGCAAATATTTGAGTTACGAGTTTGGTCTTCACTTGAAACAATGTGGAATAGTTTCGCAACTCCCGCCACAGGGAACACCACAGCGTAATGGTGTGTCCAACGTCGTAACCGTACTTTATTAGATATGGTGCAATCTATGATGTCTCTTACTGATTTACCGCTATAGTTTTGGGGTTATGCTCTAGAGACGACTGCATTCACGTTAAATAGGGGACCATCTAAATCCGTTGAGACGACACCATATGCACTATGGTTTGGCAAGCAACCTAAGCTGTCGTTTCTTAAAGTTTGGGGATGCGATGCTTATGCGAAAAAGCTTCAACCTGATAAGCTCGAACTAAATCGGAGAAATGCGTCTTCATAGGATAACCAAAAGAAACTGTTGGGTACACCTTCTATCACAGATCTGAAGGCAAGATACTCGTTGCTAAGAATGGATCCTTTCTAGGGAAGGAGTTTCTCTCGAAAGAAGTGAGTGGGAGGAAAATAGAACTTGATAAGGTAATTGTACCTTCTCCCGAATTGGAAAGTAGTTCATCACAGAAATAAGTTCCAGTGATTCCTGCACCAATTAGTGAGGAAGCTAATGATGATGATCATGAAACTTCAGATCAAGTTACTACCAAACCTCTTAGGTCAACCAGAGTACGGTCTGCACCAGAGTAGTACAGTAATCCTGTTCTGGAAGTCATGTTACCAGACCATGATGAGCCTACTAACTATGAGGAAGCGATGATGAGCCCAGATTCCGCGAAATGGCTTGAGGCAATGAAATCTGAGATGGGATCCATGTATGAGAACAAAGTGTGGACTTTCGTGGACTTGCCCGATGATCGGAAAGCCATAGAAAATAAATGGATCTTCAAGAAGAAGACTTATGCTCATGGTAATGTTACTGTCTACAAAGCTCGACTTGTTGCGAAAGGTTTTCGGCAAGTTCAAGGAGTTGACTACGATGAGACCTTCTCACCCGTAGCGATGCTTAAGTCTGTCCGAATCATGTTAGCAATTGCCGCATTTTATGATTATGAAATTTGGCAAATGGATGTCAAAACTGCATTCCTTAATGGATTTCTTAATGAAGAGTTGTATATGATGCAACTAGAAGGTTTTATCGATCCAAAAGGTGCTAACAAAGTTTCCAAGCTCCAGCGGTCCATTTATGGACTCGTGCAAGCCTCTCGGAGTTGGAATATACACTTTGATAGTGTGATCAAAGCATATGGTTTTATACAAACTTTTGGAGAAGCCAGTATTTACAAGAAAGTGAGTGGGAGCTTCGTAGCATTTCTAATATTATATGTGGATGACATATTGTTGATTGGAAATAATTCATAATTTCTAGATAGTGTAAAAGGATACTTGAATAAGAATTTTTCAATGGAAGACCTCGGTGAAGCTGCTTATATATTGGGCATCAAGATCTATAGAGATAGATCAAGATGCTTAATTAGACTTTCTCAACGCACATACCTTGATAAAGTTTTGAAGAAGTACAAAATGGATCAGCCGAAGAAAGGGTTCTTGCCTGTGTTACAATGTGTGAAGTTGAGTCAGACTCAATGCCCGACCACTGCAGAAGATAGAGAGAAAATGAAAGTCATTCCCTATGCCTCAGCCATAGGTTACGCAATGTTGTGTACCAAACCTGATGTGTGCCTTGCTATAAGTTTAGTAGGGAGGTACCAAAGTAATCTAGGAGTCGATCACTGGACAGCGGTAAAGAACTTGTTGTTTATGGAGGGTTTATGGAGGTGACTAAGGATATGTTTCTCGTTTATGGAGGTGACAAAGAGCTTGTCGTAAATGGTTACGTCGATGCAAGCTTTGACACTGATCGGGATGACTCTAAGGCGCAAACTAGATACCTATTTATATTGAATGGTGGAGCTGTCAGTTGGTGCAGTTCCAAGCAGAGCGTCGTTGCGGGATCTACGTGTGAAGCGGAGTACATAGCTGCTTCGGAAGCAGCAAATGAAGGAGTCTGGATGAAGGAGTTCATATCCGATCTAGGTGTAATACCTAGTGCATCAGTCCAATGAAAATCTTTTGTGACAATACTGGAGCAATTGCCTTGGTGAAGGAATCCAGATTTCACAAGAGAACCAAACACATCAAGAGACGCTTCAACTCCATCTGCGATCAAGTCAAGGAGGGAGACGTAGAGATTTGCAAGATACATACTGATCTGAATGTTGCAAACCCGTTGACTAAGCCTCTTCCACGAGCAAAACATGATCAACACCAAGACTCCATGGGTGTTAGAATCATTACTATGTAATCTAGATTATTCACTCTAGTGCAAGTGGGAGACTGAACGAAATATGCCCTAGAGGCAATAAATAAGTTGTTATTTATATTTCCTTATATCATGATAAATGTTTATTATTCATACTAGAATTATATTAACCGGAAACTTAGTACATGTGTGAATACATAGACAAAACAGAGTGTCCCTAGTATGCCTCTACTTGACTAGCTCATTAATCAAAGATGGTTAAGTTTCCTAACCATAGACATGTGTTGTCATTTGATGAACGGGATCACATCATTAGATCATTAGAGAATGATGCGATGGACAAGACCCATCCGTTAGCTTAACATAATGATCGTTAAGTTTTATTGCTATTGGTTTCTTCAGGACTTATACATATTCCTCTGACTATGAGATTGTGCAACTCCCGAATACCAGAGGAACACCTTGTGTGCTATCAAACGTCACAACGTAACTGGGTGATTATAAAGATGCTCTATAGGTGTCTCCGAAGGTGTTTGTTGGGTTGGCATAGATCGAGATTAGGATTTGTCACTCCGTGTATCAAAGAGGTATCTCTGGTACCTCTCGGTAATGCTCATCACTCTAAGCCTTGCAAACAATGTGACTAATGAGTTAGTTACTGGTGATGCATTATGAAAAGAGTAAAGAGACTTGCCAGTAATGAGATTGAACTAGGTATGATGATATGGACGATTGAATCCCGGGCAAGTAACATATCGATGACAAAGGGAATGACGTATGTTGTTATGCGGTTTGACCAATAAAGATCTTCGTAGAATATGTAGGAACCAATATGAGCATCCAGGTTTCATTATTGGTTATTGACCGGAGATGTGTCTCAGTCATGTCTACATAGTTCTTGAACCCGTAGGGTCCGCACGCTTAACGTTTGATGATGATTTGTATTATGAGTTATGTGTTTTGGTGACCGAAGTTTGTTCGGAGTCCTGGATGAGATCACGGACATGAAGAGGAGTCTCGAAATGGTCGAGAGGTAAATATTGATATATTGGAAGGTTATATATGGAAACCGGAATGGTTCCGAAGAGGTTCGTGGATTTTTTGGATTACCGGGAGGTTACCGGAACCCCCCGGGAAAGTTAATGGGCCTCACGGGCCATAGTGGAGAGGAGGAGTCAGGCCACGGGAGGTGCCCCCCCCCCTTTCCCGATCCGAATTGGACAAGGGGTGGGAGGTGCGGCCCCCCTTTCCTTCTCCCTCTCCTCCTCTTTCCCCTTTCCCCTCTCCGTTGGAAGGAAGGGGGGGCGAATCCTACTAGGAGTGGAGTCCTAGTAGGACTCCCACCCATGGCGCGCCACCCCTAGGGCCAGGCACCTCCTCCTCCCCTTCTTTATATACGGGGGCGGGGGGCACCCCAAAGGCACATCAATTGTTCTTTTAGTCGTGTGCAGTGCCCCTCTCCATAGTTTACACCTCCGGTCATAGCGTGGTAGTGCTTAGGCGAAGCCCTGGGCGGATCACATCACTATCACCGTCACCATGTCGTCGTGCTGATGGAACTCTCCCTCTACCCTCTGCTGGATCAAGAGTTCGAGGGACGTCATCGAGCTAAACGTGTGCTGAACAGGGAGGTGTCGCACGTTCGGTACTAAGATTGGTTGGATTGTGAAGACGTTTGACTACATCAACCGTGTTAACCTAACACTTCCGCCTTCGGTCTACGAGGGTACAGAGACACACTCTCCCCCTCTCGTTGCTATGCATCTCCTAGATAGATCTTGCATGATCATAGGAAATTTTCTGAAATTGCATGCTACATTTCCCAACAGATAAAACATCGTCCCCCTCGTCTCCTGTTACCCTTGTTCCTAGACTCACACCTTGGGACCCCCTACCCCAGATCCGGCGGTTTTAGCACCGACATTGGTGACCCATGCAGGTCCCACCGTACGGTCGCTTCAGAACAATAGAGGTATCGGTTAACGGTCAAATCCAAGATGACGTGCCTCCTTCGCCGAAGCCTCAAGTCATCAGATCAACTGAAGAGGAAAACCATATCAGATCGCTCCTCCTCCCTCTAGAGCTGAGGTGTAATTTTCCTAAACCTTTAGCGGAGCCTCACGCTCTCTATTCTAACTCGACCGAGGATCTTCATATGCATACAAACCAAGAACCGGCATGCCTATCGATGGAGGATGGCAAACCCAAGAAATTGGAAGGAGCATGGAGCTCAAACCTAATAGCCAGTCTGGCTTGTTCAGCTTCTGCACAACAATCTTGGGAGGAGCATCTCGGAGCATTAAGCCTACAACAAACCGGTGTCAAATTTTTTATTCCACCCACCCCCACATCGAGTACTTCCCAAGCAATCCCGTGCCACCCGATGTTTGGGACCTAGTCTATGTTAAACAAGAACCTCATGAGACAGTTCCACAATTCTAGATGAGATTCTTGTTCGACAAGAACAAAATTCCGGATTGCTATGAGTTAGAAGTCTTCGTGGCTTTTTGGCACAATTGCCAAGACCAGGGCATCTTGAACGCCCTCGCTTGCCGACGAGTACAACATTTTCTGAACTATCAAACTTTGTATCAAGATTCTGCATCATGGAGGACACCTGGTTGGCCCAAAAACAACAGAGGGATTCAATTTGTGTTGAAGCAGCAAACCGTGATAGGCATACACAACCAAATGAGCGCCTTCGACGCTCTAAGGCAGAAGAGCCATCACGGGAAAGAAATAGGCCTGTAACAGGATCCAGAACCGCCCTCGATGCCTCCTGGGTCAACCATGTCCAATCCACTCTGCCATGTTGAACGCAAACCCAACTCATAGCCATAGAGCTTGGTGGGTGGTTAGACAGGTGGCAAAGGGAGGGGAAGACCTCCTCAACTGCACTGAATTGCGTAACAAGCGTCTGACAACATCAACTGACAAGTGCGGGATCTCAATGGTCTATGAAACTCATCCTTCCAAGAGTCAACAAAAAATAGCCCTTTGGCACATGAGCCATGTTTACCATGCGACATCGAATAAATGGTCAGACATGCCTATCACTTTCGGGCAACAGGATAAACCGAAGACCGGCCTGTTCCGAGGAGCGGCAGCCTTAGTCCTCAACTCTATAGTAGACGGATGTCGGCTACACAAAGTCTTAATGAATGGTGGTAGTAGTTTAAACCTCATATACGAGGACACTCTACATAAGATGCAATTTGATAAATCATGCATCGAACCCAGTTATACCAAGTTTAAGGGGTTCATCCTAGGAAAAGAGGCGCAATGTAGAGGAAAAATCACCCTTGATATAACGTTCGAAACTCCTGATAATTACCGATCCGAGGAGTTGATCTTCCATAATGTGCCCTTCTGAAGTGGTTATCATGCTCTACTGGGCCGAGGTGCATTTACAAAGTTCCATGCCATCCCACATTATGCCTACATGAAGCTCAAGATACCGGGACCCAATGGCGTGATTACTATAGCAAGGAACACTGATAGAGCACTTAGAGCCGAGAATAAAATGCCGCACTCACCTCGGAATGCTTAGTTGAGGCTGATACATCCATTTTGCATCATGTTTTCATACTATTATTTATAATGTTTTTATAAATATTTCACTTTTTAATGCAATTATAGTGCCTTTTCTCCTTAATATGTAAGATATACGTGAAGAGGGAGATTGTCGGCAGATGGAATCCTGGACCCAAAAGATCTACAATAGAGATACCTATTCTTTGGAGCTCCAAATGATCTGAAATTTTACAAATGATAATTTTGGAATATATAAAAATATTGGAAGAAAGAAGTACTAGAAAGGAGCACCCATGGGCCCACAAGACAAGGGGGCGTGCCCTACCCCCTGGGCACGCCCTGATGTCTTATGGGGCCCACAAAGGCCTCTGGTGCCCTCCTTCTGCTATATGAGGCCATTTTTCCCTAGAAAAAAATAGAAGAATACTTTTGGGATGAAGCGCCACCATATCGAGGAGGAACCTGGGAAGGAGCACTCTTGCTCTCCGGCGTAGCGATCCTGTCGGGGATACTTCCCTCCAGGAGGAGGAAATCAAAGCCATCGTCATCACCAACGCTCCTGTCATCGCGTGAGGACTCATCTCCATCAACACCTTCACTAGCACCATCTCATCTCAAACCCTAGTTCATCTGTTGTATTTAATCTTTGTCTCAAAACCTCAGATTGGTACCTGTGGGTTGCTAGTAGTGTTGATTACATCTTGTAGTTGATGCTAGTTGGTTTATTTGGTGGAAGATCATATGTTCATATCCTTAATCATATATCATACTCCTATAATCTTGAACATGAATATGATTTTTGAGTAGTTCCATTTGTTCTTGAGTACATGGGAGAAGTATTCTTATAATTAATCATGTGAAGTTGGTATTCGTTCAATATTTTGATGATGTGTATGTTGTTCTTCCTCTAGTGGTGTCGTGTGAATGTCGACTACATGGAACTTCACCATGTTTGGGCCTAGGGCCGAGGCATTAGGGAGTAGTAAGTAGATGATGGGTTGCGAGAGTGATAGAAGCTTAAACCCTAGTTTATGCGTTATTCCGTAAGGGGCTGATTTGGATACATATGTTTCATGCTATGGTCAAATTTATCTTAATTCTTCTTTTATAGTTGCGGATGCTGGCGAGAGAGGGTAATCATAAGTGGGATGTTTGTTCAAGTAAGAATAGAACTCTAGCACCAGTCCACCCACAAATGAAATTATTAAAGTAGTGAACGTGAATCAACTAAATATGATGAATGTAACTAGATGAAATTCCCTTGTGTCCTTGAGAACGTTTTGCTCACTATAAGAAGTAGTTTCGGCTTGTTCTTTGCTATAAAAAGGATCAAGCCACCTTGCTGCACCTTGATTACTATTGTCACTTGCTACTTGTTACGAATTATCTTGCTATCAAACTATCTCTTACTACTATTTACATCACTTGCAGAGAATACCTTGCTGAAAACCGCTTGTCAATTCCTTCTGCTCCTCGTTGGGTTCGACACTCTTACTTATCGAAAGGACTACGATTGATCCCCTATACTTGTTTGTCATGAAGACTCTTTTCCAGTGCCATTCCCGGGGAGTGAAGCGCCTTTGGTAAGGAAACATTTTTATTACGTGCTTAATTTTATCTTCACTTGTCACTTTGGAATTTATTTCTTTGAGAAGCTTGTTCATGGTATCTTCGCCTCAACCGGAAGTGGTAAGAGCCGATCCTCAACCTACTGAACCTACTGAAAATATTTATTATGAAATTATTTTGGGTCTTATGGAAAAACTACTTGCTGATATATAGGAGATGGAACAATACATCCTGATATAAATTTAATCTATATAGATGAAATTTGTGGATTGTTTAAGCTTTAAGGTCTATCAGAGAATGGAGTTAAGAAGAAAGTATTCCCTTTATCTTTGAGGGAAAGGGCATTATCTTGGTACAGGCTATTGGATGACACCGAAACATGGGATTGGAACTGATTGAAGATGGAATTCCATTAGAAATTTTATCCTATGCACTTGGTTCATCGTGATCGGAATTATATATATAACTTTGGCCTTGTGAAGGAGAAGGTATCACTCAAGCTTGGGGCAGGCTTAAATACATGATGCACACATGCCCCAGTCATGAGCTCTCAAGAGAAATGATTATACAAAACTTTTATGGTCGGCTTTCTCATGAAGATAAAACAATGCTTGTTACTTCTTCGGTTGGTTCCTTCATGAACATAACTATTGAATTCGAATGGGATCTTATTGAAAGAATTAAACACAACTCTGATTATTGGGAAATCGACAAAGGTAATGAGTCAGGTATAAATCTTGAATTTGACTGCGTTAAGTCCTTTAAAGAAACAGATGCTTTAATAGGCTTAGTGCAAAATATGGACTTGACTCTGAGTAGTAGCTACATTATATTGATCGTTTGCTGCTCATGTTGATCTCCCAAGGGAGAGGTGTTCTAAATTTCATCCGCCTATTGAAGAAATTAGTGAAGAACCAATTATTGCTAAAACTAAAACAATTTCTTATACTACTAATCCAATTGTACCCGATACTTATATTGAGAAACTTCCTTTCCCTGTTAGGATTAAGAACATGCTAAAGCTACAACTCTGGTTCATAAGAGTAATATCAAAACACTTAAACCCTCTGAGCAAATTAAAGTGGAACTAGTATTACAATGGTTAAAGATCTCTTGGTTGATAATATTTGGGCATGGAATTTATTTCTGTAAGGAAGCTACCAGAATTGTCGAACAAGTTAACACTGAGCAAGATAAATTAGATAAGATTAAGCCAGTTGTTGGCATGCTTTTTGTTTCTGTTAAGATTGGAGATATTGCTATCATGATCTGTCTGACGTTCGTGCTAGTATAAGTGCTATTCCATTTTCTCTGTATTAAGAATTTATGCATGATATTGCACCCGCTGAAATAGAAGAAATTGATGTTAATATTAAGCTTGCAAATATAGATACTATTTTACCATTGGGGATTTTTACAGATGTTGAAGTCTTGTGTGGTAAGACTAAATACCCCACTGATTTCCTAGTACTTGGATCACCACAAGCTGATTTTTGTCCCATTATATTTGTAGACCTTTCTTGAATATTGTTAATGTTGTAATTGATTGTGTTAAGGAAAAGATCAATGTTAAATTTGGTGATGTATCTCATGAATTTAATTTCTCTAAGTTTAATAGACAACCTCAAGATAAAGAATTATCTAGTAAGGATGATATTATTGGTCTTGCTTCTATTGTTGTCCTTCCTACTGATCTGGTAGAATAATATTTGCTAGACTAGGAAAATGACATGCATATGAATGAAAGAAATGAAATATATGAAATATTCTTTAGGAGAGCACCTATCCTTAAGCATAATTTGCTTGTTCAAACTTTGGGAGACCCTCTGCCACCTAAGAGTGATCATGTGTTCAAATTAAAGAAACTCCTAGATACATTGAAATATTGTTATCTTTTTTTACCATGAAATACGGTTATCTTAATGAAAAGAAGATATATTATATTATTATCATTGCCAACCTTTCTGTGCATGAATAAAAGAGATTACTTAAAACTTTAAGGAAGCATCGTACTGCAATTGGATATACTCTCGATGATCTCAAGGGCATTAGCCCTACTCTGTGTCAACAAAAGATTAATATGGATCTTGATGCTAAACCAGTCATCGATCATCAACGTCGCTTGAATCCTAAATGGAGGATGTGGTAAGAACTAAATATTAAAGCTTCTAGTGGCAAGTATAATTTATCCTATAGTTGATAGTAGATGGTAAGTCATGTTCATTGTGTCCCTAAGAAAGGTGGAATCACTGTTGTTCTTAATGATAAAAATGAACTTATCCCACAAAGAATTGTAACCGGTTATAGGATGGTAATTTATTTTAGAAAATTAAATAAAGCTACTAGAAAAGATCATTACCCTTTGTCTTTCATTGATCAAATGTTAGAAAGATTGTCCAAGCATACACATATCTACTTTCTAGATGGCTATTTTGGTTTCTCTCAAATACCTGTGTCACAAGAAGAACAAGAGAAAACTACGTTTACTTGTCCTTTTGGAACTTATGACTTTTGGTTTATGTAATGCACATACTACCTTCCAAAGATGTATGACTGTTATATTCTCTGATTTATGTGAGAATGTTTTTTTAGGTATTCATGTATGATTTCTCCATTTACGGAACTTATTTTGATGATTTCTAGAGCAATCTTCACAAAGTTTTGCAGAGATGTGAAGATACCAATCTTATCTTGAATTGGGAGAAGCGCCACATTATGGTGAATGAAGGTATAGCCTTGGCCATAAAATTTCTGAAGAGGTATTGAGGTAGATAAAGCTAAATTTGATGCAATTGAGAAAATATCATGTCCTAGAGATGTCAAAGGTATACGAAGTTTTCTTCGTCATGTTGGTTTCTATAGGAGTTTTATTCAGAGTTTCTCTAAAATCTCTAGGCCTCTTACTAATCTCCTACAAAAAGATGTCCCATTTATTTTTGATGATGATTGTGTAGAAGCCTTTGAAATACTTAAGAAAGCCCTAATATCTCCACCTATTGTTCAACCACCTGACTAGAATTTACTCTTTGAAATCTTGTGTGATGCTAGCGATTATGCTATTGGTGTTATTCTAGGTCAAAGAGTCGATAAAGAATTGAATGTTATTCATTATGCTAGTAAGACCTTGGATAGTGCTCAACGAAATTATGCTACCGTTTAGACTTATATCATTGATTCTAAAGTTACCGTTCACACTGATCATGATACGATTAAATATCTTATGGAAAAGAAACATGGTAAACCTAGGTTGGTTAGGTGGGTTCTTTTATTACAAGAATTTGATTTGCATATTGTTGATAGAAAGGGAGTTGAAAACCCTAGCACGGATAATTTGTCTAGGATGGAAAACATTCTTGATGACCCATTACCTATGAATGATAGTTTTCCTGATGAGCAATTAACTATTATAAATGCTTCTACTTCTCGTAATAACCCTTGGTATTCAAATTATGCTAATTTTGTTGTGGATAAATATATGCCACCTATTACACATATTAACAAAAGAAAACGATCTTCTTTGATTTAAAACATTACTTTTGGGAAATAAGGAGTAGATGATGTTATTAGACGATGTGTGCCTGAGCATGAGCAGGAACAAATCCTAAGGAAGTGTCATTCCGAGGCATACATAGGGCACCATGCGAGTGACAGAGCTGCACATTGATAACCCACAAGTATAGGGGATTGTTTGTAGCCTTTTTCGATAAATAAGAGTGCCGAACCCAACAAGGAGCTAAAGGTAGAACAGATATTCCCTCAAGTTGTATCGACCACCGATACAACTCTACGCACACTTAATGTTTGCTTTACCTAAAACAAGTATGAAACTATTTTGTAGGTGTTATGCTATAACTACTTTGCAAGAATAAAACTACGAGTACTTTGCAAGAATAAAACTACGGATAACTTGCAAGATAATAAAGTAGATAGCTTTTGTCAACAAGAAAGTCATTTATCACTAGGTGATCAATAACTAGACCAGTGATCATTATTGCAACTTTATATGAGGGAGAGCCATGAGCTAACATACTTTCTCTACTTGGATCATATGCACTTATGATTGGAACTCTAGCAAGCATCCGCAACTACCAAATATCATTAAGGTAAAACCCAACCATAGCATGAAGTATCAAGTCCTCTTTACTCCCATACGCAATAGCCCACTTACTGGGGTCTGTGTATTCTGTCACTCACGCCACCCACTATAAGTGAAATATGAACGTATTGCAACACCCTACAGCGGGGATCCCTCACGTTTGCGCGACTTGGAGGGAACCATAAGACAACACCAAAATAAAACATACAACTCACACCAACCACGATCATCTATCAACCCATAGGACAAAACATATTTACTCAAACATCATAAGATAGCCATAGATCATTGGGAAATAATCTATAGCGTTGAGCACCATGTTTAAGTAGAGATTACAGCGGGGAGAAGAGGTGTTACACCGCTGCATAGAGGGGGAGAGAGTTGGTGTTGACAGCGGCGAGGTTGTTGATGTAGATCGCTGTCATGATCCTTGCCCCGGAGGCGTTCTGGCGCCACCAAGAGAGAGGGGGAGAGAGCCCCCTCCTTCTTGTTCTTCTTCCTTAACCTCCCCCTAGATGGGAGGAGGGTTCCCCCTCTGTTCCATGGCCTCCATGGCGGTGGAGGGGCGGGAGCCCCTCCAAGACTGGATCTCCCTCTCTGTTCTCTTCTGTTTCGCGTTCCTGTTTTCTGGCCAAAAACCGTTTCTTATATTCCCAGAGATCCATAACTCCGATTGCGCTGATATTTTAACACGATTTTTTCTGGATATAAGCTTCCTTGCACCCTAAGTAGAGCTCCAACCAACTTACGAGGAGGGCACAACCCACCACCATGCACCAGGGGCCTGGGGCACGCCCTGGTGTCTCGTGGTGGCTGTGGGCCCCCGTTTGTGTTGATTCCACCTCCCAAAAATCACAAATATTCCAAAATAATTCTCCGTAAATTTTTATCTTGTTTGGACTTCGTTTGATATGGATATTCTGCGAAACAAAAAACATGCAAAAACAGAACTGGCACTAGACACTGGATCAATAGGTTAGTCCAATAGATCGTATAAAATGTTACCAAAAGTATGTGAAAGTTGTATAATCACTGGTACACGTCGGTCCTATACAAATAGTTTTTAACCCCTTTCCGCGACGGCATTGGGAACCGTCGCCTAGTGAGTGTGGGAGATAGGGGGTCCTTCCCACACGGCCCAGAAACCGCCGGGGATATGCCCTCCTGGCACACACGCTCGGCAAAATGAGGTCGTGTGCGACGTGCGAGCGCTCAAATACAGAAATACGTACAGTAGAGCTAAAAAATACAATTATATGACGAAATTGTTTCCGGTCGCAAGTACATCCAACACTATCAGTCCCTGCTAAACATTTCCGTTTGTATGTACATCCCACACAGTCGCTCCAAGGAAAATGTTTCCGTTCACAGGTACATCACACACAATTTTCCCGTTAAATCGTTTGCATTATTGAATGTATCACACACGGTCCATAGAAGAAACTGTGGGGCAAAGGTTGTCCATCACGCACAATTTTTATGTGGTAAACATTTGCGCAAGGTGGCCTAACGCAAACAGTTTTCAAGAGAAAGTCGTGTGTGATTGTTCATTGATCCAACACGGTTTATTCCCAGAAACTGTGTGCGTTGCCTGAGGTCATCGTCCACGGTATTTTTTCAACAACCATTTGCAATAGCAAAACCCAATTAGCAGGCTAATTCACCATTAGCAGGCTAATTGCCCTATTATTAATAATCCATTTATTAATCTAATTGACATTCATATTAAGCACATAATATATTTCATTTCCATATTAAGGAAGCATAATTTCATAATTAAAATACATCAGAGTACAACATGATATAACTTCAGCACTCGGCTACCCCATTACACAACTGCACCAGCACCAAGTTTCACATGCAACATGTAGAACCTTTCGAAATTAGCATCATAGACGGTATATAGACAGATGCATCTCATCTGGAAAACTGCTGAAGCGGTAGGAGAATATTGAGCATTCATTCATGTTGAAGGTATTTGCAACTTTAGGCCAGTGCCTATGGATGATTGACCGTATGTCCTTCGTTCTCTTCAGGAACACTTCAATATTGAACCATGGGTGTTGTATGAAAACCTTCCTCGCCTCCTGACCATAGAGGTGGGTTGAGAGGTAATCATCAGTGAACTGCTTTGGAAAGGCCTGAAAACAAGGATGTGCATAAATATCTTCTCTAGGAAATGGGGCAAAGGAATAAAAAAAGGCAAGGTATAATAGTTAGTACCATCTTGTAGTGAACTGATGTCTTCTTCATTGTGCAGACAAAGATCTTGTTATTTTTTGTCGCTAATTTCTTTATCCTAACAATCTTTCTGAGTTTCTTGATTTGATTGATATTCATGGACAACTCATTTCCCCATATGCAAAAAGGGCCGAACAATGGGTCAAAACCTCTCACAGCAGGACCTACATGTGCAAGACCAAATTGTTAAAACCCAAAATATTAGAATGGTTCCTGCAATTGCACAATAATGTGCTATTAGATAACGGACCATGCATGTGCTAACCTCGATTGTAAACCTTACTGGTTCCCATTGTTTCCCTGCAACACATATAAGGTAGTTAGTCATCAGGTTAAGTAAGGGTTCGCATGCTATTAGTAAAGTATGTTGATAAAATATAAGCACATTGCAGATTCATCAGATTAATTCAAGCCACACGGAAAACCCATTTATCCAAACCAAGCATGATTAAGAACTAGGAAATATAGCACTTGTATATGTTTCTCATGTATTAACTGCTGGCAAATTTGATTTATTCCTCACATGCACAACAATACAAAATTCTACCCACGACAATTGGACATCGCATTGCAGAATTGAACCAAGCAGATAACTAAACACCACAACAAATGAACCAACATTAACTGAGCACCACATTGCCCTATATAACATACTCCTAATAGAATACCAGACGGTTAACCAAACAGTTAACTACAACCAATTGTAGTAATTGTATTTGTTTCTCATGTATTTACTACAGCTGAATTCAATTTATTCCTCACATGGTATACAATAACAGAATGCACCCACAACTATTGAACATCGCATTGCAGAATTGAACCAAATAGTTAACTAAACACCACAACACAAATGAACCAAACATTAACTGGGCACCAGATTGCACAATGTATAACCAAACCAAGCATGCTTGACAACTTGGAAATATAGCAGTTGTATCGTTTCTCTTGTATTTTGTAAAGATAAATTCGATTTATTTCTCACATGGAAGACAACACAAAATTGCAAGCTGAAGAATTGAACATCACATTTGCAGAATTGAACCAAACAGTTAACTGAAGATGACAACTAATTAACAAAACAGTTAATAAGTGAGCACCACACTTCACGACATATAGAACATATACACTAGAGCAACAGATTGCATGGTAAAATTAGATAGCACAATTCACTAGAATTTGTGAAGGAAAGGTAGGAGCAGCACACGCAACGGGTAAACCAAGCATGCTTAACCGGCGTAGCTAGCAAATGGCAAGGTGCTCCTCCAAGATTTGGGGGTCGGCACGAATGGCAGCCATCGAGACCTCACCGCGCGTGCGGCCGCAATTTGCTTCTCGGCTACCAAATTCCCCTTGAGATCCTGGCTATACTGCGTGCACCATGGCTTAGGGCCGCGCTTATTTGGTGGAGGGGTCGGTGATTTGGGTGGAAGGTGTCGCGCTCGCGCCGGTGGTCTGGGCATGTGTGATGTGGAAGGAGGAGGAGGATCGGGGTCAGGTGTGGATTACCTGCCTGGATAGATGAGGCCGAGCAGCGTGAAGGAGGGTCGCCGACAAGGAGGCGGTGCTGCAAGCAAGGACTGAAGGTTTCAACTTGGAAAGGAAGGCAGAAACAGGGGAAATGTGGCTTTTGGTAAGGGGGAGGGGGCGGGGAGGTAGATATTTCCGCGAAAGCCAAAAAGTTGGAATCGCTTCAGGGAAAAAACTGGCGCGCAAAGTGTCATCAGACACGGTCGCTTATTCAAAACTGTGTATGATATGTGAACATCACAAACAATTCAGATAGCTTAACTCGTGTTTGATGAGTTTGAACGTCAAAAATTTTGGTTCGAATTTCCATGGTTACACTGGTCATCCACGTCATTGCATAATTTGGGTACACAAAGGAGACTACAACACACCCACACTTCTTAATCGAGCAAGTTCAACAATTAAACAGAGCTAGCTGACCTAAACATTACTCTAACAAATTAAAGACCGGCGCTCTTAATTAAACAAAACAAAGAGTACTACTATGGCTACTACTCGTCGATCTCCGCCGCCGCCTCCATGTCCAGCTCGCGCCCGACGGTCTCCTGGGGAAGGGGCTCCATGGCATCCATCACACCATACTCGGCAAGCATCTCGCCATCTGCGTCCGCCTCTTTGGAAAAGGCCGCCACGAGCTGGGCATGGGCGGACGCGATCTGGGCTTGGACGGGCTCCGTCGTTGCAAGGTATGCGGCGGAGGAACGGACGGCTGCTCGAACGCTCTCGACGATTGCCAGCTCTTCAGCCATGGGTTGCCGACCATTGTCGGAGAAGCTTCTTTCAAT
Organism: Triticum dicoccoides; assembly: GCF_002162155.2. Taxonomy (NCBI): domain Eukaryota; kingdom Viridiplantae; phylum Streptophyta; class Magnoliopsida; order Poales; family Poaceae; genus Triticum; species Triticum dicoccoides. Next base: position 222,352,856 of record NC_041381.1, on the reverse strand, counting down.
TTGTGCGGTGAGCGCCAGGAGCTGGGCATGGGCGGCCTCGACATGGTCGTGGGCGGCCTCCATCAGGGCTAAGGTCGCCGCTGCGGAATGCACAGTTGTTGTGTCGCTCTTGCCAGTTGTTATCCCCGAGCCAGATGTTGCTGCCGCCACCTGAGAAGCAACAACGGCCGTTTGGGCTGCCATGGCCGCCCGGTCGCAGATTGCGGCCGCGCTCATGCACCTTGTTAGCACGTGCATGGCGGCTGCGGCCGCGCTCTCGCCAGAGTGGGCCATCGAAGTTTCCCTCACGACGCGAGTCCACGTGCCCATCTTTCACCGGCGACGATTGAACAGTGAAATGATATTTGGGGAGCGAGCTAGTGTGCTTGAGACGCCGGCTGTGGACTGTAGCTGACGCACCTTCTCGCGTAAGCCATATGCGTACTATACACCGACGATGCTCCAGAATATTTTGTGTTGCATCTCACACGGTTGGTGATAATAAACTGTGTGCGGTCTACTTGATTTTCATCTTAATTTGAATTACATAATGGGGTCACAGCGGCAACGGACGATGTTTGAATTGCTAGACTTTGTATATGTAGTGAACATCCAACTATACGTGTGTCGTAAAAGAATTGGAATTACTCAGGGTTCGTTTGAACATTTTATACATTAAATTGGTTTTCTAGCCATTTAAGGTGCACAATTCAAAATTGAACTACATGCACATGCTCCGGTGCACCAACATGGGTTGTAAAATCATATATGTGTCCATGGGTTTATGCTTATCTCCCATGCAAGAAAAGGGGATGAAATTCGAACACCACGACACCGTGGCTCTCTGGCAAACATCGACGTACTTGCTTTTGTAATTCTAGTAAATCAAAAATTCGTCCGAAATTTGTGAAACTTGGCATGCTATCATGGAGCGGCATCAACATGACGTGGTAATTTTTTGTCCCATTTGGGGCAGGTTTGGGTATAAGCTTCTCATAAACCAGAGCTTCTCACAACAAGTGTGATGGTTTCAATAGGGAACGTTTCACCTTTCTGGACGAAACGTTATCTGTTGGCTCTTCTCGATTTCAAATTTTTTCCTACTGTCAACATAGAACAACAGGAGTGTTGTGTCAATTTTTGGGGATTTTTGGAGGTTCGCTTGGACATTTTTATACATTAACTGGGTTTTCTGTGCATTCATGAGCATAATTCAAATTTGAACTACAGGCACATGCTCTAATGCATATAAATTAGTTGAAAATTCAAATATGCGTCCTTGGTTGCCTACTTAGGTCCCATGCAAGAAATGGGAATGAATGTCAAACACCCTTCCACCATACTCGGGCCACAAACATTGAGATACCTGGTTTTTATCTAGCAAATCCAAAACTTGTTTGAAATTCATGAAACTTGGCATGCTATCATGGAGCGGCACCAACATGTTGTGGTAAATTTTTTGTCCCATTTGGAGCAGGTTTGGGTATATGCTTGTCACAACAAGCATGATGGTTTCGGTAGGGAATGTCCCACCTTTGGGGACGAAACGATATCCATTGCCTCTTATTGCTTTCAATTTTTTCTCATGTCAACATAGAACAACAGGAGTGTTGTATCAATTTTTGTGATTTTTCGGGTTTCGTTTGGATGCATTAACTGAGTTTTCAATGCATTTATGTGCATAATTCAAATTTGAACTACATGCACATGCTCCAGTGCATATAAATTGGTTGAAAAATCAAATCTGTGTCCTTGGGTGCATGCTTAGGTCCCATGCAAGAAATGGGAATGAATTTCAAACACCAGGGCACCGCTGATTGCCGATGCCTGGTTTTTAAATTCTAGTAAATCCAAAACTCGTCTGAAATTCATGAAACTTAACATTCTATCATGGAGCGGCATCAACATGCCGTGGTAAATTTTTTGTCCCATTTGGGGCAGGTTTGGGATATGCTTCTCACAAACCAGAGATTCTCACAACAACCATGATGGTTTCGGTAGGGAACGTCCCACCTTTGGGGACGAAATGATATCCATTGCCTCTTATTGCTTCCAAATTTTTTCTCGTGTCAACATAGAACAACAGGAGTGTTGTGTCAATTTGTGATTTTTTGGGGTTCGTTTGGACATTTTTATGCATTAACTGAGTTTTCAATGCATTTATGTGCATAATTCAAATTTGAACTAAATGCACATGCTCCAGTGCATATAAATTGGTTGAAAAATCAAATCTGTGTCCTTGGCTGCATGCTTAGGTCCCATGCAAGAAACAGGAATGAATTTCAAACACCAGGGCACCGTTGATTGCCAGCAAAACATTGAGATGCCTGGTTTTTAACTTCTAGTAAATCCAAAACTCGTCTGAAATTCATGAAGCTTGGCATGCTATCATGGAGCGGCATCAACATGCCATGGTAAATTTTTTGTCCCATTTGGGGCAAGTTTGGGTATATGCTTCTCACAAACCAGAGATTCTCACAACAAGCATGATGGTTTCAGTAGGGAACGTCCCACCTTTGGGGACGAAACGATATACATTGCCTCTTATGGCTTTCAAAATTTTTCTCGTGTCAACATAGAACAACAGGAGTGTTGTGTCAATTTTTGTGATTTTTCGAGGTTCGTTTGGACATTTTTATACATTAACTGAGTTTTCAATGCATTTATGTGCATAATTCAAATTTGAACTACATGCACATGCTCCCGTGCATATAAATTGCTTGAAAAATCAAATATGTGTCCTTGGGTGCATGCTTAGGTCCCATGCAAAAAATGGGAATGAATTTCAAACACCAGGGCACCGTTGATTACCGGCAAAACATTGAGATGCCTGGTTTTTAAATTCTAGTAAATCCAAAAGTCGTCTAAAATTCATGAAACTTGGCATGCTATCATGGAGCGGCATCAACATGCCGTGGTAAATTTTTTATCCCATTTTGGGCAGGTTTGGGTATATACTTCTCACAAACCAGAGCTTCTCACAACAAGCATGATGGTTTCAGTAGGGAACGTCCCACCTTTGGGGACGAAACGATATCCATTGCCTCTTATTGCTTTAGGTTTTTTTCTCGTGGCAACATAGAACAATAGGAGTGTTGTGTCAATTTTTGTCATTTTTCAGGGTTCGTTTGGACATTTTTTCCATTTACTGAGTTTTCAAAGCATTTATGTGCATAATTCAAATTTGAACTACATGCACATGCTCTAGTGCATATAAATTGGTTGGGAAATCAAATCTGGGCCCTTGGGTGCATTCTTATGTCCCATGCAAGAAATGGGAATGAATTTCGAACACCAGGGCACCATTGATTGCCGGCAAATTGTTGAGATACTTTATTTTTAAATTCTAGTAAATCCAAAACTCGTCTGAAATTCATGAAACTTGGAATGCTATCATGGAATGGCACCCGGCATGTTGTGGTATTTTTTGTGTCCATTTTGAGAGAAGGCGCACTCAAATAATGACATCCAACAAAGGCATTTTGAAAATATAGTTGCCACTTTAATATCTCAAACGTTTGTATAATTCAAACCATGTGCGTTCTGTTAACCATTCACGTGATGCCATGTGTCTTAGTTTTAATGGTTGTAGGAGGTGCCGTGCGGACAGCTGCTTGACCTTGACTGAACGGGAGGCTTGCGAGCACAGTTCGGTGCACAGGCTGACCGAGAGGCATGCAAGTTGTCCTCGAATGCACAGGCTCACTGGGAAGCGTGCGAGCTGTATGTTGCGCAGGCTCAATGGGAAGCGAGCCCTTTGACTTCCATGGCCGCCTGCCTTCCTCTCCGTGCATGGGACGCCACCGTCGAACGCTACCTCTCAGCGCCGCCAACAGCCGTCCTCCCGCCCCTCACCCGTCGACCCTGGGACGACATGATGCAAAGTAAGAGTAGGATTTGTGCATCTCTTCAACGCAAACGGTTCTTTTGGATGACCCGTGTGCAACCACTTACAAACAATTTGGTGCGATTTGCATCTGTCATATTGGGTATGTTACCATTTGTTAAACTGGAAAGATTGACATTTGTTGATCTAGTAACATTGCCATTTGTCAACTTTGTAACACTGCGATTTGTCAAAATATGAAGCTAAAAATCACTAGCAATTTAATTTTTGCAACTAAAATTCAGTAATTAAGCATAGATTTCATTCATAGATTAAGCAGACGTTCTTAATTTATACAAACAGTTCAACTCGATAGCCGAACCGACCAAAATTTTCCCCAATTGTTGCCAACCACGTACTGAAATAGCTAGTTCAACTATATATACTAGCTAATTTTAAGTACGTTGTACAGTTCCACCACATCTATAGTCAGATGAACTGAACAAAATAGCCCCTAAATACTACTACTACTACTGTGGAGGGGCTTTGTACTACTTATGGCTGCCTCTCCACTGCTGAGCGCGCTCACTAAGAGGCGGAGCAGGAGGAGCCTACCGACGAGCTGGGCAACCGCAATACGGTGCCTGCTGCTGTTGCAGCTTCAGCGACGCTCACCTTGAACGCCCTCTGCCGCTCCAGAAGACCCCTCTTGAAGCGGTGGTTCTCCTTGTAGATCTCCTGATTCCTTGTCGAGGGCTCTTTGCCTGCTCGACGAGGCGCTCCTCCTCCTCCAGAGTAACTCGGTGTAGTGTGTAACGTCGCTGACGCACGTGCGGGCATCCACCTTCGCCTCCTGCCTTTGAGCATCAGTGGCGAAGCGGGTGATGACCCCGGCGGTCGACGGTGGGCTGGCGGCCACGACGGACGATGATGGGGTGGCGGCCACGACCACCACCTCCCGCCTTCGGGCCACGGTAGCGGAGCGGGTGATGGCCACGGTGGCCGACAGTGGGGTGGCGGCCACGACGGCCACCTCCCGCCTTCGGGCCACGACAGCGGAGCGGGCGATGGCCCTGGGTTTTGACAGTGGTGTGGCGGCAACACCGGCCGGCAGCAGCTACCGACGGGCAGCGGCGGCGGAGCGTGTGGTGGGTGTTCCGTGCACACCCAATAGGCATGCCACGCGCACTACACTACATCGGGGACTGCGCCGCCACTATGGTGTAGCCTCCCAGCTAGAGCTATCCTATGATGACGGTGGAGTGGTTGAGTGATGCTGACGGACCGGTGCCATTGGCAATTATGGGAGAAGCAGACGAGATAAGCTACATGGAGGGAGGGGAAAATGCGATGCAGGACTAGCCGGCCGTGAGGGTTTTTATAGCAGGCTGTAAGCATTGGGATTTTAGGAGATTTCACCGAGTCGGGCGGGAAGCTTGCGCGGGAAAGGGCTCACCGACGATTCATTGGCGCCACCATTTGACCAAAAGAACGCCCCCGCTCGCTGCGCAAGCTTGCATTGTAAACCGTCTACGGCAGCGGGGTGACAAGACGTGCGAGAGGAGGACGAAAGGCCACATACACATACGGTTAATAAAAAATTGTTTGAGATTTAATTACCTACTATACCCCCGTCCTAGTTTATAAGTATGATTTAACTAATAAAATATGAATGCATGTCGCCAGAGATTTTATAGTTGGATTCGTATTTGAACATAGTTTCCAATTACATAATTTTTACAACATGCATTAACATTTTGTTGGTTAAATTTGAGGGCAAAGTATGGCACAGAATATAAAGGGCACTATAAACTAGACGGAGGTGGTAGCACACGACTTGCGGTTCAGGCGGCCGCGGAGCGCTCTACTTGCGTCCCGCAGCGCGCACTCTGCTCTCGCGTCCCTCAGGGTGCTTTTCCCTCGTCCCTCCACGTGCGCTGCCAGTGTTTGGGGCCGGTGCACGATCATGCACATTCATGTGCATGTGGTTGCGCCGTGCGTGGCACGACGATGCAGTTACCCGCTGTAAAAACTGCCATGCAGACGCGCCGAAAATCCACGCCGCCCGGCCCCCTTTTATTCCTGCGGCCATTTACCTTCATATCTCGTCTCACACGACACAATAAGCACACCCATGAGGACACATATAGAGAGGACATCCAGCGGTTCCAATGGCGCTCCCCGTGGCTCCAATGGTGCTCCCAGCGGCCGACGATGACAACGGCGGGCAGTTCACCACGCAACACGTCGTGGACACCCACATGAGGGGGAAGGCTCTCTCGGTGGTGTACACGAACGATTCGGTCTTGGTGGAGAGCTCCATCCAAACTATGGAGCAGTTCATTGCCGAGGACAGGTACCAAGTGGCCGGCTTCGACCTCGAGTACACCATGGGTCGTGCCGGGCACAATCAGAAGGTTGCCGTCGCCCAGTTGTGCATGCGACATGGCGTCCTTATCTACCACTACCACCTGGCCACAATGCCTTGCGAGCGTTTCTCCAGGTTTGTCAACAACTCCGACTACAGTTTTGCTGCGGTGGACACCACCAACGATCTAAAAGCGCTCAAGGTTTCGAGCTTGAAATGCCCGAATCTTGTCAACATCCAACACGACTAAAGGTCTGGGGCAGCGACAAAAACAAACTGAACTCCCAAGTTGACCTTGCCTCGGCCATCATCGACCCCTACTACATGAAGATGAAGAATGAGAGCAATAAGGACAGGAATGCATGGCACAGTGGGTGGCATGAGAGACTGGATGAACAACATGTCAAGCACGCGGCCATGGACGCGTACACAAGCTACGAGATGTACAGGCGGATCATTGACATGAGGAACTGTCTTCTTCTTGACCCAGACGAGGGATCGAGCCACATAGCAGTGGCGGGAGCGTCACAATAAGTAGATGACTAGATGATTGTTTCTCCTACTTTAGAATGCATGCAATTGTTTATTGAGGTGTATGTGAATGATCTGTATAGTCACTGATGTAATTGGATGTTTAGTTCAGTTGTATCTATATACATATTATTCTACTGTAGACAGAGCAAATCACACAGCTTATTAGCAGCAATCATTTGTGTTATTATTGGTCTTCGCACACATTTCTGATCACAGACCTGTTTGCCGCGTATCACACACATCTTGCTCAGTTGAACCATTTCCATTGTGTTGCCTAATCACACACAGTTCATCCTAGTGAACCGTATGCTATATATCACACACGCCTTCATGTGGCAGCCTGTTTCTTTTGTTCCTCCTCATCCGAAACAATTAATTGACCTGAATCATATGCCCTGCATCGCACACGCAACTAAAGTCTGAACCGTGTTTGATGCATCCGTCATCACAAACGTTTTGCACCTTTTTTGATGGTTTTTTACACCACTGTTTGTGATTATGGCATCGCACACAGTTTCGTCGAAGGGTCTCCAATCGTAGTGTCGCATTTGGAGCATCCTGCAGTAGTGAATATTAGCATGAAACAATCAAAAATTATAGATACGATGGAGACGTATCAGCAATCCCAAACTTAATTCCTGCTCGTCAAGTAGGTAAATGATGAAAAAGATAATTTTTGATGTGGAATGCTACCTAGCATAATCTTGATCATATATCTAATCATGGCATGAATATTAAGACAAGAGTGATTCAAAGCAATAATCTATAATTTGACATATAGAGATCAATACTCTAGCATCCCAGCAAACAATCATGTCTTTAAAAATATCAACGCTAAAGAAAGCTATCCGTACAAAATCATATAGTCTTGTCATGCTCCATCTTCTTAACACAAAGTATTTACCATGCACAACCCTGATGACAAGCCGAGCAATTGGTTCATACTTTTTAACGCGCTTCAACTTTTTCAATCCCCACGCAATACATGAGCGCGAGCCATGGATATAGCACTATGGGTGGAATAGAGTATAATGATAGGAGTAAATATAGAGAAGACAAAAAAGTAAGACAGTCTCACATCAATGTGGCTAACCAATGGGCTGTGGAGATGCCCATCAATTGATATCAATGCGAGGAGTAGGGATTTCCATGCAACGAATGAACTAAGAGCTATAAGTTTATGAAAGCTCAACATGAAAACTAAGTGGGTGTGCATCTAATCCTATAATGAAAAAATCCCACTAGTATATGAAAGCGACAACATAGGAGACTCTCTATATGAAAAACATTGTGTTACTTTGAAGCACAAGTGTGGTATTTGCATGCCCCTTCTCCCTTTTCTCTCATTTTTCCTTTTTTCTTTCCTTTTTTCTTGGGCTCTTTTTGGCCTCACTTTTTTTTAATATTCGTCCGGAGCCTCATCCCGACTTGTGGGGGAATCATAGTCTCCATCATCCTTTACTCACTAGAGCATGCTCTAATAATGAATAATGATGATCATCACACTTCTATTTACTTACAACTCAAAAGAAATAAAAAGTACAACTCGATACCTAGAACAAAGTATGACTCTATATGAATGCCTCTGGCAATGTACCAAGATGTACAATGATCTAGCGTAGCAGAGATACCAAAAAATGGACGAGCCATGGAAATATCATGCTAGATATCTTACGATCATGGAAAGCAATATGACAATGAATGCTCAAGTCATCAAAACTGAAGCGGTGGAAATTGCATGGCAATATATTTGGGAATGGCTATGGAAAGGCCAAAATAGGTACACATGGTGGCTGTTTTGAGGAAGATATAATAAGTCTTATGTGTGATAGAGCGTATCATATCACAGGGTTTGGATGCATCAGCGAAGTTTGCACCGACTCTCGAGGTGAGAAAGGGCAATGCACGGTACCGAAGAGGCTGGCAAATTGCGTAAAGGTGAGAGTGCGTATAATCCATGGACCGACATTAGTCAAAAGAACTCATATACTTATTGCAGAAGTTTATTAGCCCTCGAAGCAAAGTACTACTACGCATGCCCCTAGGGGATAGATTGGTAGGAAAAGACCATCGCTCGTCCCCGACTGCCACTCATAAGGAAGACAATCAATAATAAATCATGCTCCAACTTCATAGCATAACGAGAGAATATACATGCATGCTTCAGGAATCACAAACCTTAACACCAGTATTCCTATTAACCATTTACTAGTACTTCCCACATATTCCGTCTCTATATCGCAAAACTATTGGAAGGAATCAAACATATCATGTTCAGTGATCCACAAGTTTTATGTAGCATTTTATGACTAACCATGTGAATGACCAATTCATGTTGACTCTCTAAATAGATATAAGTGAAGCATGAGAGTTTAATTCTTTCTACAAAAGATCATGCTCTAATAAATATAAGTGAAATAAATATAAGTGAAGCACATGAAGCATTCTATAGGGTGAAGTGCAATGAGCATTCTGTAAATCAACCATGAACCATCTCATACCAGCATATTGCATAGAAGAAAAATGAAAAATAAACATAAAAGACGCTCCCCGATTTACACATATCACATGAACGAAACTAAAACGAAGACATACCGATACTTGTTGAAGAAACATGGGCCTTCCGGGGCATCCCCAAGATTAGACGCTTGAGTCTCCTTGGATATTTACTTGAGGTGCCTTGGGAATCCCCAAGCTTGAACTCTTGCCTCTCCTCCTTCTCCTCATATCGAGACCTCCTCGATCCATGAACACTTCATCCACACAAAACTCAAGAGAAAACTAGTGAGATCCGTTAGTATAATAATGGAAATCACTAATTTAATCACTATTGCAAACCAATTTATAATTTTATTTTGCATTGTACCTACCTTATTATAACTTCTCCATGGCTTATACCACCGATAGAATCGATAGTTTCATCAAAACAAGCAAAACAATGCATCAAAAACAGAATATGTCTTAAACGGGACAGTCTGTAGCAATTTGAACATTCACCATACTTACGTAACTCCAAAAATTCTGAAAAATTAGGAAAAATAAAAAATTTGCATACCAATAATGTGTAAAAATTTCAGAAACTTTAACGTTCCAGTAAAAAATTAAAATTCACGCACTACTGCCAAAGTTTCTGGTTTTACACCGCACATACCAACAAGCAATCTAATCATCCTAATGGAAAATCTTGGCACATTATTTTTATAATACAATGGATCTGTACAAGGGGATAATTATTTTTGTTGAAAAAAGTTTCTGTAATTATGATTCACAAAGTTCATGGGCATGAACAAAGTTCAAGGAGCTCCCCCACTTCAACAATGCTCGTCTCTCTCACTTTCACTTTTCTTTTTTGAAAAAGTTTTAGGTTACCCTCTATATTTTTTTGTTTTTAAACTTTATAAAATAACACAACATAATAAAATGACTCTCTAAAACTTCTGGGTTGTCTTCTTGGCAGCGCTTTCTTTAAAGCCATTAAGCTAGGCACAACGTGCTCAAGTAATCGATCACCCGGATCCGAAGGTATATCAAAGCCAATTTTAATTAGCAATGATTTATAATTTAGTAGTGAGCACAAAGCAACATATATCATGTAATTACGAAGTCTAGTTCTCTTCCTATGCATTGGCATGTCATAAAAGAACAATTCATGCACATTAGGTAAAGACCAATACATAGCATAAGCATCTTCTTGCAATTTTATCGTATTGGAAACATAGAGAGGTGGAGATGTGGTTCCTCTCTCATATAATTGCAAGTAGGAGCAGCAAGCACATGCATATTATATTCATCAAAATCATCATGTGTAATAGTAGAAAGCAACCCATCAATATAATGCTTAATAAGTGCAAACTTCTCCGATATAGTGTAGTTTGGAGAATTCAAAAAGATAATAGGACTATCATGTTTGGGTGCAATAGCAACAATTTCATTCTCAACATAAGGAACTATAGAAAGTTCATCTCCATAAGCATAATTCATATTGGCATCTTGTCCACAAGCATAGCAAACATAAAGTTCATCAAAAAGGGATATTTCAAACGAATCAACGGGATCATAGCAATTATAGTAGCATTCATCCTTTGATAAGAACGAAGGGACATTAAACAATATATGAGTTGGAGAGTTACTCTCATTAGAAGGTGGGCATGGGTAGCTAATCTGCTATTGCTCCTTCTGTTCTTCCCTCTCCTCGTCATCTTTTTCATCCAATGAGCTAACAGTTTCATCAATTTCTTCTTTCATACGCTCCTGCAAAATATTAGTCTCTTCTTGGACAGCGGAGGAGTCCTCAATATATGGTTTAACATAAGTATTAGAAGCCTAGTTTTCATAGCAATATTTAAGCATGGCAAAATTTTCAGATTTGTAAAGAGTAGCATCATACTTTTCAATCAAAGAAGCAATTTCATAAGCACCCTTAAAAGCAACAAATTCTTCAATTTGTTCAACATCATAGTAATTATAAACACCCATGGCATAAGAAGATAAAATTCCATTGTCACTAAACTCATATTGGTAAGAAAGGTGTTTCTTAGGGTCTTCAGAACAACAAGTAATATCATAAATTCACATAAATTCAAAGCATAGCATTGCAAAGTATTAATTTGATGCCATAAAAGTTTCCCCTTTTGAGAGCGGTGTCGCACATAATAAGCATGCTCATCTAATAATTTTCCCTCAATTAAGCTAGTTGGGGTTTTAGCACGAGCATAAATGGATCAAAGATGATCCAAGTAGAAAGCTTCAACAGTATTATATGTTTTGGGTGATTCTTCAACCATTGGTTTAGTAGGTACAACTAGTTTTTTTTGGTATTTTGCGTTTCCTACCCATAAATAAAGATAGAAAACAAGAGCACAAAATAAAAATTACATAGTGATAAAGCAAACAAGAACACACGAGAATATTCACCCCACACTATTGCACCCCGACAACGGCGCCAGAAAAAGGTCTTGATAATCCACAAGTATAGGGGATCGTTTGTAGCCTATTTTGATAAATAAGAGGGTCGAACCCAATGAGGAGCTAAAGGTAGAAAAAATATTCCCTCAAGTTCTGTTGACCACAAATACAACTGTACGCACACTTAACGTTTTCTTTACCTAAAACAAGTATGAAACTATTTTGTAGGTGTGATGCTAGAACTACTTTGCAAGAATAAAACTATGAGTACTTTGTGATAATAAAACTACAGATAACTTGCAAGATAATAAAAGTAGATAGCTTTTGTCAACAAGAAAGTCATTGGTCCCTAGGTGATCGGTAACTAGAATGGTGATAGATATTGCAACTTTATATGAGGGAGAGTGTAGCGCCCAAGATGCGATTCTATCCCAATCACGTGATGGACTCATGATTGGGGCACAACCGCATTTTGAGCGCATAGCAACGTGGATATCATTACAACATACCATGTACTGATGTCGGTGGAAAATGACACTTATGGGATCACTGGAATCCCTTCTGCGGTTGCGGGGCGCGGAATCATGAGAAGAGCGGGACTAGGGGATGGCACACAAGGGATTTACCCAGGTTTGGGCTGCAAAGGTGCGTAAAACCCTACGATCCTGCTTTGGTGGTTGTATAAGTGTTCTTGAGCTCCCGAACTAGCTCTGGGTGCTGCGAGGTTCAAAAGAGCCGAATCCCTTCTCAGTATGCCATGGGCCTCCTTTTATAGGCGAAAGGGGCTGCCACAGTGGCACACGAGAGGTGGAAAGTGCTACAGAGTTGCGAGGTTATCGCTAGTATTACAGGACAAGACGCCTTAAATGCGGGGCTTAGGTATCCGTCACTTTATTGGGGGATGGGGGTGAGGCCCGTCCCGTCCGTCGCTGCCCTTCCTAGCTTTGACACGCGCCTCGGCCAGCAACACATGCAGCGCCATGTAGGTAGGCAGGCAGCTGAGGTGGCGCGGTGGTGGAGCCTCCATGAAGGTCTGCACGCTGCCACACAGGTGCCTGCCCAGCTAGTTGGGTCGGTGGCCACGCATGAACGGCGGTAGGAACTTGGCTGGTGCGGGCCTGGCAGTGGCCTTGCCGGGGTGCTTGATGATGATCTTGGTGGGTGGCCCAGCAAGGGTCTTGCGCGGCGCACTGGCTTCCCCGGGAAGGATCTTGCCGGGGGGTCCTGTGGGTTTCTTCGGTGGGGACGGTTGCTCTCCTATCCCCATTTGATCTTGATTGCTCTATGTCTTCACAAAGATCTGCATGCCACCACGGAGGTGCCTCCCGAATCCTGTCCCAACGTGACTACTCAGTGTCGGTGGGCTCGAAGGTGGCTCGCTCAGTGGGTGTGGACGAGCGGCCCCGGCAAGGATCTTGCCGGGGCTGCTGGGGCTGCCCTCGGCAAGTGTCCTTGCCGAGGCAACCTGTATTGCCCGTGCAACCTTTGTGGTCTCGGTCCTTTGTTGTTTTGCTTTGCTTGTCCCTGTGGCCTTGGCTCTTCTCCGGCTTCCCTCTCTTGCCTTGCTCATGTGTGGTCGTGGCAGGTGGCTCTGACTGCCCGTGCACAAGTAAAGGGGTCAAAAGCTAGGCCCCTACTTTTGTACACCGACAGGAGCCCCCGGGCCTGGGTCACACATAGGCGCAGCGCGTTATTGGGCCAGGCCCAGAACGGTGCGCGGGCAGTTGAGGTGGATTTTTCGCGGCCACTATTCCGTCCGCTACGCTTCCCCACAACTTGCATTGAACACGCGACGTGGGGGTCATGCGCGCGCATGACGTGGGGGGCATGCGTGGGATGGCGACCGCACGCATGTGTCGCGTCGCAGTTAATGGGAGAGGAGGCGGCCCGCGTTTTCCCCATAAAAAAAGGATAACTGCAGGCGCGCTGCTCACTTTTCCCCTTTCCTGCGCCTCCCTCCATCTGGAAACCGCCGCCCCCTTTCTTCTTCCTCGAGCCCTCTGCTTCTGCTCATCGCCGACACGCTTTTGCCATCCCCTGCTTTCCGGCAGCCGCAATGGCACCCAAATCCTCCAAAGGAAAGGGGGCAGCCAAGGATGCCGGCGCGGCGGAGCCGTCGGAGAGCGAGCTCGTGGCACGACGGGCGCAGTTCGCCCTTTTCCCCTCAACGGTCGACGTGCCCATGCTCCGGGAGTACTTCAAGGTCTTGTGGGGCATGAAGACGGGGGGAGAGACGATGGGGCATCCGGCCACAAGCGTTGTCCCCGCCTGTCCCGGGCCTTCCCCAAATCGGTACCCATTCTTTGTCGACTACTTCTCCTGCGGGCTCTGTCCCCCTTTCTCTGATTTCTTCAAGGATATCATGTACACCTTCGGCTTCCGCCTCCTGGACTTCACCCCAAATGTCGTGACATGTATGGCCCTTTTCGCACACCTTTGCGAGGGCTTCGTCGGGGTGCATCCCAGCACGACGCTCTTCCGCCACTATTTCTCCCCCCGGATCCAAAAGGGAGGTGCCATCACCGATAGCGTCGCTTGGATCCCAAGGGACAAAGGAGCATACCCGGACGGTGCCATGAAGGAGAGGTGGAAGAGTGGCGGGGCCGATGGTGTTATATCGAGGAGGAGAATCCGTCGGCGTTCTGTGAGGTTCGTCAGGTGGCGCCGGTTCGTGGAAAGGACTGGGGCGACGTCGATGTCAACGACGAGAAGCTCACGATCGCCACCACCAGGATCCTCAGGCTTACCCGGGACGGGCTCACCCTCGAGATGATCGGTGCGGACTTCATCCGTCGCCGGATTGCCCCTCTGCATGATAAGGGGAGGCCGGCCTGGCTCTTTGTGAATGCTGATGATATCATGCGGCTCCGCCCCGGCCTCGACCATAACCTAACAGTGCTGAGGCATGCTCATCTCTGCCAGCGAATCTTCCAGCTCGAGGTTAATGAAGAGGGCGAGGTAGAGCGGTCCGGCAAGGTGGCAAGAGCTGCCGCGAAGGCCGGCAAGGTGGACAAGGAGCCCGTCTTCAAGTTGCCGACGGGGGTGGTCCCGCTCAGCAACAACTCTCGTCAGTCGGATATCATCACCATGATGCCGCTTTTTAATGCGCATGGCCTTGACCCGAGCTTGGTCGAGCCTGACGAGCTCAGGGTGCAGGAGTTCTTTGACACCTTGCATGAGGCATATGTCACTGACGAGCCGAGGCTTGTCCAGGACACTTCTCAGGTGGAGTTGGACTACATCGCCCGCAGGTTGCAGGAGGCGAGGCTTGCCAAGGAGTCGGCGAGGCTCGCTGCCGGCGGCATGGTGGACAGTGCCGCGGTGGAAGCGGAGGAGGAGGACCTCTCCCGGTGGGCGGCAGCCGCTGGGGAGGCCAGCGGCGCCGGCGCCGGGGCCCTCTTTGTTGAGGACATCATCAACGGGGCTTCGGAGGAAGATGAGGAGAGGAGATTGCAGCCTCCGTCCCTCCGGCCACCGGGAGGCGGCGAGTTCTGCGGCGGGCTGCCTCCGGCGAGCCGGTTCACCCTGGCTAGGCCGCGCAGCTGCGGCTGGCGCAGGGAGCGGTGACCCGCCTGACGAGGGCCGCATTGACGAAGAAGGCGGCGGAAGCCGAGGCAGCGAGGAGGAAGACACCTGCTTCCTCGTCGTCCAGGCGTGCTCAGACGCCACCACCTTCCTCGCCGCCGGCAGGCGTTGGCACGGGGATTGCCTTTGACTTCAGGCCCCTCAGTCCGAACAGATACTCTGGGTCACCCAGCCCGGCGAGGAAAAGGAAGGCACCAGAGGAGGAGGAGGAGGAGGAGGAAGGAAATGATGAGTAAGCCTCTACTTTCCTCCCTCATTCCTCGCACATCCCCCGACGGTGTTACTCACTTGCCTTCATTTTGCAGGGATCTGGAGACACTGGCCCAGAGGATGAAGAGGGCCCGGTCGTCGGCGAGTAGCCAGCCCCCGGCAGGCACCTCCGGCATGCCACTGGTGGTGTGGAGTAGCCCGGACAACAGCCCCCGGCCCAGCCCCGAGCGTGAGTCCATCACCCGCCCTCCATCAGGGTGCGTTATGCGTGATGCTTCAGCGCTAACCATGCCGTGGGTGCAGGAGGGGAGCAGCACCAAGGGGAGCCGCGAAGGCCTTCTCCTATCGTGCCTTCCCCATCAACCACACCGCCCCGAGGGGCGTCCCCGGCAAGGGCACCAAGCCCCGAGGCCATGCACACGGAGGAGGAGGAGGAGAACGCAGGCGCTCGTGGCTTCCATTCGGCGCCGGATCTTGGCCGAGAAAAGGCTTCTGCCCCTCGGCCTGGCACAGGTAGGCTACCCGTTTTTTTGTTTACATTCTTCTTTTCCTCTCCAGCTTTCGATCTTGGCTCCACTCCGTCTCTTTCTTGGTGTCCAGGCCCTTCTTCGGAGGACGTCGACACCACCATCAAGGATGTCGCCGCGGAGGCCGCGGGGAGGCAAAGAAGATTGCTGCCAAGGAGAGCGCCAGGGACGCTGCCAAGGGGCCCACTGAAGGCCCCGACAAGGAGCATGCCGAGGAGCCCGGCAAGGGACCCGCCGAGGGAACCAGCAAGGCCACTGCCGAGGAGGCAGTGGTCGACGATCAGCCCTCCTCCTCTGCCGCCACTGGCTCCGACAAGTACCTGAAGGTGGGCAATGACCTCTTCGTACACCTTCCAGGCGCGTCAAGCTCCAGAGCCCCCGTCGAGGGGGAACTGTTCGACAATGAGGTGCTTGTCGGTGCCGGTCTTGACGTTATTGACGAGCCGAGCATCGATGGAGATGGCTCCCAGGAGGAGCGGCTGCTCCGGGCCATGGGCGCCAGCTTCCGGAAACTCCAGGCTCTCCACCGCGCTCGCCTGGACAAGGCCAAGTCCAAGACAGCGATGGTGGAGAAACTGGAGCAGATTTTGAGGAGCGTGTCGCCGAGCCACAAGGTTGGTGGCGCCAGGCTCAGGATGAGCTGAAGGCCGCTCAGGGCGAGCTGGCCAGGCGCGACCTGGAGCTCACCATGAGGCTGGCCGACATTGAGAAGGCCTAGGAAATGGCGAAGAGGCTGGCCGACGAGGCTGCAGCCGTCCGGTCCCAGCACGTGGCCGCCCTGAGGACCCAGGAGGAGGACCTTGCCACGCGCGAGGAGAATCTTGCCACCACTCTCCGCGGCAAGGATGAAGAAGTGGACAAGCTCGTCCTACAGCGGACCCAGGAGCTGGAGCGGAGGCATTAGGAGGCACTCAACGCCCTGGCTCAGGCTCATGCCAGCAAGGTGAAGGAGCTGGAGGATAAAACTCTGAAGTTGTCCCAAGAGAAGGACACGCTCAACGGCACCATGACAGAGGCGCAGGGCGAGATCATTGGCAAGTCTGGAGAGCTCTCCGAAGCCAATGCCTCCATCAAAGATCTCAAGCAGAAGCTGGGAGACCTCAAGGAGGTGTTGTCGGGGGCCTTGACCCGGGAGGGACTCCTGACAAAGGAGTTGGAGACGGAGAAGCAGCTGCTGAGGAACGAGACCGCCAACCTCAAGAATCACAAGGCGGACGAGAAACGCTGGCTTGAGCGCCTTGCCGCCGTCGCAAACTCGGCCGCCGACCAGCTGGCCATCATGGGGGTGTCGGGCATGGAGTACGCCCCGAAAGTGAATCTGAGCGCCAACGCCAGCCTGACCATATACTTTGAGAGGGTCGTTGGCGCCTTGAAGCGGCTCCACTCCAACCGGGCGGCTTCCCTTTTCGAAGAATCCCGGATTCTTTGCCAGGGGGCCATCACCAGGGTGCTCGTCAAGATAGCGCACTGGCATCCTGACCTCGACTTCGAAGCGGTGCCGAAGAGCTTGCCGGAGGATGCTGACATCGCAGCGCTCAACGAGCGTATCCAGCCCATCCTCAGCCGCATCGACAAAATCAAGAGGTTGGAGGGCCAGCACCGGGACAGAGCACCTCATTTCTTACCGCCACTTCAGGTCCATGACCAAGACAAATGCTATCTTTAGTTAGAACCGCGGCGGCAATTTATGTAATACGACTCTGCAGTACCCCTGAAACTATGCATGTTATTCTCCGGCTAGATTCTCCTTTGTATGTATGCCCCACGTCGATTGGGTAAGCTTGTCGGCGCGTAACCCGGGGCGGCGCCCTGAGGACGGATCCTCATTAGCCTGCCGGGTATGCTTGCCGCTGGCGAAGCACCTTACCGCCGCCAGCACGGCCGCTCGATCTGTCGAGCTTGACTCGAGTCAGAAACGAGAGCGTAGCTGGTGGCGGAAGGCTACCCTGCCGCTCTCGACACGGCCGCTCGAACTGTTGAGCAGGACCGAAACAGAACAAGGGCGTTGCCAATCACAGGAGGGCCCCTTCGTGTACAAGTTTCCCATACATAGGCAGAACCGCCGAGGAAAACAACCTTATATTTAAGGATAAAAACTTAAGGTTTATTATGACTTAGCTCTTTCGTCGCCGCCTCGGCATCCTTCACACCAACGGGCAGTGCCGCCCTCTTGGCCGCCTTCTCCGCAGATGCCCCGGTGATGATGAACTGCTAGGCCTACCCCTAGGCCAGATTCTCACAATAGCACTGCCCCCTACCTGGCGCGCCAAAGATGTCGGTGGGAAACGACACCTATGGGATCACCGGAATCCCTTCTGCGGTTGCGGGGCGCGGAATCGTGAGAAGAGCGGGACTAGGGGATGGCACACAAGGGATTTACCCAGGTTCGATCCGCAAAGATGCGTAAAACCCTACGATCCTGCTTTGGTGGTTGTACTAGTGTTCTTGAGCTCTCGAACTAGCTCTGGGTGCTGCGAGGTTCAAAAGAGCCGAATCCCTTCTCAGTATGCCATGGGCCTCCTTTTATAGGCGAAAGGGGCTGCCACAGTGGCACACAGGAGGTGGAAAGTGCTACAGCGTTGCGAGGTTGTTGCTAGTATTACAGGACAAGACGCCTTAAATGCGGGGCTTAGGTGTCCGTCACTTTATTGGGGGATGGGGGTGAGGCCCGTCCCGTCTGTCGCCGCCCTTCCTGGCTTCGACACGTGCCCCGGCCAGCAACGCATGCAGCGCCATGTAGGCAGGCAGGCAGCTGACGTGGCGCGGTGGTGGAGCCTCCACGAAGGTCTGCATGCTGCCACGCAGGTGCCTGCCCAGCTGGTTGGGTCGGCGGCCGTGCATGAACGGGGATAGGAACTTGGCTGTTGCGGGCCTGGCAGTGGCCTTGCCGGGGCGCTTGATGATGATCTTGCCGGGTGGCCTGGCAAGGGTCTTGCCGCTACGCGCTGGCTTCCCTGGCAAGGATCTTTTCGGGGGGTCATGTGGGTTTCTTCGGTGGGGACGGTTGCTCTCCTATCCCCATTTGATCTTGATTGCTCTATGTCTTCACAAAGATCTGCATGCCACCACGGAGGTGCCTCCCGAACCCTGTCCCAACGCGACTGCTCAGCGTCGGTGGGCTCAAAGGTGGCTCGCTCAGCGGGTGTGGACGAGCGGCCCCGGCAAGGATCTTGCCGGGGCTGCTGGGGCTGCCCTCGGCAAGTGTCCTTGCCGGGGCAACCTGTATTGCCTGTGCAACCTTTGTGGTCTCGGTCCTTTGTTGTTTTGCTTTCCTTGTCCTTGTGGCCTTGGCTCTTCTCCGGCTTCCCTCTCTTGCCTTGCTCATGTGTGGTAGTGGCAGGTGGCTCTGACTGCCCGTGCACAAGTAAAGGGGTCAAAAGCTAGGCCCCTACTTTTGTACACCGACAACTGAATAGATGAGAATACAAGATAATGGCTTACACTCTCCATAAGCCACAACACAACATTGATATGAACATGATGCAAACATATGATGGCAAAAAGGAATATGACAAGAATAGCAAGGCAATACAATAATTAAAACAAAGCAAAACCCTAATCGAAAAGAACAAGGAAGTAACCACTTGGAATTGATGAAGAACAAGATGGATATATTGCCAAATATGGAAGTTTTACATCTGGGGTGTTACAACTCTCCTCCACTACAACAGGATCTCGTCCCAAGATCTAGGACTGAAAGAACTCCGGATTAACAGAAATGCCCTTGGCGGAGATGATGTGACCAAGGTAAAGAACTTCATCAAGCCAAAACTCACACTTGGAGAACTTTGCGTAGAATTGATACTCTCTGAGCTTGTCGAGCACCAATCGCAAATTCTTGGCATGATCCTTTTTATTCTTGGAGAATAGCAGGATATCATCGAGATACACACGGACGAATTCATTGGTGTAGGGATTGAAGATGAAGTTCATCATGCGAGAGAATGTTGGAGGGGCATTTGCAAGCCTGAAAGACATGCCAGTATATTCATCAGAACCAAAGCTTGTTTTGAATGCTGTCTTTGGGATATCTTCTTCAAGAGTGTGAATCTGGTGAAACCCCATACGGAGGTCAAGCTTGGAAAACACCTTTGCACCTTTGAGTTGCTCTGATACCAACTTGTAGCGACCAAGATTTGATTCTATCCCAATCACGTGATGAACTCATGATTGGGGCACAACTGCATTTCGAGCGCATAGCAAGGTGGATATCATCACAACATACCATGTACTGAATAGATGAGAATACAAGATAAAGGCTAACACTCGCCACAAGCGACAACACAACATTGATATGCACATGATGCAAACATATGATGGCAAAAAGGAATATGACAAGAATAGCAAGGCAGTACAATAATTAAAACAAAGCAAAACCCTAAACGAAAACAACAAGGAGGTAACCACTTGGAATTGATGAAGAACAAGATGGATATATTGCCAAATATGGAAGTTTTACATCTGGGGTGTTACAACTCTCCTCCACTACAACAGGATCTCGTCCCAAGATCTAGGACTGAAAGAACTCCGGATTAACAGAAATGCCCTTGGCCGAGATGATGTGACCAAGGTAAAGAACTTCATCAAGCCAAAACTCACACTTGGAGAACTTTGCATAGAATTGATACTCTCTGAGCTTGTCGAGCACCAATCGCAAATGCTTGGCATGATCCTTTTTATTCTTGGAGAATAGAAGGATATCATCGAGATACACCAGGACGAATTCATTGGTGTAGGGATTGAAGATGAAGTTCATCATGCGAGAGAATGTTGGAGGGGCATTTGCAAGCCCAAAAGACATGCCAGTATATTCATAAGAACCAAAGCTTGTTTTGAATGCTGTATTTGGGATATTTTCTTCAAGAATGTGAATCTGGTGAAACCCCATACGGAGGTCAAGCTTGGAAAACACCTTTGCACCTTTACGTTGCTCTGATACCAACTTGTAGCGCCCAAGATGTGATTCTATCCCAATCATGTGATGAACTCATGATTGGGGCACAACTGCATTTCGAGCACATAGCAAGGTGGATATCATCACAACATACCATGTACTGAATAGATGAGAATACAAGATAAAGGCTTACACTCTCCACAAGCCACAACACAAAATTGATATGCACATGATGCAAACATATGATGGCAAAAAGGAATATGACAAGAGTAGCAAGGCAATGCAATAATTAAAACAAAGCAAAACCCAAAACGAAAAGAACAAGGAGGAAACCACTTGGAATTGATGTGAGAACCCGGAATTAACTTCCAGACCCTCCTATGTATATTTGTCAACCCTAGGATCATTGTTGACAACACAGTGAAATGATGTCATTGCACAATGCGTAGAAGGCATTACAAGTATAAATATATCTTGCCACAAGGCATACATAGAGAAATGTCTCATGACATTTATTACAATCATAAAATGGCGGAAAGTACAATGCGTAGCGACTCCTTCTCAACCACAAGCAGTCGATGTAGTCCATGTGACCTTACTCCTACGGATCATCATAGTTGTCATAGTCATCACCTTTGTCTTCATGAAACTCTGTTGTCAACAAAAGTATTGCCATGAGTACATTACGTACTCAACATGCCTCCCTCGGGGAAGGTCCTAATAGCTACATGTGGCTTCAGAGGAAGGTTGTATGGCTCATTTGCATAAAAGCTAATTTTGTTTGAAAATAATTTAGCAGTTGGATAAAAAAAGTATTTGATGAAAACATGTTTTATCTTCGGAATAACTTCCATAAAGTGAGGATCCTCGATCAACTCACACTCTTCATATGTTTCAAGAATAGGGGCAAAGAGGGAATAAGCAAGACAGGTCTTGTATGTCAAGAAAGATTCATGTGTTGTCCATGACCGTGGACACGGCTATTCGAATAGTTTTACACTCTGTAGAGGTTGTACATTTTACCCACATGACACAATCCCGACTTGTTGCCACCAGTGGCCGCTGGCGTAGTACACCATTTGGTATGCCGGCAGGGAGATTGTGACGAGGTCTTTCATTAGACCACACTTATTGTGCCAAGCCCACTAGATTTCAACATGTAAGTAACCGCAGTTCACAGTCTGAGCCCCCCTTTTGTGCTGAGGATACTCCTCGCAAGGCAGCTATCCCATCTACGGTATAGCGATGAAGATAATAAGAGTGAACTGACTAATTAACCAAGCCAGTGCCCTATAGCATGTGGCTGTACTGTTATCACAATCTTCAAATCCAAGACTTATTAGGCCTCATGCAACACGGACGACTAATTGCCCCCTTCAACTCGTGAAGGGCGGACAATCACTCCTTCAATCCTTGATTCAACTGTCGCCTGCACTAGTATTCAAATGGTAAGTTTCACCTAGAGTAGAAGAGGATAGAGAAGGTCAACAAGGCCAACAGGCCTAGCTCAGCATTAAGTTTCAACTGTCAATGACTCAGAGGTCATTCAACAAGGCACCTGTAGGGTGATAAGCGTGGCTAAGCGTTTCTACTCTACCGAAATCATATACTTCTACTCAAGTGTCAAGTAAATAGGCAACAAGCGGATCAAGATAATGTGTCAATCGACACGCTAGCTACGGGAATTAAAATAACATGCACATACTAACAATAAAACTCAATGCAAATTTGTAAACCATAGGATAAGTATGATCAGAGAAGGAGGCATGCCTTCGTTGTTGAGTCCTTCTTCGGTAACCTGATTATGTCCATGTCCAACATCGTCACTCCCTACTGTCGGGGGGAAACGACACCTATGGGATCACAAGAATCCCTACTGCGGTTGCGGGGTGCTGGGTTGTGAGGAGAGCAGGATCAGCAGTCAGTATGAGCACGCGGGTCGTTTACCCAGGTTCGGGCCACAGAGATGCATAATACCCTAGTCCTGCTTGGATGTGTGTATTTGTGTTCTTGAGGTTCTTGAACTAGCTACAATGAGCGCAACTTATCCAAAAGTCTGAATCCTTCTCCTGGATGCCTCGGGCCTCCTTTTATAGGCAAGGGGATCGCCACAGTGGCACACAGGAGGTGGCATCGAGGTACTGTGATTAAGCCTATCCCTCGCCATTACGGGACAAGGTGCATCTAATGCGCCCCTGATGTGTCCCCTCCCCTCTACCACTGCTTCGCCCTGCCTTGACACGCGCCTGGGCCAGCGAGGCGGTCAGGCTGGCAGGCTGCTGAGGTGGCACGGTGGTAGGGCCTTCACGAAGATTTGCATGCCACCACGTAGGCATGCACTCAGTTGGTTGAGAAGCCTTGTGCCGACACGCAGGTGCCTGCCTAGCTGGTGGGTTGGCAGCTGCATGGGAGCAGTGGCGGAAACCTGGCGGGTGCAAGCCTGGCTATGGCCTCGTGGACGTCCCCGGCAAGGGCCCTGCTGGGGCCCTGGCAAGGGTCTTGCCGCGGCGTTACGGTCGTCCCCGGCAAGGATCTTGCCGGGGGTCCTGTGGGTTTCCTCGGTGAGGGTCCCGCCGAGGCTCATCGTATTTTACTCTTCTGATTCGGAGTGTTCCTTGTCTTCACAAAGATCTG